>NC_135969.1:44421992-44721992 GCF_053455715.1 Rhinoraja longicauda
TTGATGTCAGTTTGCTTAAACGCTTTGCAAAAAATTGAAATGGAGGGTTCACAACCAGGGTAGAGTTGGTGACAGTGAGAGTTTCATTTGAAGAAGGGTCTCGACCCAAAACGTCATCCATTCCTTCTCTCCAGAGATGCTGCCTGACCCGCTGAATTACTCCAGCACTCTGTGAAATGTCACCTATCCATGTTCTCCACAGATGCTGCCTGACCCGCTGAGTTACTCCAGCACTCTGTGAAACGTCACCTATCCATGTTCTCCACAGATGCTGCCTGACCCGCTGAGTTACTCCAGCACTTTGTGTCTGTCTAGGATTGGTGACACTTGGACTGGGAGACTTTGAGAAACGTAGTGGGCACCAGGAACTGTTTACAGAAAAAGACACAAATTTGGTTGGGTGTGCAGGAAGGAACTGCAGATGTTGGTTTACACAGAAGATAGACACAAAATGCTGGAGTAACCCTGACCCTAATGATGCTACCTCTCCCGCTGAGTTACTTCAGCACTTTGTGTCTATCTACAAAGTGAGATGAGTTTAGTTTATTGTCACCTGTACCGAGGTATAGTGAAAAGCTTGTGTTACGTGCTATCCAGTCAATGGACAGACTATACATGATTACTAACAAGCCGTTTACAGTGTATAGATACATGATGAAAGGAATAACGTTTTGTGCAAGATAAAGTGCAGTAAAGTCCGATTAAAGATAGTCCGAGGGTCCCCAATGAGGTAGATGGGAGGTCAGGACTGCTCTCTGGTTGGTGATAGGATGGTTCCGTTGCCTGGTAACAACTGGGAAGAAATTGTGAAGGAACTGCAGATGCTGGTTTACACCAAAGATAGACACAGAGTGCTGGAGTAACTCAGCGGGTCAGGCAGCATCTGTGGAGAACATGGATAGGTGACGTTTCACAGAGTGCTGGAGTAACTCAGCGGGTCAGGCAGCATCTGTGGAGAACATGGATCGGTGACGTTTCACAGAGTGCTGGCGTAACTCAGCGGGTCAGGCAGCATCTGTGGAGAACATGGATCGGTGACGTTTCACAGAGTGCTGGAGTAACTCAGCGGGTCAGGCAGCATCTCTAAGCAGCCGTGAAGCTTGTTGTATGTTGGTGTCTTTGCATTCTTACTGTACTCATGTACATAGCACTTTGTGACCTTCGAAGTTTAATGTTTAACCTGAAGTCCAGTGCCTGGAGTAATATCTGGGGATCCATCCCTAAACAGCCTGGTTCCCATGTCCCATTCCTCACTGACCTTTCTGTCCTGGGCCTCCTCCATTGTCAGAGTGAGGCCCAGCACAAAATGGAGGAACAGCACCCCTCATATATTTCTCTTGGGCAGCTTCCACCCCAGAAGTATGAACATTGCGTAAGAAAAAAACTGCAGATGCGGGTCTGAGTCGAAGGTAGACACACAATGCTGGAGTAACTCAGCGGGTCAGGCAGCATCTCGGGAGAGAAGGAATGGGTGACGTTTCGGGTCGAGCCCCTTCTGGTTTCACTGTCCTCCTTATTAAATGTTACTGTTTGTATGCCTTGTCACCTGCCCCTCAGCAAACAATAATCCACTTTACATTTTCCTTCAGCTTCGTCCCCTTTGATCTCTCATTTTCACACCTTACCATTCCCTGTGTGGTGGTGAATCTGTGGAATTCTTTGCCACAGAAGGCCGTGGAGGCCAAGTCAGTGGATATATTTAAGACAGAGATAGGTAGATTATTGATTAGTGCGGGTGTCAGAGGTTATGGGGAGAAGGCAGGAGAATGGGGTTAGGAGGGAGAGATAGATCAGCCGTGGTTGAATGGTGGAGTAGACTTGATGGGCTGAATGGCCTAGTTCTATTCCTATCTCTTTTGATCTCATGAGATCTCTATGTCTTCCTCTCCCCTGACTCTCAGTCTGAAGAAGGGGCTCGACCTGAAAGAGGGTCACCCATTGCTTCTCTCCAGAGATGCTGCCTGACCCGCTGAGTTACTCCAGCACTCTGTGAAACGTCACCTATCCATGTTCTCCAGAGATGCTGCCTGACCTGCTGAGTTACTCCAGCACTCTGTGTCTTCGGTCTCGTGTGTTGTGTTGTACCATCACATGAGTTGCTGCCTGAGTGAGGGTTGAAGCAGTTGGTCAGGGCGAGGCCCTGGGGGCTTGGCTGTGATGTGCAGAGAGATTTCTTGTGCTGTTTGTTGGGATCAGCTGCCTGACTCTATCCAGAGCGCTGGTAGCTGATGCATTTGCCTGTCCTGTTTGTCTGCCCTATCCTGAGAGGCAGTGGACTCCAGCTCACTGGAGTTTACAATGTGCGTTAGTACGTGACTCTTCATGTTCCGTGTTCAGAGCGAAAACTAATTGCTCCCAGCTCCAGCATGCTTGTCCAAACCAGCACAGTGTGTCTTTGCAAATTCAGACTCGAATTAGCAGCAATCTCTGAGAACCTCGAAACTTTGCAGTGCAAAGATAAACGTTGCACAAAGTTGACACAGAGTGCAGGAGTAACTCAGCGGGTCAGGCAGCATCTGTGGAGAACATGGATAGGTGACGTTTCACAGAGTGCTGGAGTAACTCAGCGGGTCAGGCAGCATCTCTGGAGATCATGGATAGGTGACGTTTCAGCCCCAAGAGCTCTACCTAACTCTCTTTTAAATTCATCCAGTGAATTGGCCTCCACTGCCTTCTGTGGCAGAGAATTCCACAAACTAGCCCCTAGAGCTCTATCTAACTCTCTTTTAAATTCATCCAGTGAATTGGCCTCCACTGCCTTCTGTGGCAGAGAATTCCACAAATTCATAACTGGGTGAAAAGGTTTTATCTCATCTCAGTTTTAAATGGCCTCCCCCTTGTTCTTCGACTGTGTGCCCTCTGGTTCTGGACTCCCCCAACATTGGGAACATTTTTCCTGTATCGAGCTTGTCCAGTCCTTTTATAATTTTATACGTCTCTATAAGATCCCCTCTCATCCGTCTAAATTATTTAAGATAATTGTATTATTGTAACAAGAGATGAAAGGGATGGCTGTGTGGGGTGGGGAGGAAGACCTTGGATGCCAATTACAAATCATTGCCGCATGTAAGGCTGTCATTGTTCCATGTCGGTACCCATGACAATTAAACACACTTGACACGTAAATAACGAGAGGATTGGTTTCAAAGGATCTACAGCTCCCAGGATAGAAGGAGGCAAATTACCACAATTGCTATGACTGAAGTTGCAACAGGTGTGAGCTGTTGTTGTGGTGTAGGAAGGAACTGCAGGTGCTGGTTTACACCGAAGAGAGACACAAAATGCTGGAGTAACTCAGCGGGACAGGCAGCATCTCTGGAGAGAAGGAACGGGTGACCCTTTATTTTAGTTTAGTTTAGAGATACAGCGCAGAAATAGGCCCTTCGGCCCACCGGGTCCGTGCCGCCCAGCGATCCCCGCACACTAACACTATCCTACACCCATTAGGGACAATTTATTTTTTTACATTTGCCCAGCCAATTAACCTACAAACCTGCACGTCTTTGGAGTGTGGGAGGAAACCGACGATCTCGGAGAAAACCCACGCAGGTCACGGGGAGAACGTACAAACTCCGTACAGACAGTGCCCATAGTCGGGATGGAACCCGGGTCTCCGGCGCTACATTCGCTGTAAGGCAGCAACTCTACCGCTGCGCCACCGTGACCGCCTAACCCTTCATTATACTTCTTCAGGTCACTGTTTTCAGGCTCCTGTACCTCCTTCCCTTCCCGACGGCAGGAGTGAGATGAGAGGGTAGCCAGGGTGGGTCTGGGTCTCTGATGATGCCCCTCCTACAGATCCCATTGAGGGCGGTGAATCTGTGGAACTCATTGCCACAGAAGGCAGTGGAGGCCAAGTCAGTGGATATTTCTAAGGCAGAGATAGACAGATTCTTGATCAGTACGGGTGTCAGGGGTTATGGGGAGAAGGCAGGAGAATGGGGTTAGGAGGGAGAGGTAGAGGGTACTGATTGAGAATGATCAGCCATGATCACATTGAATGGCGGTGCTGGCTCGAAGGGCCAAATGGCCTCCTCCTGCACCTATTGTCTAATGTCTATTGTCTATTGTCTAGATCAGCCATGATTGAATGGCGGAGTAGACTTGATGGGCCGAATAGCCTTATTCTGCTCCTATCACTGATGATTTTGTGATGTTGGGGGTTGATTAAGCAGAGAAAAGCAACAGATGAGATTCTGGATTTAGTGCCTGGCTCGTTTAATGAGTTAAGTTGCAGTTGTTAGCTCTCAGAGGAGTCTCCTCGCATCTGTGCTGCAGCCTAATTGTGTTTACTGGTGTGGGTGGCATGTTCCATGAGGCAGCCGCACTCAGGAGAGAACAAAGGAACCAGCAGTGAGAAGGTTCTCTTTCACAAAGTGAATCACACGTATTATTTTGCTGCTTTATTGGCTGGAGCAGCTTTCTGAAATCAGCAAGCTTGTAATTCTGTTTCATCACACACAGACCAATATCATACGTTATTTGTACAAAAAGCTGGAGTAACTCAGCGGGTCAGGCAGCATCTCTGGAGAACATGGATAGGTGACGTTTCACAGAGTGCTGGAGTAACTCAGCGGGTCAGGCAACGTCTCTGGAGAACATGGATAGGTGACATTTCACAGAGTGCTGGAGTAACTCAGCGGGACAGGCAGCATCTCTGGAGAGAAGGAATGGGTGACGTTTCGAGTCGAAGCCCTTCTTCAGACTGTCTTGGTTCTTGGTCCTCCAAAATATCCCAAATGGAATTTAAACTGGAGGTGGCGGAGTATGGACTTAAGCTGAGTTACTCCATCTTTTTGTGTCTATCTTCGGTTTAAACCAGCATCTGCAGTTCCTTCCTATACAGAGAGGCACATTAGTCTGAAGAATGGTCTCGATCTGAAACGCCACCCATTTTCTTTCTCTCCAGAGATGCTGCCTGTCCCACTGAATCACTCCAGCACTTTGTGCCTATCAGTGAAAAGCACCAGCCAGTGGAAAGACAATACATGATTACAATCGAGCCATTCACAGTGTACAGATACATGATAAGGGAATAACGTTTGGTGCAAGGTAAAGCAGCAAAAGCCTGATCAAGGATAGTCCGAGGGTCACCAATGAGGTAGATAGTAGTTCAGCACTGCTCTCTGGTTGTGGTAGGATGGTTCAGTTGCCTGATAACAGCCGGGAAGAAACTGTCCCTGAATCTGGAATTAGTGAAAGTAAGAAATGTTGCTGGAGGAGTAGAGATTTCAGAGTGTGGGGCGATTGTAATGTGTGATTGTAGATCTGCTTCTGTGGCTGGCACGTTAATGGTCGCCTGGGTTGGGCGCCATCTTGGAGTAGGGTTGCCAACTTTCTCACTCGCAAATACGGGACAAGGTGACGACACCGCCCCGCGCCCCACGTGGCCTCACCCAGCCAGCGGTGGTGATATCACCGCCCCGCGCCCCACGTGGCCTCACCCAGCCAGCGGTGGTGATATCACCGCCCCGCGCCCCACGTAACCTCACCCAGCCAGCGGTGGTGATATCACCGCCCCACGTGGCCTCACCCAGCCAGCGGTGGTGATATCACCGCCCCGCGCCCCACGTGGCCTCACCCAGCCAGCGGTGGTGATATCACCGCCCCGCGCCCCACGTGGCCTCACCCAGCCAGCGGTGGTGATATCACCGCCCCGCGCCTCACGTAACCTCACCCAGCCAGCGGTGGTGATATCACCGCCCCGCGCCCCACGTGGCCTCACCCAGCCAGCGGTGGTGATATCACCGCCCCACGTGGCCTCACCCAGCCAGCGGTGGTGATATCACCGCCCCACGTAACCTCACCCAGCCAGCGGTGGTGATATCACCGCCCCGCGCCCCACGTAACCTCACCCAGCCAGCGGTGGTGATATCACCGCCCCACGTGGCCTCACCCAGCCAGCGGTGGTGATATCACCGCCCCGCGCCCCACGTAACCTCACCCAGCCAGCGGTGGTGATATCACCGCCCCGCGCCTCACGTAACCTCACCCAGCCAGCGGTGGTGATATCACCGCCCCGCGCCCCACGTAACCTCACCCAGCCAGCGGTGGTGATATCACCGCCCCACGTGGCCTCACCCAGCCAGCGGTGGTGATATCACCGCCCCACGTAACCTCACCCAGCCAGCGGTGGTGATATCACCACCCCACGTGGCCTCACCCAGCCAGCGGTGGTGATATCACCGCCCCGCGCCCCACGTAACCTCACCCAGCCAGCGGTGGTGATATCACCGCCCCACGTAACCTCACCCAGCCAGCGGTGGTGATATCACCACCCCACGTGGCCTCACCCAGCCAGCGGTGGTGATATCACCGCCCTGCGCCCCACGTGACCTCACCCAGCCAGCGGCCACATGCGCCCGCTCCACCAACGGCGGCCGCCCGGGCCGGGAGGCGGGTTGCTACGCAACCTCCGTTAGGCGAACACACTCGGGTCCGCTGCCCGAACACAGTCCGTTAGCCTTCACCGTTCCTGTCCTGTCCTGTCCATGGACTACTGTAAGCTGGGACAGTGTAGGCTAACGGAGTGTGGTCTGGGAGCGGGGCTGAGTGCTACGCAACCTCCGTTAGGCAAACACACTCGGCCCTGCTCGATAATACGGGACAGTTTTCCCGTATGGGACAAACTAATTTAGCCCAAAATACGGGTTGTCCCGGCTAATACGGGACGGTTGGCAAACCCCACCTTGGAGGCAGCCAATGCAACCTGATTGCGTTAAATAATCTTGACCTTGGGCTCGGACAGTGAGGAAGCACTCTGTCACGTATCTGACAGACCTGCATTGATCTCCAGATAAGATCCCTTTTGTCCTTGGGAAGAATGTCACCTATGACTCAGATTTGTGGTTGAAACCACGAGGTTCTGACTCAAAAACAGCCATGTGGAAAATCTCTCCTTAATGTGTCTGCAAAGGACTGCAGACATCCTGCACTTTACAAACACCACAGAAACGGCGTTGATTCCTCCGATTTCAAGTATCTCCTGCATTCCTGCCTTCCCAGTCCCCCACCCTAGCCGTCCTGCAAGTTCCACTGTCCTTGTATCCCTCTCCTTAGCACATCTTCCCCAGCCAACAATGGGCCATTGTGGGCTCCACCCTCCCCCAGACTATTTCAGGGTCTGATGATGAAGGGACTCGACCTGAAACGCGAGTCTGATGAAGGTCTCGACCCGAAATGTCACCCATTCCTTCTCTCCAGAGATGTTGTCTGTCCCGCTGAGTTACTCCAGCTTTTTGTGTCTATTTTCGGTTTAAACCAGCATCTGTTCCTTCTCATATATAATTTCTTCAGTGTGTTGATGCGAATTGCCGATGTAAATTGTCACAACTAGTATCGCACGTGTTCAGAAGCCGGATAAGAGAGGGGAAGAAGCTGTTGCTGAGTCTGGTGGTGCGCGCTGTCAAGCTTCTGTACCTTCTGCCGGACAGGAGCGGGGGAGAAGAAGGAATGGCCGGAGTGGGACCAGTCTTTAGTAGTTCAGTTTAGTTTATTGTCCCGTGTACCGAGCGAGGTACAGTGAAAAGCTTTTGTTGCGTGCTGACCAGTCAGCAGAAAGACAATACACGATTACAATCGAGCCGTCCACAGTGTACAGATGCAGGATAAAGGGAATAACATTTTGCTGTTGCACCTGCACACACAGAGAGCTGGGCGGCATTATTTAATCTCTTGCCTTTAAGGATGCATAACTTCAGATAGTTGATTAATAATAAGTTAATATTTTCCACAAAATTCCAGCAACTGCAGTTTCTTGTGTGTCCAGTTAATGAGTAATTGCACATAAATGTATCTGAAATTACCTCATTTATTTGCTGTAATTTTATCTAATCTCAATGAAACCTTTGTCCTTTAATGTGTGAAGGATTGCTTTAAAATCTTGCTGTTTGACTTTGAGGAGCAAATAATTTTTACAACCAATGTTTACAATGGAAGATAATGCTGCATTAAGATAGCGTTTAGGAAGCCACGCGGTAGCACCAATCACCCGACGAAGGTTTTCCCTTGCACGGACTGACAGTTTTGTTCTTTATTTCTGTATCGGAAATTATCAGACTATTTCTTTGTTCGGTTTGTGACGTGATTTGCAAGTGAGCTGTTTGTGCAGCTGAACGAGGTTAGCCTGGTATTGTTGTCTTTGAATCACTGGTATAAGCCTCCAGTTTCTGTTTGATGTGTTTTGTGCCCATTAATGGTTTCTGGTCATGCCCATTGGTGCCACATAGCGACTGGTCCTGGTTGGTTCTGGGTGGCACATCACTACACAACCCTACAAGAATGTACTGCTCATCCACGCCATTACTTTAGCCTGAACAATGCAGAGCTCTTATCGTTTCACTAAGCACCTCCGCTCAGTCCTACCCTAGACCTACCTGATCTCCCGGTTGCTAAACACTTCAACTCCCCCTCCCATTCCCACACTGACCTTTCTGTCCTGGGCCTCCTCCATTGTCAGAGTGAGGCCCAGCGCAAAATGGAGGAACAGCACCTCATATATTTCGCTTGGACAGCTTACACCCCAGCGGTATGAACATTAACTCCTCTAACTTCAGGTAGCCCTTGCTTTCCCTCTCTCTCCATCCCTCCCCCACCCTCGTTCTCCGACTAGTTTCACTGCCCTCCTGATTAAACTTTACTGATTGCGTGCCTCGTTGTCAAACAGCTTTGCCATACTATCTTCCCCTCAGCCAACAATGGCCCATTCTACATTGGATCATCGTCCCCCTTGATCTCTCGTTTTCACACCTTACCCTTCCATATCTCTATGTCTCCCTCTCCCCTGATTCTCCGTCTGAAGAAGGGTCTCGACCCGATACGTCACCCGTTCCTTCTCTCCAGAGATGCTGCTTGACCCGCTGAGTTACTCCAGCATTTTGTGTCTATCTTCGGTTTAAACCAGCATCTGCAGTTCCTTCCCACACACATCAACATTTCCAGCTCAGAGACCCTCCATCAGAAGTCACTTCATAAGCAAGAATTTTGCTCGAGATTCCAGCAGCTGGAGTTTATTGAGTCTTCAGTTAATGAGTGATTGTACATAAAAGTGTTTGAAATTACTTTATATATTTATCATATATTCATCAGTAAACTTCAATACATTCAAAACTCCGCTGCCCGTCTACTCACCCACACCCCGATCCGTGACCATATCACCCCCGTCCTTTACAAGCTCCACTGGCTCCCCATCCCCCAGAGAATCCAGTACAAAATCCTCCTCATGACCTACAAAGCCCTCCATAACCTGGCCCCATCCTACCTGACTGACCTCCTCCACAGGCACCCTCCCACCTGCACCCTCCGCTCTGCTGCTGCCAATCTCCTGTACCCCCCATCCGGACCAAACTCAGATCCTGGGGGGACAGGGCTTTCTCCATCGCTGCTCCCACCCTATGGAACTCACTACCCCAAACCGTCAGAGACTCCTCCTCACTCACCACATTCAAAACATCACTGAAGTCTCACCTGTTCAGTACTGCCTTCAACCACTGAAGGTCACCTCACCTTCTGTCTCCTTTCTCTGTTCGTTTACTTATTTATCTATTTATTCACTTCTCTATGTTCTAGAAATCCCTGTAAAGCGTCTTTGAGTGTTTGAAAAGCGCTATATAAATGTAATGCATTATTATTATTATTATTATATTTGCTATAATATTATCTAATCTCAATGAAGCTTTGTTCTTTAATATGTGATAGGTTGCTTCTATAATCTTGTTGTATAAGAAGGAACTGCAGATGCTGGCTTGTGGTCTATCAAAGATAGACACAAAATGCTGGAGAAACTTATACTGGCAGTATCACTGGAGCAAAGGAATAGGTGACGTTTTGGTTCAAAACTCTTCATCAGAACGAGAGGGGTCTCGACCTGAAACGCCACCTATACCATTTCTCCAGAAATGCTGCCTGACCCGCTGAGTTACTCCAGCACTTTGTGTCTATCTTTTATAATCCTGTTGTTTGACTTAGACATACAGCACGGAAACAGGCCCTTCAGCCCAACTTGCCCATGCTAACCATTATGTCCCATCGACACTAGTCCAACCTGCCCACCCTTGGCCCATATCCCTCTACACCTGTTCTACTTGTGCACCTGGCTAAATGTCTTTTAAGCTGCACAAAGTATTTCTCTATCCTTTATCTTAAAAAAATGAATCTTTCACCATTGTGTCAGTCTACTTTGTCCCGCCCCCTCCCCTGACATCAGTCTGAAGAAGGGTCTCGACCCGAAACGTCACCCATTCCTTCTCTCCGGAGATGCTGCCTGACCCGCTGAGTTACTCCAGCATTTTGTTTCTGCCTTTGATTTTAACCAGCATCTGCAGTTTTTTTCCTACACCAATGGTATGAACTTTGGATTCTCCAATTCCAATTGGAGAATTCCAATTCCAATTCCCCCCCCTCCCCCCCCCCATTATTCCCCTCTTCTTTCCGATTATTGATGTGAAATTACTGAAAAATGCCGACAGTAAAAAGTTTGGCTTTAATTGTCTGCCCATTTTTTAAGTCTGAAACTTGCTGTTGGAGATGTAGTTTAGAGATACAGCGTGGAAACAGGCCCTTTCGCCCAGCGATCCACGCACATTAACACTATCCTACACCCACAAGGGACAATCTTTACGTTTACCAAGCCAATTAACCTACAAACCTGCATGTCTTTGGAATGTGGGAGGAAACCGAAGATCTTGGAGAAAACCCACGCAGGTTACGGGGAGAACGTACAAACTCCGTACAGACAGCACCCGTAGTCGGGATGGAAGCCGGGTCTCTGGCGCTGCATTCGCTGTAAGGCAGCAACTCTACCACTGCGCCACCGTGGCCGCCCGAACATGCAGATCAGGCGGCTCTGGACTGAGGTGTTGATGGATACCACTGGATGGGAAGTAACACTGAGACCTTGAGAGAAGGAGTACAGTTACTGAGAGAAAGGTTGTTGCCTTACAGTCACATGGCAAGTGGGCTGCATTGCAATTAACAGCACAACTGTTGTCATGTTCTGCTTTGCCGGTTCACTTCAAAGTCACAATATCATAATGGCACAATATCATGCTACTCGTCCAATGGAACTGTTGATGTTAGCGGCATTCCTCCTGGCTGCTGTTTAGTTTAGAGATACAGCGCGGAAACAGGCCCCTTCGGCCCACCGGGTCTGCACCGACCAGCGATCCCCGCACACTAACACTATCCTACACCCACAAGGGACAATTTTTACATTTACCAAGCCAATTAACCTACATACCTGTACGTCTTTGGAGTGTGTGTGGGAGAAAACTGAAGATCTCGGAGAAAACCCACGCAGGTCACAGGGAGAACGTACAAACTCCGTACAGACGGCACCCGTAGTCGGGATGGAACCCGGGTCTCCGGCGCTGCATTCGCTGTAAGGCAGCAACTCTACCGCTGCACCACCGTGTCACTTGGGTGGGAGAGAATCTCTCTTCATCTCTGTCTCTTAGCAGCTCAGCTCAACTTTGAATCGAGGGAGTGCAGCGTAGGTTCACCAAGTTAATTCCCCGGGATGGCGGAACTGACATATGATGAACGAATGGGTCGACTGGACTTGTATTCACTGGAATTTAGAACGATGAGAGGGGATCTTATAGAATTATATAAAGTTCTTAAATTGATTGGACAGGCTAGATGCAGGAAAAATGTTCCCCATGTTGGGAGAGTCCGGAACCAAGGGTCACAGTTTAAGAATAAGGGGTCGGCCATTTAGGACTGAGATGAGGAAAATCTTTTTCACCCAGAGAGTTGTGAATTTGTGGAATTCTCTGCCACAGAAGGCAGTGGAGGCCAATTCACTGGATGTTTTCAGGAGAGAGTTAGATAGAGCTCTTTAAGCTAAAGCAATTAAGGGATATGGGGAGAGGGCAGGAACGGGGTACTGATCTTAGATGATCAGCCATGATCATATTGAATGGCGGTGCTAGCTCTAAGGGCCGAATGGCCTACTCCTGCACCTATTTTTCTATGAATAATGGCATCAAAACCTGGTGGTGCCTGCATGTGTAGAAAACGCAAAATGAATTTCACTGTGCAGTAGCGTACATGACCAATAAAAGCATCATTGATCCCCGATCAATGGGGAAACCTCTCAGAATGCAGAACAAAATGGCAGATGCTGAATAATATTCTAACTGGTGGTGCATATAACTAAAAGAATCCTGCTCCCACCATTTACTGAAATCTACTAAATAACTAAATTGGATGATCTAAAAAAACATAGTGATATTCCCCGGTTTGATAAACACACCCATCGTTAGCCTGTGCTTTATGGAGTTATTGTGTGCAAAACATTCAGTACTGGGTGTAACTTAATCGAGTTATAAAATCCATCATCTGTCCCAGAGGTGGTGTTTGGTTTCCAGAGCGAGCCAATTTGCAGAAAACAGACACGCCATGAATCTTGCTCTACGAATGCCGCACTTAGATTTCTCTCACACCCATGGAGTGAATCAATTTTTCAGACTTTGTCTATTGTGTCTGTAAGATTTGTTAGGACTTTTGGGCTTTTTGGTTTTAATTCTCAATTTTAATTTCTCAGATTGACTGCTGTAGAGCTGTAAGGCGCAGAAACAGGCCCTTCGGCCCACTTGCCCATGCTAGCCAAGCTGGTATAATGGGCTAGTCCCATTTGCCTGCTTGTGGCCCATAACCCTCCTTAATTCTACCATATTAGTCAACGTTGCAACCAAACCCAGTGCCGCCAATGGACCTGTATGGCCGATTTAAGACTCTTTCTAAGTTAAATCTCTTTCTAAGACCAACGTTGAAAGTAATTTGGACTTTGGAGAGTAGTAGATGGTGTCTAAAACATCTTGTGTAGGGACTCTGTGTGGTCTAGTGTCTTACACTCTTCTGCTTAGTATGATTGCCTAATGTACAGTAGGATTGTCAATGATAGAGTAGTCTGAAGAAGAGGGTCTCGACACGGGGCGGTCACGGTGGCGCAGCGGTAGAGTTGCTGCCCAACAGCGCTTGCAGCGCCGGAGACCCGGGTTACATCCCGACTACGGGTGCCGTCTGTACGGAGTTTGTACGTTCTCCCCGTGACCCGCGTGGGGTTTTCTCTGAGATCTTCG
The DNA here is from genome assembly GCF_053455715.1 of Rhinoraja longicauda. Lineage (NCBI taxonomy): Eukaryota > Metazoa > Chordata > Chondrichthyes > Rajiformes > Arhynchobatidae > Rhinoraja > Rhinoraja longicauda. The sequence continues at coordinate 44,435,075 of NC_135969.1, forward strand.
GTTTCCTCCCACACTCCAAAGACGTACAGGTTTGTAGGTAAATTGGCTTTGGTATAAGTATAAATTGTCCCTAGTGTGTGTAGGATAGTGTTAGTGTTCGGGGATCGCTGGTCGGTGCGGACTCGGTGGGCTGAAGGGCCTGTTTCCGCGCTGTATCTCTAAACGAAACTTAACTAAAAGACCCGAAACGTCACCCATTGCTTCTCTCCAGAGATGCTGCCTGACCTGCTGAGTTACTCCAGCATTTTGTGTCTACGGTTTAAACCAGCGTCGGCAGGCCCTTCCTACAGAGGATTGTCACTGAACCGTATGCAGGAACAGAATTTCACTGCACCGAGCTACACGATAAAGTACCTTGGGGAATATTGTGGACAGGACCAATCACAATACTCTGGAACATCAAGGGGTTTCATGGTTAGAGAGAAACGCAGTTTGACTTGTATTCTGCTACATGCAATATACAATATATCTTTATTGTCATTGTACAGGGGTACAACGAGATTGGGAATGCGCCTTCCATACGATGCAATAAATTAATTAGCTAGTCAGTATTAATTTAAACAACCCAATGAAACAAATTTGAACAGTTTTAAAACAGAATAAAGTGCAAGTAGATCTGTGCCGGTTCGCTGTGCGATGTGACCATCCGGCTCAGCAGGTTCATGGCAGCTATGGCAGCTGTGGCCTGTACTGGGAGTGTTTGTAGGATACGATACGATGCGATAAGATGCGATACGATAGAACTTTATTTATCCCAGGAGGGAACTTGATCTGCCAACAGTCATAAAACACAAGATACATGAAACATGAAATTAAAGTGATGAATGGAAATGATTGGGGATGTGCAAAGATTGGGGGGGGCAGTCTCAGTCTCAGTCTACCCCACGACAGAAGGGGGAGGAGTTGTACAGTTTGACAGCCACAGGGAAGAAGGATCTCCTGTGGCGTCCTGTGCTGCATCTTGGTGGGACCAGTCTGTTGCTGAAGGTGCTCCTCAGGTTGACCAGTGTGTCATGGAGGGGGTGAGCTGTATTGTCCCAGGATGCTCTGCAGTTTGAGGAGCCTCCCCTCCAAGACCACCTCCCGTGAACCCAACTCCAACTCCAACCCCCAGGACGGAGCCGGCCTTCCTGATGAGTTTGTTGATCCTGTTGGTGTCCGCGACCTTCGCCCTGCTGCCCCTGCACACGGCAGTGAAGAAGATGGCGCCGGCCACCAGAAGGTGCTCCTGGGATTGACCAGTGTATTACACAGGGGGTGATTTAATAATACACAATAGACAATAGGTGCAGGAGGAGGCCATTCGGCCCTTCGAGCCAGCACCGCCATTCAATGTGATCATGGCTGATCATTCTCAATCAGTACCCCGTTCCTGCCCTCTCCCCATACCCCCTGACTCCGCTATGATTAAGAGCTCTATCTAGCTCTGAACTGTTCCGCAGCATGGTGGTGTGATTTCTGCCCACTACCTGTGGGCACAGGATGTGAGACCAGGTTGGGAATCGTGTCTTTAACGGCTGTTCCCCCAGGTGCTGTTGTAGCTGCAATGTAGACATGTGTTTCATTCCAACATCAAGGCACTTTGCTCAGTCTTAGTTACTGCAAAGTGCAATGATTCTCAGTGTCTTTTATATGTGGTTAAATGTAAATTGCTTTTGTATCTGATTTCTGAGTGGCAAGTCCAGAGTAGAAGAATCTCTCTCAAAATAATCTGTGTTGTTTTGAAAGATACAGCATGGAAGCAGGCCCTTCGGCCCACCAAGTCCATGACCATCGATCACCTGTTCACACTAGTTCTGTGTTATCCCACCCTCGCGTCCACTCCCGGCACACTAGGGGGCGATGTACAGATGTCAATTGACCTCCAAACCCACACGTCTTTGGAAAATTGTCATGAAATTAATTTTCTTTCTCGATATTGAACTGGTGTTTAGGTTGCGCTGAATTTCTGCGTACAAACTTTAGGTGTTGTTTATTCATTTCATGGTTCGGATTATGCTTTAACATTTTATTTTGTTGAATCTTGTGGCGCAGCGGGTAGAGCTGCTGCCTCACAGCGTCAGAGACCCGGGTTCAATCCTGACTTCAGATGCTGTCTGTGTGGTGTTTGCACGTTCTCCCCGTGATCGCGTGGGTTTCCTCCGGGTGCTCCGGTCTCCTCCCACCTCCCAAAGACGTGCGGGTTTGTGGGTTAAATGGCCCTCTGTAAATTGCCCCCTAGTGTGTAGGGAGTGGATGAGAAAGTGGGATAACACGGAACTAGTGCGAACGGGTGGTCGATGGTCGGCACGGACTCGGTGGGCCGAATGGCCTGTTTCCGTGCTGCGTCTCTAAAACTAAAGCTTGCACCATTGAAGTTCCCCATTCTCTGATTCTTGCCACTTTTTTCTAGTTCTCTTGTTCGTCCTCTAGAGTTGGATTATAATCCATGGGATTTATCAGTCAAAAGGCTGTGAAGCAAACTTCCAATAAAGCAAAGATAGACACAAAAAGCTGGAGTAACTCAACAGTATCTCTGGAGGGAAGGAATGGGTGACGTTTTGGATCGAGACCCTTCTTCAGACCGTGACGTCTGTGGGTCAATAAAGCGAAGCAATTTATGAAGTGAAGTAGAATTTAAACTCGTATGTTGTAGCGCTGAAGAAATGTAGTACAACAGTCACACCACACTCAATGTTCAGGGTCGCCCCTGACCACAGCTGCTGTCTGTACGGTGTTTGCACGTTCTCCCTGTGACTGCGCGGGTTTTCTCCGGGTGCTCCGGTTTCCTCCCACACTCCAAAGACGTGCAGGTTTACAGGTTAATTGGCTTCTGTAAATTCTAAATTGTCCCTAGTGTGTGTAGGATAGTGCTAGTACGGGGTGATCGCTGGTCAGCGTGGACTTGGTGGGCCGAAGGGCCTGTTTCAACGCTGTATCTCTAAAGTGTAAAGTCTAAATTCAATTTGAAAGATGGGTAAGCCAAATGATAAGGACATTGTGTCTGGCATAACACACTTTAGGAAAGTAACACAAGAATCCACAATACTTTGAGACACCTGCCCCAAGTGTGCAAGACTCTCTCTCATTGTGCTTCAAGCTGTAAAGGCCTGCACTTGAGGATAGTATAGGACTAAAGAGGTCCTTCTTCTGGGCCCTGGTGAGACCACATCTGTAGTATTGTGTGCAGTTTTGCTCTCCTAATTTGAAGAAGGACATCCTTGCTATTGAGGGCGTGCAGCATAGGTTCACCAGGTTAATTCCCGGAATGGCGGGACTGTCGTATGTTGAAAGACTGGAGCGACTAGGCTTGTATTCACTGTAATTTAGAAGGATGAGAGGGGATCTAATAGAAACGTATAAAATTATAAAAGGACTGGACAAGCTAGATGCAGGAAAAATGTTCCCAATGTTGGGGGAGTCCTGAACCAGGGGCCACAGTCTAAGAATAAAGGGGAGGCCATTTACAAATGAGATGAGAAGAAACTTTTTCACCCAGAGAGTTGTGAATTTGTGGAATTCTCTGCCACAGAAAGCAGTGGAGGCCAATTCACTGGATGAATTTAAAAGAGAGATAGATAGAGCTCTCGGGGCTGGTGGAGTCAAGGGATATGGGGAGAAGGCAGGCACGGGTTACTGATTGTGGATGATCAGCCATGATCACAATGAATGGCGGTGCTGGCTCGAGGGGCCAAATGGCCTCCTCCTGCACCTATTTGCTATGTTTCTATGATTATTCCAAGAAATAACTGTGAGGTTGGGAGGAGAGGTTGGGAGGAGAGGTGACCAGGCTCAGTAATCCACGTTACTCTGCATCAGACTAAAATAAACAATTAGTTTTGAAAAATTAATGAGTAAATTAGAAAGGGTTTAATCCAGAGAATAACTTTAAAAAAAGATCCAAATCGTTGGGTGAAATCAGACCATGAATGAACTGCAAGACAAGAATATAAAGAAGTACAATGTGCATGTAGCACGGAAATGGCCAAGTCATTATTTCCCCGTATTATTTGCAAGGGTTCTCTGACTAAGCACGGTGGAGTAGAATCATTCAGCAGTCTGGAATCATTCAGCAGTCTCAAGTCAAGTCAAGTCAAGTCAAGTTTATCTGTCACATGCACATACACGATGTGCAGTGGAATGAAAGTTGCAATGCCTGCGGATTGTGCAAAAAAAAAAGAATTACAGTTACAGCATATAAATAAACAGAGAAGACAAAACGTAGAACCTGGAGATATAATGGTTAACAGTCCTGATGGCCTGTGGGAGGAAACTCTGTCTCATCCTCTCTGTTTTCACAGCGTGACAGTGGAGGCGTTTGCCTGACCGTAGCAGCTGGAACAGTCCGTTGCTGGGGTGGTAGGGGTCCCTCATAATCTTGCTTGCCCTGGATCTACACCTCCTGATGTATAGGTCCTGCAGGGGGGCGAGTGTAGTTCCCATGGTGGTGGGTGGAGCCACTGGCAGCAAGTCTGGGACGGATTCAACGGGTCACATAACCCGCCTCTCTGCCCCTGCCGCTGCGTTGCTTTGTAAAATGGATTTCATTGCCCCATTATCCAAAAATAATGGGGACCACAAATCGTTTGACCAGGCTGATGCACTGAAAAATCCTTTGATAAATAATTGGAGAGAAGCGTTTTTCCCCTCATTAAGGTTGAGGGCCCTTCATTAGTGGTTACACAGTTTTATTCAGAACCCCTTTGTATACTTTGTGCGATACACACCGATCAGCCAAAACATTATGACCACTGACAGGCAAAGTGAATAACATTGGTTATCTTGTTACAATGGCACCTGTCAAGGGGTGGGATATATTAGGCAGCAAGTGAACAGTCAGTTCTTGAAGTTGATGTGTTGGATGCAGGAGAAATAGGCAGGAGTAAAGACCTGAGCGACTTTGACAAGGGCCAAATTGTTATGGCCAGACGACTGGGTCAGAGCATCTCTGAAACGGCAAGGCTTGTGGGGTGCTCCCGGTCAGCAGTGGTGAGTACCTACCGACAGTGGTCCGAGGAGGGACAAACCACAAACTGGCAGCAGACAGGGTGTTGGGCGCCCAAGGCTCATCGATGCACGAGGGCAACAAAGGCTATCCCGTCTGGTCCGAACCGACAGAAGGTCGACTGTGGCACAAGTCACAGAAAATTGTAATGGTGGTCACGGGAGGAATGTGTCACAATACACAGTGCATCGCACCCTGCTGCGTATGGGGCTGCACACGTAGGACCAACAGCATATTAGACGGGTGGTCATAATGTTTTGGCTCATCAGGTCATAATGTTTTGGTTGCTCGGTGTAAATTGAATCACGGCACATGTACTGCAGGTCAGGCAACATCTTTAGGAAGGGGACGGACTGATATTGAGTTAATGTTATGCTTCAACAATTGCTCAACTTGCTGAGTTGTGGAGTCACACAGCATGGACACAGGCCCTTCGGCCCGACCTGGCCATGCCGACCAAGAAGCCCCACCTAAGCTAGTCCCACCTGCCCATGTTTAGCCCAGATCCCTCCAAACCGTTCCAATTCGTGTTCCGATACCAATGTCCTTTACATGTTGTGATGGTACCTGGCTCAACTCCTCCTCTGGCAGCTTGTTCTGTATACCACCACCCTCTGGCTCAAATTTCACTGTACGTTAATTGGTACATGTGACAATAAATTGATCTTGATATCTTGAAAACATTGTTCCTCAGGTTCCCATTACATTTCTCCCCCCTCACCTTAAATCTCTGTCCTCGGTTTCTTGATTTTCCCTATCTTGGGCAAAAGGCACTGAATTATCCTATCTATTCCCCTCATGATTTTATACACCTCCATAATAATATGCAGTCTGAAGAAGGGTCCCGACCCAAAACGTCACCCATCCATATTCTCCAGAGATGCTGCCTGTCCCGCTGAGTTACTCCAGCATTTTGTGTCTACATTAGGTGTCACTTCCAATTAGGGTTGCCAACTGTCCCATATTAGTTGGGACATCCCGTATTTTGGGCTAAATTGGTTTGTTCTGTACGGGACCGCCCTTGTCCTGTATAAGGCCTGGGGGGGGACGGACGCTGTAGGCCCGGACGCTGTAGGCCCGGACGCTGTAGTACAGGACAGCGTAGGTCCGGACAGTGTAGGCCCGGGCGCAGCCTAACGGAGGTTGCGTAGCAACCCGCTTCCCGGTCCGGACAGCCGCCATTGGTGGAGTGGGAGCACGTGGCCACTGGCTGGGTGAGGTCACGTGGGGCGCGGGGCGGTGACATCACCTTGTCCCTTATTTAGGAGTGAGGAAGTTGGCAACCCTACCTCCAATACCAAATATCGTTGTGCTGTCTTTAATCCATCAACTTTACATTCAGCCAAACCTTGCCAAATAATAGCACGTCAACATGAAATGAAAACTTAGCTGGGTGGAACTGTAGAAAAGAGGATGATTCAATCTTAGGACTGGATGTTTTCCACATGTACTGTTTACGTTTAAAATCTGATGGAAGTCTGGATCAGTATTTGGTCAGTGTTTAGGATCAATAGGCTTATTTGGAATTCCTGTTGAAGGTTTATTTCTCTGGCACACCCAAGGGCAGGAATGTTGTTGATTATATCTTTCTTCAACAAGGTGCCTCTGCTTTCCGTGACCAGCCCTTTTTAAAACAAAATATTTAGGATTTAACAGATTCTGAAAAATAAATCAATATTTCCAAAATGTCTTGGATTCTTCCATGGTTACTTGGAGTGCTGGCTGGGGCTGTGGAAACGTGATGTGTTAGCTGGGAGCTGGTGTTAGCTGCTCCGAGCTCTTGTTCCTGGATGGACAGTAGCTGGCAATGTTAACACATAGAAACATAGAAAATAGGTGCAGGAGGAGGCCCTTCGGCCCACCGGGTCCGCGCCGACCAGCGATCCCCGCACATTAAAACTATCCTACACCCACTAGGGCCAATTTCTACATTTACCCAGCCAATTAACCTACAAACCTGTACGTCTTTGGAGTGTGGGAGGAAACCGAAGATCTCGGAGAAAACCCACGCAGGTCACGGGGAGAACGTAGAGACTCAGTGCAGACAGCACCCGTAGTCGGGATGGAACCCGGGTCTCCGGCGCTGCATTCCCTGTAAGGCAGCAACTCTATCGCTGCGCCACCGTGACCGCCCGTAAATCAATAGTTGATTAAGCTTTCTGGAGAGTTGGGGGAACGTCAAGAGGAGTTAGTGTACAATAATCACATCTAGTAGCCTGGACGCAGCAGGTGGAGCCGCTGCCTCACAGCACCAGAGACCCCGGTTCAATCCTGACCTCGGGTGCTGTCTGTGTGGAGTTTGCACGTTCTCCTTGTGACCGCGTGGGTTTCCTCCCACATTCCAAAGACGTGCGGGTTTGTAGGTCAAGGATGTTTCCATTAGTCGCACAGTCTAGGACCAGAGGTCATACCTTCAGAATTGAAGGACGTTCTTTTAGGAAGGAGATGTGGAGACATTTCTTTAGTCAGAGGGTGGTGAATCTGTGGAATTCTTTGTCACAGAAGGCAGTGGAGGCCGTCAGTGGATATTTTTAGAGATAGATAGATTCTTGATTAGTACGGGTGTCGGGGGTTATGGGGAGAAGGCAGGAGAATGGGGTTAGGAGGGAGAGATCGATCAGCCATGATTGAATGGCGGAGTCGACTCGATGGACCGAATGGTCTAATTCTACTCCTATCACTTATGACCTTAATTGGCCCTCTGTAAATTCCCATAGTGTGCAAGGGAGTGGAAAAGAAAGTGGGATAACATAGAACTGGTCGCCATAGGCTCGGTGGGCTGAAGGGCCCATTTCCATCCTGTGTCTCTAAGCACTAAACCAAACTAAACCTAATTGCTGTTGTCGTGATTGAAATGCATCAAAGGCCAACCAATAAGTGGTGTTTTGAGAGTCTGTGCATGGGGACACATGGGTGAAGTCTAGGGGTTGCCAACTTCCTCACTCCCAAATACGGGACAAGGTGACGTCGCCGCCCCGCGCCCCACGTGACCTCACCCAGCCAGCGGCCACGTGCTCCCGCTCCACCAATGGCGGCCGCCATTGGTGGAGCGGGAGCACGTGGCCGCTGGCTGGGTGAGGTCACGTGGGGCGCGGGGCGGTGACATCACCCTTTGTCCCTTATTTGGGAGTGAGGAAGTTGGCGACCCTACAAATACGGGACAAGGGCGGTCCCATATGGGACAAACTAATTTAGCCCAAAATACGGGATGTCCTGGCTAATACGGGACAGTTGGCAACCCTAGTGAAGTCATCTTTCTGTCCAAATGGGTAGCAATATTTCGGAGCTGAATCTGTTTTAAAATTAATAACTCCATAAACCATAAACAATAGACAATAGGTACAGGAGTAGGCCATTCGGCCCTTCCAGCCTGCACCGCCATTCAATGTGATCATGGCTGATCATTCTCAATCAGTACCCCGTTCCTGCCTTCTCCCCATACCCCCTGACTCCGCTATCCTGAAGAGCTCAATCAAGCTCTCTCTTGAATGCATTCAGAGAATTGGCCTCCACTGCCTTCTGAGGCAGAGAATTCCACAGATTCACAACTCTCTGACTGAAAAAGTTTTTCCTCGTCTCCGTTCTAAATGGCCTACCCCTTATTCTTAAACTGTGGCCCCTTGTTCTGTACTCCCCCAACATTGGGAACATGTTTCCTGCCTCTAACGTGTCCAACCCCTTAATAATCTTATATGTTTCGATAAGATCCCCTCTCATCCTTCTAAATTCCAGTGTATACAAGCCTAGTTTTTCAACATAGGACAGTCCCGCCATTCCGGGAATTAACCTGGTAAACCTAGGCTGCACACTTCTGAATGAGAGGAATTCTTTTCTAATGCTTTACTTCGGAGAAATTCACTCACCCTTTTTCCAACAAGATATTCCAAGTAACCTTATTTCCTAAAGGAATGCATTAAACACACTTGGCAAACGTTTGTGACTTTGCATCAAAACTCTGGACTGAACTCATTGACTCCTGTTGCTGCCCAGTGCTAACCTGTCAATGATGGTTTACAAAACTAACCCGCTTGTTGTAAGAAAAATCAATGAGCAAAATCACTGCAGTATGTTGTGTTTGCAAACTGACCTTTGGGGTCATCAAAGAACTCATAATTGCTGCTTAAACCATCAGAGAAGTTTGGTTGGAGATGATCTCGGTGGTACAGTTTGAAAGAAAATTCTGTAAGTGTAACGTAAAGGGGGAGAGATTTAATCGGAATCCGAGGGGTAACTTTTTCACACAAAGGGTGGTGGGTGTATGGAACAAGCTGCCAGAGGAGGTAGTTGCCAGAGGAGGCAGGGACTATCCCATCGTTTAAGAAACAGTTGGACAGATACATGGATAGGACAGGTTTGGAAGGAAATGGACCAAGTGCAGGCAGGTGGGACTAGTGTAGTTGGGACATGTTGGCCGGTGTGGGCGAGTTGGGCCGAAGGGCCTGTTTCCACACTGTATCACTCTATGACTCTAAAGAAAATACCCACACCTCAATGGTGCTTGCTTTAGGTCTAGGTTTATTACTGTCATGAGTACTGAGATATAGTGAAAAGGGCGGCACGGTGGCGCAGCGGTAGGGTTGCTGCCCTACAGCGCCAGAGACCCCGGTTCGATCCTGACTACGGGTGCTGTCTGTACGGAGTTTGTGCGTTCTCCCCGTGACCTGCGTGAGTTTTCAGTGAAATTGTAAATTGTGTGTGTAGAATAATGTTAGTGTGCGGGGATCGCCGGTCGGCGCGGACTCGGTGGGCCGAAGGGCCTGTTTCCACGCTGTATCTCTAAACTGAACTAAAATCTTTGTTTTGCATTCTATTCAAACAGATCGGATGATACAAAACATAAATAAGCCGGAGTAACTCAGCGGGTCAGGCAGCATCTGTGGAGAGAAGGAATGGGTGACGTTTCACAGAGTGCTGGAGTAACTCAGCGGGTCAGGCAGCATCTCTGGAGAACACGGATAGGTGACGTTTCACAGAGTGCTGGAGTAACTCAGCGGGTCAGGCAGCATCTCTGGAGAACACGGATAGGTGACGTTTCACAGAGTGCTGGAGTAACTCAGCGGGTCAGGCAGCATCTCTGGAGAGAAGGAATGGGTGACGTTTCACAGAGTGCTGGAGTAACTCAGCGGGTCAGGCAGCATCTCTGGAGAACATGGATAGGTGACGTTTCACAGAGTGCTGGAGTAACTCAGCGGGTCAGGCAGCATCTCTGGAGAGAAGGAATGGGTGACGTTTCACAGAGTGCTGGAGTAACTCAGCGGGTCAGGCAGCATCTCTGGAGAACACGGATAGGTGACGTTTCACAGAGTGCTGGAGTAACTCAGCGGGTCAGGCAGCATCTCTGGAGAGAAGGAATGGGTAACGTTTCACAGAGTGCTGGAGTAACTCAGCGGGTCAGGCAGCATCTCTGGAGAGAAGGAATGGGTGATGCTTCGGGTCGAGACCCTTCTTCAGACTTCGACCGGAAACGTCACCCATTCCTTCTCTCCAGAGATGCTGCCTGTCCCGCTGAGTTACTCCAGCATTTTGCATCTACCTCCGATTTAAACCACCATCTGCAGTTGTTTCCTACACTAAACGTAAATATGATCAGTTAATTAAAAAATTGCCCCGGACATCATCTTTAAACTTTGCCCCTCTCACCTGAGAGCTATGCCTTCTAGTATTTGATATCTCCACCCTGGGGATAAGCTTCTGACTGTCTACCCTATCTATGCCTCTCATAACTTTACATCTCTCTATCCTGTCTCTCCTCGTGTAGTGGAAAGATAGAGTTTGTGTCAGCAGATATTTGGTTTAGCTGACCCCATGACATGTATATAATTATGTGTAGGAAGGAAATTATCAGCAGTGATTTATGGTTTTGCTTATTTTCTCCAGTGGGTTTAGTTTAGTTTAAGGATATAGCCCGGAAATAGGCCCTTCGGCCCACTGAGTCCGCACTGACCAGCAATCCCTGCACATTAATGCTATCCTACACACACTGGGGACAATTTACACATACACCAAGCCAATGTTGGGGGAGTCCAGAACAAGGGGCCACAGTTTAAGAATAAGTGGTAGGCCATTTAGAACTGAGATGAGGAAAAACTTTTTCAGTCAGAGAGTTGTGAATCTGTGGAATTCTCTGCCTCAGAAGGCAGTGGAGGCCAATTCTCTGAATGCATTCAAGAGAGAGCTAGATAGAGCTCTTAAGGGTAGCGGAGTCAGGGGGTATGGGGAGAAGGCAGGAACGGGGTACTGATTGAGAATGATCAGCCATGATCACATTGAATGGCGGTGCTGGCTCGAAGGGCCGAATGGCCTCCTCCTGCACCTATTGTCTATTGTCTATAATCTACAAACCTGTACGTCTTTAGAGTGTAGGAGGAAACTGGAGCACCCGGAGAAAACCCACGCAGTCACAGGGAGAAGGTACAAACTCCGTACAGACAGCACCTGTAGTCGGGGTCGAACCTGGGTCTCCGGCGCTGCATTCGCTGTAAGGCAGCAACTCTACCGCTGCGCCACTGTGCCTGCTTAATGTTTGACAAAGTGTAACACAGGTGCGAACACATGCTCTCCCTTATTGAGGTGTAGCTGGATGAATCGTGCCTTGCCTCAGCTCGTGTGAGGAGTGTGTTCCCTCCACAGTGGGCATTGACAGGTTCTTGATTAGTACGGGTGTCAGGGGTTATGGGGAGAAGGCAGGAGAATGGGGTTGAGTGGGAAAAATAGACCAGCCATGAATGAATGTTGGGGTTAGTACGTTCTCCCTGTGATCGCGTGGGCTTTCTCCAGGTGCTCTAGTTTCGTCCCACACTCCAAAGACATAGAAGTTTGTATGTGAACCGTCTTCTGTAACATTGTAATCTGGCCCTAGTGTGTAGGATAGTACTAGCTGGTATTGCTGGTCGACATGCACTCAGTGACGAGATTTGTCCATTCACAAGACAGATGCTGCCTGACCTGCTGAGTTACTCCAATGGACAAAGCTGGACACTTTTGCAGATTAGCCAGAGTTTTACCATAAAAACCCAGACATTTCCTACTTACACGAGTGCACACAAAGATAATGAGGCTGTGATATAGTTACTCCAGCACTTGTTGTACGTTACCCATTCCTTCTCTCCACAGATGCTGCCTGACCTGCTGAGTTACTCCAGCACTCTGTGAAACGTCACCTATCCATGTTCTCCACAGATGCTGCCTGACCTGCTGAGTTACTCCAGCACTCTGTGAAACGTCACCTATCCATGTTCCCCACAGATGCTGCCTGACCCGCTGAGTTACTCCAGTGTTTTGTGTCTGTCTTGTCGTGGGAGGCAGGAGGAACAGGAGGAACAGGAGACATTGCAGCTCGCTGTTGCCATGGTAACGGCAGTGTTGTGCTGAGGATGCAGCCTACAACACATCTGCTGCTCCACAACAAACAGCTGGCAGACAGATGTTACTGCTGGCAACGCTGATCCAGTTTAAAAGGGGGGGGGGGGAGGATTAACTTAAAGAGTGTACATGGAGATTTACGTGTAAAGGGAGAATTCAGTTGCACTCTGTTCCATTACAAATGGAACCGAATATTAGAAAGCTCACCGTGTTCTCAATATGTATTACGTTCAACAAGGAACTGCAGATGCTGCTTTATGAAATTAAAGGCACAAAATGCTGGAGTAACTCAGCGGGTCAGGCAGCATCTCTGGGGAACATGGATAGGTGACGTTTCACAGAGTGCTGGAGTAACTCAGCGGGTCAGGCAGCATCTCTGGAGAACATGGATAGGTGACGTTTCGGGTGGAGATGTTGCCAGGACTCGAGGGCCTGTGCTACAGGGAGAGGTTGAGCAAGCAAAGACTCTCTTTCTTGGAGCGTGGGAGGATGAGGAGTGATACAAAATCATGAGAGGAATGGATCGGGTAGACGCACAGAGTCTCTTGCCCAGAGTAGGGGAATCGAGTAAAGAGGACATAGGTTTAAGGTGAGGGGGGGAAGATTTAATAGGAACCTCAGGAGTAACTTTTTTACATAAGGGTGGTGGGTGTGGGGAATGAGCTGCCAGAGGAGGTAGTTGTGGCAGAGACTATAGCAACGTTTAAGAAACAGTTAGACAGATACATGGATAGGACAGGTTTGGAGGGATATGGACCAAACGCGGGCAGGTGGGACTAGTGTAGATGGGACATGTTGGTTAGCGTGGGCAAGTTGGGCTGAAGGGCCTGTTTTCGCACTGTATCACTCCATGAGTCAATGACTTTATGACTTTTCTTCAGCCTGATGAGTCTCCAGAGATACTGCCTGACCCGCTGAGTTACTCTGGCACCTGGTCCTGTTCTTTGAACGTGGCATGGTTCAATGTTACTGGGGTGTAAGAAAATAACTGCAGATGCTGGTACAAATCGAAGGTATTTATTCACAAAATGCTGGAATAACTCAGCAGGTCAGGCAGCATCTCAGGAGAGAAGGAATGGGTGATGTTTCGGGTCGAGACCCTTCTTCAGACTCAAATGTTACTGGGGTGATCAGCTGAGAGTTGATCAACTTGTGTCTAGCTTACGACAACCTAATGTCTTTCTATTTGCTGCTAGATGCAGGAAAAATGTTCCCAATGTCGGGGGAGTCCAGAACCAGGGGCCACACAGTCTAAGAACAAGGGGGAGGCCATTTAAAACTGAGGTGAGAAAAAACTTTTTCACCCAGAGAGTTGTGAATTTGTGGAATTCTCTGCCACAGAGGGCAGTGGAGGCCAATTCACTGGATGAATTTAAAAGAGAGTTAGATAGAGCTCTAGGGCCTAGTGGAATCAAGGGATATGGGGAGAAGGCAGGCACGGGTTACTGATTGTGGATGATCAGCCATGATCACAATGAATGACGGTGTTGGCTCGAAGGGCCAAATGGCCTCCTCCTGCACCTATTTTCTATGTTTGTATGTTTCTATTCTAGACTTCATTGAGCGGCAGGTCCCAAAATACATCAATCCCAGATTACCTATAAACCCCAGTGTGGGATAACGTAGAACTGGTGTGACACAAAATCTTGGAGGCAGGCAGCATAGAAACATAGCAACATAGAAAATAGGTGCAGGAGCAGGCCATTTGGCCCTTTTGAGCCAGCACCACCATTCATTGTGATCATGGCTGATCATCCAAAATCAGTACCCCATTCCTGCTTTCTCCCCGTATCCCTTGATTCCGTTGGCCCCAAGAGCTAAATCTAACTCTCTCTTGAAAACATCCAGTGAATTGGCCTCCATTGCCTTCTGTGGCAGAGAATTCCACAGATTCACAACTCTCTGGGTGGAAAGGTTTTTCCTCATCTCAGTTTTCTCTGGGGAAAAGGATTAGGTGATGTTTTGGGATGTCATGTGCCACTATTATGTCTGCCTCCACCACCACCCCTGGCGGCACGTTCCAGGCCCCCATCCTTCTTCAATCTGAGAGTCAGGGGAGAGGGAAACGAGAGACATAGACAGTGATGTAGAGAGATATAGAACAAACTAGACCAAGTGGACCCGTTGGGCCCAAACCTCTCCTGCATTGGTGCAGCACCCTCTCCTCCCCCCCCCCCTCCCCTCTCTCATCAACCCCCCCCTCCCCTCTCCCTTCTCCCCCCTTCCCCCCTCCTTCCCTCCTCCCTCCTCCCCTCTCCCTCCCCTCCTTTTAAACTTTAAAATGTGAAAAAATATAAGACCGATTTCAATAAAACTACTTGCATTATCACTAAAGTGACAATGGTGAGTAAGGTGGGCCTAAAATTGTCACGCTATCGGCAACTGTTTTGGCTGAAGTTCAGTCACAAACAAGATAACAAACGAGAGTTTTAGTTTATAGCTGAAGGAGCGATGTGCAAAATAGTTACGATGATAAAGGAAACAGGCCATTGTTAGCTGTGGGCTAGGTGAGAACGAGACTCAACAAGACAACTGTGAAACGAGAACAACGACCAGGATGGGGGAGGGACGGAGATGGAGGGGATGGTAGACACAAAATGCTGGAGTAACTCAGCGGGTCAGGCAGCATCCCGGGAGAGAAGGACTGGGTGACGTTTCGGGTCGAGACCCTTCTTCAAACGTCACCCATTCCTTCTCTCCCGAGATGCTGCCTGACCCGCTGAGTTACTCCAGCATTTTGTGTCTACCTTCGATTTAAACCAGCGTCTGCAGTTTTTGTTTGCTACGAGATAGAGGGGTTGCTTAGTTAGTTGTTGCGAGGATTTGTGTCTCTTGCTGGAAGATCACTGAGAGACTTGGCAGCAGAGGGCGCACTCTGTAGACCTGAAACATTTTCTGAAAATACTTGACTGGATTTTGATGAAGCAGCCTCTCTATTTAACAGTATTTGAGGGCGTGCATTGTTCACGCTTCTGTGCAGAGTCTGCTGGGAGCTTCTGCTTTTAAAACGGCTTTCAAATATATACAGAGATTTTATCTGGATTTTATTTTGTCTCAATGGTTTTCAAAAGTGATGATATACTTTCCTCACGGGTTATCCTAATTTAAAAAATAGTATTTAAAGCATATGATGGAGGAAATTGAACATGACACTAGTGGCCAAAGCCACTGCAGATCCGACCCGAACCGTCACCTATCCATGTTCTCCACAGATGCTGCCTGACCTGCTGAGTTACTCCAGCACTCTGTCAAACGTCACCTATCCATGTTCCCCACAGATGCTGCCTGACCCGCTGAGTTACTCCAGCACTCTGTGAAATGTCACCTATCCACGTTCTCCACAGATGCTGCCTGACCTGCTGAGTTACTCCAGCACTCTGTGAAACGTCACCTGCCCATGTTCTCCACAGATGCTGCCTGACCCGCTGAGTTACTCCAGCACTCTGTGAAACGTCACCTATCCACGTTCTCCACAGATGCTGCCTGACCCACTGAGTTACTCCAGCACTCTGTGAAACGTCAGGATTCCAGCATCTGCAGTTTTTTGTGTCTGCAACATTTTTTCTATTCTGAGTAATACACAAAGTTGAGGGGAGATATGCGGGACAATATTTTTACACAGAGGGTGGTGGGGGCCTGGAACGTGCTGCCAGGGGTGGTGGTGGAGGCAGGTACGATCGTGGTGTTTCAGAGGCTTTTAGGTAGGCACATGGATATGCAGGGAATGGAGGGATATGGATCACGTGCAGGCAGAGGGGATTAGTTTTAACTTGGCATCATGTTGGGCACGGACATTGTGGGCCGAAGGGCCTGTTCCTGTGCTGTACACATCAATGTTTGTTTTAGTTGAGTTTTAGTTGAGTTTATTGTCACGTGTACCGAGGTACAGTGAAAACCTTTTGTTGCGTGCTAACCAGTCAGCAGAAAGACAACACATGATTACAATTGAGCCGTTCACGGTGTACAGATACATGATATGGGAATATAGACAGACACACAATGCTGGAGTAACTCAGCGGGACAGGCAGCATCTCTGGAGTGAAGGGACGGATAATGTCTCGGGGCAAGACCCTTCTTCAGAATCAGAATCGAAGAAGGGTCTCGACCCGAAAGGTCATCCATTCCTTCTCTCCAGAGATGCTGCCTGTCCCGCTGAGTTACTCCAGCATTGTGTGTCCATCTTCGGTTCGAACCAGCATCTGCGGTTCCTTCCTACACATGATAAGGGAATAACGTTTAGTGCAAGTTAAAGCCAGTAAAGTTCGATCAAAGATTGTCCGAGGATCCCTGATGAGGTAGATAGGAGTACAGAGTACAGATTGCTTGGTGCATTGCCTGGCGTTTGACCATTTCAGAACACCTGTTTCCTCCAGTTTGTAGGTGGCAGTGTGTTGATGTGACTTTGCTCAGTACAGTACCGGGACAGAACTGTAGGGGTCAGAGCTAGACTCAGTAATGTGGAGGAAGGAACTATACATCCTGGTTTATACCACAGACTTTACTTCAGTCTTTAGAGAAACAGCACAGAAACAGGCCCTTCGGCCCACCGAGTCCGCGCCGACCAGCGATCCCCCCCGTACACTAGCACTATCCTACAATCTACCGAAGCCAATTAACCTACAAACCTGCACGTCTTTGGAGTGTGGGAGGAAACCGGAGCACCCGGAGAAAACCCGCACAGGACACGGGGAGAACGTACAAACTCCGCACAGACAGCGCCCGTAGTCGGGATGGAACCCGGGTCTCCGGCGCTGTGAGGCAGCAACTCTACCGCTGCGCCTGCGATGTGATGGACAGATTGTAGGGGTTGTAATCACACTCAGAGATTTTATTGAGGGATAAATCATTGATCTAGTGTGGGTGCTTGCAGAACACGGGGCTGCCAGCCACGTTTCACTCGTGCGCTATGAGTCACCCACCTTAAAACCGCCCACCACTGCCTCTCCAGTGGAAACCAAGCCTAATATGGTTTGTTCCAGACCTTCTCTTGTCACACATCCTCACCTATGCTCCGTTATCTCTGGAAACATCTCTCCACTCATAGAGTCACAGAGTGATACAGTGTGGAAACAGGCCCTTCAGCCCAACTCGCCCACACCGGCCAACAATGTCCCAGCTACCCTAGTCCCACTTGCCTGCACTTGGTCCATATCCCTCCAAACCTGTCCTATCCATGTACCTGTCCAACTGTTTCTTAAACGATGGGATTGTCCCAGCCACAACTATCTCCTCTGGCAGCTTGTTCCATACACCCATCACCCTCTGTGTGAAAAAGTTACCCCTCGGATTCCTACTAAATCTTTTCCCCTTCACCTTGAACCTATGTCCTCTGGTCCTCGATTCCCTTACTCTGGGTAAAAGACTCTGTGCATCTACCCGATCTATTCCTCTCATGATTTTGTACACCTCTATAAGATCACCTCTCATCCTCCTACGCTCCATGGAATAGAGACCCAGCCTACTCAACCTCTCCCTATAGCTCACACCCTTTAGTCCTGGCAACATCCTCGTGAATCTTTTCTGAACCCTTTCAAGCTTGACAATATCTTTCCTATAACATGGTGCCTAGAACTGAGCACAACACTCCAAATGCTGTCTCACCAACGTCTTATACAACTGCAACATGACCTCCCAACTTCAAACTCATGGTACAGTTATGAACAGATGTGTCTTGCTCATGGGTCAATGGCTGATGGATGTGACAGGGAAGAGCTGAAGGATGTGAATACATGCAGCAGCAATGTTTCATTACAACAGTGGGGATAAAATCCTTTACTTTATATCGTCTAAATGCTGGTCTCCTTACAGAAAAGGAGAAGTATCGTCTGTCAGTGTGACAGTCCTGAAGACTGGTGTGTGAAGGGCCTGTTCCTGTGCTGTACCGTTCTATGTTTACTTCAGCTTAGTCTTTAGAGAAACATGGTGGAAACAGGCCCTTCGGCCCACCGAGCCCACGCCGACCATCGGTCACCCGTTCACACACTAGTTCCGTGTCATCCCACTTTCTCATCCACTCCCTGCACACCAGGGGGCAATTCACTGAGGGCCGATTAGCCTACAAACCTGCACGTCTTTGGAGTGTGGGAGGAAACCGGAGCTCCCGGAGAAAGCCCACGCAGGTCACGGGGAGAACGTACAAACTCCGCACAGACAGCACCCGTAGTCGGGATCGAACCCGGGTCTCTGGCGCTGTGAGGCGGCAACTCTACCGCTGCGCCACCGTGCTGGCCATGTTTAACGGTTGTTCATGGTTGACTTTCTTCTTGTTTTGCAGGCCTACCTTACAGGAAGGTAGCACCTCTTCCCTCTTCTCTGCGGTCAGTGGCTGGAACCTCAGAGGGGTAAGTGAGTCATGACTTTGAGTTGACTTTTATTTAGTAACGGTTCTGGACTGGGATACATATGGGTGGCGCAGCGGTAGAGTTGCTGCCTTAAAGCGAATGCAGCGCCGGAGACCCGGGTTCCATCCCAACTACGGGTGCTGTCTGTACAGAGTTTGTATGTTCTCCCCGTGACCTGCGTGGGTTTTCTCCGAGATCTTCTGTTCCCTCCAAAGACGTGCAGGTTTGTAGGTTAACTGGCTTGGTGTAAATGTGAAATTGTCCCTAGTGGGTGTGTGTAGGATAGAGTTAGTGTGCGGGGATCGCTGGTCGGCCGAGGGGCTTGTTTCCGCGCTGCATCTCTAAATGAAACCATTAACTAAAAAGTATAAAATCAACACATGTTAAAGATTAAATATTATTGTAATAATATACGCTACCATGTTTACAGGCGCCAGTACTCTGTGTAGGTACGTAAAGCCGCAAAGCAAGCGCGGGTTCCTCAGATCATGCTGGTGAGTGAGCAGAAAGATTTGTTCCATAATGCGGTCATCAGCATGAAGACATGCATGAGATCATCCCTTGCCTCCAGCACCTCCCTCCCGCCTGTATCTGTTACCACTCTATGTCACGTTAATTCCATCACAGCGAGCCCACCCCTCTCAGCCCCGGTCACATTAACCCAGGAAGGATATGATCGCATTGCAGGGAGTGGGAAGGATGTTTACGAGGTTAACGGTGAAACTGGGGAACTGTAACTAGGAGGAAAGATTGAATCAACCCTCCCCTGCAGCAAGGGAGGTTTAAGGGTGGCGCAGCGACTCACAGAGTTACTGCCTCACAGCGAATGCAGCGCCGGAGACCCGGGTTCCATCCCGACTACGGGCGCCGTCTGTACGGAGTTTGTACGTTCTCCCCGTGACCCGCGTGGGTTGTCTCCGAGATCTTCGGTTTCCTCCCACACTCCAAAGACGTACAGGTTTGTAGGTTAAGTGGCTTGGTAAATGTAAAAAAAAGTCCCTAGTGGGTGTAGGATAGTGTTAGTGTGCGGGGATCGCTGGTTGGTGCGGACCCGGTGGGCCGAAGGGCCTGTTTCCGCGCTGTATCTCTAAACTAAACTAAACTAAACTGGGGGGGTCCTTAATTGAATCGTATAACAGTTGGGGGGCCCAGGTAAAGTAGGTTGCAGGGAACAATATCCCCTAGTAGGACAATCTAAAATCTGAGTTACTGCCTTACAGCACCCTTCTTCAATCTAAAATCTAAGACTGGTAAGGCTGCCGAAGAGATCCACATGGATGTTGAAGAATTGTTCCGACCCGAAATGTCACCTATCCATGTTCTTCATAGATGCTGCCTGACCCGCTGTGTTTGACACAAGGGTGTGCAGGCAATGGAGGGATATGGATCACGTGCAGGCAGAGGAGATTAATTTAACTTGGCATTATGTTCAGCACGGGCATTGTGGGCCGAAGGGCCTGTGCTGTACTGTTCTATGTTCAAAATTACTAAAAATTCCAACTGTAAATTTGGAGTTTAGTTCGTCAGAAAATGACAAAGTTAAAACCCTGTGAATCCAGCTGTGCCACAGGTTTCAAAACTGGTCTTTATATTGTAGACTTTTTAAACTTTAGAGATTCATAGCGGAAACAGGCCCTTCAGCCCACCAAGTCTGCGCCGACCAGCGATCACCTTTACACTAGTTCTATCCGACGCACACGAGGAACGATTTACAAATTCATCAAAGCCAATCAACCTATAAACCTGCACGTCTTTCGAGTGTGGGAAGAAACCGGAGCACCCGGAGAAATCCCACGCAGGTCACGGGGAGAACGTGCAAACTCTGTAGTCGGGATCAAACCCGGGTCTCCGGCGCTGTGAGGCAGCAACTCTACCGCTGCGCCACTACACTGTAAGAATACAAAAACAAACAAGATACTGTGCTGTGGTAAGCAAATATGTCATGTTGCTGCCCAATTAATCCTGCCCAAGTCTGTAGTTAAATTGTCATTTGTCAAATGGCTGAATGATCAATAAACCTAGCCCTGCATGGGAAATCTAGAGGGAACATGCTGAAGCCAAGAACACAGTGAGATGGACATAACTTGATTTGACATTCTGTGGAGTGATGTGGAGTGATGTGGTAAACATGAGATCATGCACATATTTACTCTGTAATTAGAGAGTGAAAACATGATTCTGGTCAGGTGCAGGAAGGAAGCTGCTTTCTACCATTCGTGAAAAATACATATTTTGGAGGAAAAAAATCGTTCACTTTGGTGAAGATGATAAACTCTGTAGTCGGGATCAAACCCGGGTCTCTGGTGCTGTGAGGCAGCGGCTCTACCCGCTGCGCCACCGTGCCGCCCTTTGCCATCTCTGGATTGAACCACATGTGTTGCAACCACCTCTATGGCATCCTTTCTGCTGATGGATCTCCAAGCCATACCCTCTGTACGATGAATGTAAAATCAACTCGCGTACAAACTGACCTGTGGAAAATGACGCCACATTAGTTCAAGTTTGTTTGCCCCTGTACATTGTCAAGCAATTTAATCATAACATTTGGATTGTTGTGGGAGACATTGGCACGTGAGAAAAAAGACAAGTTGGGACAATTGGCTTTGCTTTGGTTAACACATGACTGATCTCCAAGAATTTAATACTGACAATTGCAATAGGAATCAGAATGCGAGAAAGAATGCTTTGTTCTTTCCCACTGAATGTTGGCTGCATTTAAACGCTTAATCCTGGAGTTTAAAAACTAAAATATCGTCTCACTTGAATCTCCTAAAAATCATCACCAGGGCTGTATGGATGTTGTAGGAAAAAAACTGCAGATGCTGGTTAAAATCGAAGGTAAACGCAAAATGCTGGAGTAACTCAGCGGGTCAGGCAGCATCTCGGGAGAGAAGGAATGGGTGACGTTTCGGGTCGAAACCCTTTTTCAGACTAATGTCAGGGGAGGGGGCGGGACTTTGTCTGACATCAGTCTGAAGAAGGGTCTCGAATCAGAAACGTCACCCATTCCTTCTCTCCAGCGATGCTGCCTGACCCCACCCCCTCCCCTGACATCAGTCTGAAGAAGGGTCTCGACCAGAAACATCACCCATTCCTTCTCTCCAGCGATGCTGCCTGACCCGTTGAGTTACTCCAGCATTTTGTGTCTGCCTGCATGGATGTTGGGTGGATTTTAAAATCCCAGCGTGATTTTATTTTCATATTTCCTCAGTTTGTTTTGGGACTTCATGGGTACAAATCATTTAAATAGCTGTGCGTCTCTAATGTTATTGTTCCAAGCATTACAGGGAATGGTTTTGTCATGTGGAATGGTTGTGGTATTATGTAAGAATAATTGATTGTGGAAATATTGTGCACATTAACCAGTGTAATCTAACAGTGTTGCTGTGGTGTTCAAAGGCTCTTAGGGAATGATGTATTTATTTTCCATTGTTAAAGTTTGGCCCTGTAAACTGTTTTCCACATTGCACTTTTAAAAGGAGGCATTTCTATTATTTGTAGTTCTAGATACTTGCTGATCAGAGCAAATTACAATGAGGAATTCTGCTTTATTTGTTGTTGACTGTTCTTTTCGTTTTTTAGTTTATAGTTTTAGAGATACAGCGCCGAAACAGGCCCTTCGGCCCACCGAGTCCAGGCCCACCGAAACAGGCCCTTCGGCCCACCGAGTCCGCACCGACCAGCGATCCCCACACATTAACACTGCCCTACACACACTAGGGACAATTTATACAAACACCAAGCCGATTAACCTACAAACCTGTGTCAGAAAGATAAATGCAGATGCTGGTTTAAAGGGTCTCGACCCGAAACGTCACCCATCCCTTCTCTCCCGAGATGCTGCCTGACCTGCTGAGTTACTCCAGCATTTTGTGTCTGCCTTCGATTTTAACCAGCATCTGCAGTTTTTTCCCTACAGGTTTGTAGGTTAATTGGCTCTGTATAATTGTCCCTTGGATAGTGTTAGTGTGTGGTGATCGCTGGTCGGCGCAGACTCGGTGGGCCGAAGGGCCTGTTTCCCTGCTGTATCTCTAAACTAAACTATGCTAAACACTCCCCAAAAGGGTGTGCAAGTTTTATTTAACTTCTTAGTTTTTGGGATTTTGGCGAGAGTGTTGGAGATTCTTTGATAAACGGTGGTTGGCAAGAAATGTCCCTATTCATGTCCACAATGCTTCCTGTTATTCTGGCCTGTGTGCATGTCACAGGCTAGCAATTGCTTCTTTCTATAAGTTAGTTAAAAAAAAACTGCAGATGCTGGATAAAATCGAAGGTAGACACAAAATGCAGGAGTAACTCAGCGGGTCAGGCAGCTTCTCGGGAGAGAAGGAATGGGTGACGTTTCGGGTCGAGACCCTTCTTCATGGCGGGACTGTCGCATGTTGAAAGACTGGAGCGACTAGGCTGGAATTTAGAAGGATGAGAGGGGATCTTATTGAAACATATAAGATTTTTAAGGGATTGGACACATTAGTGGCAGGAAACATGTTCCCAATGTTGGGGGAGTCCAGAACCAGGGGCCACAGTTTAAGAGTAAGGGGTAGGCCATTTAGAACGGAGATGAGGAAAAACTTTTTCACTCAGAGAGTTGTAAATCTGTGGAATTCTCTGCCTCAGAAGGCAGTGGAGGCCAATTCTCTGGATGCTTTCTAGAGAGAGCTAGATAGAGCTCTTAAAGAAAGCGGAGTCAGGGGGTACGGGGAGAAAGCAGGAACAGGGTACTGATTGTGGATGATCAGCCATGATCACATTGAATGGTGGTGCTGGCTCGAAGGGCTGAATGGCCTACTCCTGCACCTATTGTCTATTGTCTATTCAGACTGATGTCAGGGGAGGGGGCGAGACAAAGACCCGCCCCCTCCCCTGACATCAGTCTGAAGAAGGGTCTCGACCCGAAACGTCACCCATTCCTTCTCTCCAGAGATGCTGCCTGACCCGCTGAGTTACTCCAGCATTTTGTGTCCACCTTCTACCTATAAGTTGACAGACAATCGCTGATTGTCGACAGACCTTTTCTTTACACCATCTATTAATTTCACTGTTGAAACTTTCATTTTTAAAAAAGAGAGGTCATACTTTGTGGTCGTTGTCCTGGGCTCGGTTCCCCTGTCCCCTGTGTCCCCCTCTCGGCCAAGTGGCTATTTTTGACCAGTTGCTTCATTGTAGACTGGGCTGTGCTGGACGCTTCCTGTCAACCTGTTTCCTCTAAGGATCAGAAGGCTCGCTGTGTACGAGATTGATACGAGGTCTTTTGGAAAAGATGATGAATGCCTGTGAACTAGAACTGGCAGCTGCATCTTGCAGACTGAAATCACCATCTCGACAAACCTTTTCCAAATCCCACCGTGCAGCAACCCTGAAAGTTAACCCTGAAAGCAGTTAGTCACATAGAAATGTAGAAAATAGGTGCAGGAGGAGGCCATTTGGCCCTTCGAGCCAGCATCGCCATTCATTGTGATCATGGCTGATCGTCCACACTCAGTAACCCGTGTGTAGGTAGGGACCCTGTGTGTAGGAAGGAACTGCAGGTGCTGGTTTACACCAAAGATAGACACAAAATGCTGGAGTAACTCAGCGGGTCAGGCAGCATCTCTGGAGAGAAGGAATGGGCGAGACCCTTCTTCAGACCAGGGGCCACAGTTTAAGAATAAGGGGTAGGCCATTTAGAACGGAGATGAGGAAAATCTTTTTCAGTCAGTGAGTTGTAAATCTGTGGAATTCTCTGCCTCAGAAGGCAGTGGAGGCCAATTCTCTGAATGCATTCAAGAGAGAGCTAGATAGAGCTCTTAAGGATAGCGGAGTCAGGGGGTATGGGGAGAAGGCAGGAACGGGGTACTGATTGAGAATGATCAGCCATGATCACATTGAATGGCAGTGCTGGCTCGAAGGGCCGAAAGGCCTCCTCCTGCACCTATTGTCTATTGTCTATTGACCCATCTGAGTCTGTAATGGAATAAAAAAAGTTTAAACTCTTAAGTGAATTTATAGCAAACTGCCTGCCGGTATAAAAATGTAAAGCTGGGCGGCACGGTGGCGCAGCGGTAGAGTTGTTGCCTCACAGCGCCAGAGCCACGGGTTCCATCCCGACTATGGGTGCTGTCTGTACGGAGTTTGTACGTTCTCCCCGCGACCTGCGTGGGCTTTCTCCGGGATCTCCGTTTTCCTCCCACACTCCAAAGACGTGCAGGTTTGTAGACAGATTGGCTTGGTATAAATGTAAATTGTCCCTAGTGTGTTGTGTGTAGAATGGTGTTGGTGTGTGGGGATCGCTGGTCGGTGCAGACTCGGTGGGCCAAAGGGCCAGATTCCGTGCTTTATTTCCAAACTGAACTAAACGAAAAATTTACAGCCAACTCCAGTGCTTTGTTTGCGGACAGCTGCTGGTATATATATATATAATCTCTCACTGTTGGTGTTCATGGTAGATCATGGTAGATGCCACAGACGGCTGTGGAGGCCAAGTCAGTGGATATATTTAAGGCAGAGATAGACAGATTCTTGATTAGTACGTGTGTCTGGGGTTATGGGGAGAAGGCAGGAGAATGGGGTTAGGAAGGAGATATAGATCAGCCATGATTGAATGGCGGAGTAGACTTGATGAGCCGAATGGTCCTTATAAGCTTATGAAATTATTGTCCTATAAGCAACCTAATCAGTCTAAGGGCTTGACAGCCTAATTTAGTTAATAATAATTATTTTTTTAAACTTTATAGTTATTTTTTTGTAATGTTAAATATGTGAGAAGAAATTTCTACATAGCTCAGTTTAAAATGACTGGACCCTTATCTGGAACCCATGCCCCTTGGCAGAAACAAGGAACTGCAGATGCTGGCTTGCTAAAAAAGACACAATATGCTGGAGTATCTCGGTGGGTCAGTTAGCATCTCTGGAGAACGTGGGTGTGTTTGTTTTAAGTCACCCTTCACCGGACTGATTGTGGTGGGGGAGGGGAAAGCTGGAAGAGAGGTGTGGGCAGGATAACACCTGGTGAGTGATAGGTGGATACAGGTTTAGTTTAGTTTGGAGATACAGCGCGAAATCAGGCCCTTCGGCCGACCGAGTCCGCACCGACCAGCGATCCCCGCACATTAGCACTATCCTACACATACTAGGGACAATTTACATTTATACCACACCAATTAACCTACAAACCTGTATGTCTTTGGAGTGTGGGAGGAAACCGGAGATCTCGGAGAAAACCCACGCAGGTCACAGGGAGAACGTACAAACTCCGCACAGACAGCAGCCGTAGTCAGGATGGAACCCGGGTTTCTGGCGCTGTGAGGCAGCAACTCTACCGCTGCGCCACCGTGCCACCCCTTGCAAATCCAACTTTCACTGATAATTTGACAGAATATCTTCAATATTTAATACTGTTGACTCTTTTACTGCCCTATACGTTATTATCCTTCCTCCATTTTTCATCTCCCTATTACAATGACCTGAGCTGGTTTTATTAAATCTCCACTATTTATGGTTTGAGACATTGCATGCACGATTGTCAATCAAGTTTAAAATTAAAGGAAAGTTAATCAATTACATGTCAGCAGAACCATCCAGTGCTGCAAATACAGTGAAACCATAATCCTAAATAACTGCTCCCCAATCTATCACGGTCTGATAGTCTGTGTGCACAAACCGAGCAGATTATCATTAAATGGAAATAAATGCCAGGAAAGAACACAGAAAATGAAGTACATAAATTGAGAGTTAACTGATGTTTGGAACTGTCTCGCTGCGGTCAAGATGCTCAGGCAGCCTTGGACAGATGTGCGTGCATAGTGACCTGTAAGGTTTGTTGCCAATGTCTAGAAAAACAAAGATAGACACAGAGTGCTGGAGTAACTCAGCGGGTCAGGCAGCATCTGTGGAGAACATGGATAGGTGACGTTACTAGTCGGGACTCTTCTTCAGACCTGGAGAAAGATCCCAACCAGAAATATCACCCAGAGAGAAGAGTGTTTTATAGTCATAGTAAAACACCGGGTGTCAGGGATTATGGGGTGAAGGCAGGAGAATGGGGTTAGGAGGGAGAGATAGATCAGCCATGATTGAATGGCGGAGTAGACTTGATGGGCCGAATGGCCTAATTCTGCTCCTATCACTTATGATATGTCCCAAAATGGAAAAAATGTCATTCTTACTTACAGCAGATAGTACTCAGTACTATGAAAACATAGTACTCTGTAAACACCCACAATAAACACCAAAAAACATTCAGTATGTATTTTTAAAAAAGACGGAAAAATAAATAGCAAATAATAGTGCAAAGTCAGAAATAATGGCCCCAAGTCTATGTGGTTTGTAGCCTGTTTGGAGGTTGTAGTGTTTAATAGCCTGATGGTTGCAGTTCTCCAGAGATGCTGCCTGACCCGCTGAGTTACTCCAGCACTCTGTGAAACGTCACCTATCCAGGTTCTCCAGAGATGCTGCCTGACCCACTGAGTTACTCCAGCACTGTCCTTTTGTGGTTATTGAAAGGTTTGGGTTTATTATTGTCATGTGTTCCGACTTAAAGCAAAAAGCTTTGTTTTGCTTTCAAGCCAAACAATATACAATAATAGACAATAGGTGCAGGTATAGGCCATTCGGCCCTTCGAGCCAGCACTGCTATGCACTGTGATCATGGCTGATCATCCACAATCAGTACCCCATTCCTGCCTTCTCCAAATATCCCTTGGCTCCGCTATCCTTAAAAGCTCTATCTAGCTCTCTCTTGAAAACATCCAAAGAATCGGCCTCCACTGCCTTCTGAGGCAAAGAATTCCACAGATTCACAATTCTCTGGGTGAAAAAGTTTTTCCTCATCTCCGTTCTAAATGGCCTACCCCTTATTCTTAAACTGTGGCCCCTGGTTCTGGACTCTCCCAACATCGGGAACATGTTTCCTGCCTCTAGCGTGTCCAATCCCTTAATAATCTTATATGTTTCAATAAGATCCCCTCTCCTCCTTCTAAATTCCAGCGTATACAAGCCCAGTTGCTCCTTTCCTTCAACATATGACAGTCCCGCCATTCCGGGAATTTACCTCGTGAGCCTACGCTGCACGCCCTCAATAGCAAGAATATCCTTCCTCAAACAGATCAGATATACCCTGCATAGATTCAAACAGTTCAAACTCAAGCCCAATAGGTAGAGCAATGGGGAAGAAGATACAGAGTGCAGAATATAGTTCTCAGCATTGTAGCGCATCAGTTCCACAGACAAAGTCCAATGTCCGCTATGGGGTCGCGGTGAATCGGACAGTACCCTAGCTCATGGAAGGACCGTTCAGAAGCTACGTTACTGTTCAGTAGACTTGACTTGAGGAATCGGATGGTAATAGATCTAGTTTAGTTTAGTTTAGAAATACAGCATGGAAACAGGCCCTTCGAGTCGGCGCCGCCCTGCGATCCCCGCATATTAACACTACCCTACACACACTAGGGACAATTTACATTTATACCAAGCCACCTGCTTGGTCTTTGGAGTGTGGGAAGAAACCAAAGATCTCGGAGAAAACCCACGCAGGTCACGGGGAGAACGTACAAACTCCGTACAGACAGCACCCGTAGTTGGGATTGAACCCGGGTCTCCGGCGCTGCATTCGCTGTAAGGCAGCAACTCTACCGCTGCACCACCGTGACCGCCCCTCTGGGAAGTCTACATTCTGGACTTCACTGCAGGACACGCTCTGACCTGGGGTGGTCGGCACAACAGGGACGGGGAAGATCTGACTACTTTTTTCAATTATCTTAATTGTTCTCTTTCTTGGCAATGCAGACATCAATCATTAGAGGTTTCCTCTGCACCTTTCCACCAACTAATTAATAACGTTGCATCAAATGCAGCACCAAATGGCACATCTCTGCATTCCCTGCATATAAAACCATAAGGCATTGGAGCGGTGCTAGGCCATTCTGCCCATCAAGTCTGCACTGCAAATTGACCATTTCTTGGTTCTTGGTTCTTAGTCCTCCAAAATGTCCCAAATGGAATTTACACTGGAGGTAGCGGAGTATGGACTTAAGCAAGAAGGGCATCTTGGAGAAGAAGAGCTGCCTTAAATTTAGTTGTGTCTGGTTGAGTAACTATAGCAGGGTGAAGACTATTCCATCTATCTATTTTTTCTGATCTATTTGTTCCTCTTAACTGAGGGTGGCACGGTGGCGCAGCGGTAGAGTTGCTGCCTCACAGCGCCGGAGACCCGGGTTCCATCCTGACTACGGGCGCTGTCTGTACAGAATTTGTACGTTCTCCCTGTGACCTGCGTGGGTTTTCCCCGAGATCTTCGGTTTCCTCCCACACTCCAAAGACGTGCAGGTGTATAGTTGTAAATTGTCCCTAGTGTGTGTAGGATAGTGTTAGTGTGCGGGGATCGCTGGCCGGTGCGGACTCGGTGGGCTGAAGGGCCTGTTTCCACGCTGTATCTCTAAACTAAACTAAACCTAATTCTCTTGCCTGCTCCCCATGCCCATATTCCCCTCTAAAAGCCTCTTATCGTATCTGCCTCCACCATTTCCCCCAGCAAGACCCCACCACCCAAAAATAAACTTGCCCCCTGCATCTCATAAACCTTCCCCTCTTGCCTTAAAGTATCCTCTTCACTCTTTTTTTTCCATTTTGACCCTGGGTGGAAAAGGTTCTGACCATCTACCCTACCTACGCCTCTTATTATGAAGTAGTTTTAATTGCTTAATGCTTGGATAAAGACCTATTGACATAAACCAGAGGAAATCTGCTCCACTGAACTTGTCTGAACGAATGACATTTTTCAAGCATAATGATTTGTGCATATTCTGCAAGTTCATGCTCAGACCATCAACACGACATGGTTGTGCTTGTTTCTCATGTGAGAAAGCAATCAGCAGAAAATGAGAATATGTAAACATTTATATTCATACATTGTCTTTCCGCTGACTGGTTAGCACGCAACAAAAGCTTTTCACTGTACCTCGGTACACGTGACAATAAACTAAACTAACTCGCACACACACACACGGATGATTTTGGTGAATCATGTCAGATTTTAACCTGTTTTGATTTCCAACTGCTAGTTTAATGTCACTGGAGAGAGTCTGCCCATCTATAGCGGGTTACACTTAGTATACACTGAGCAAGAATTGAGCAAGAATTAATCTTACAGAAGTGTACATGAAGTCATGAGAGGAATAGATCGGGTAGACCCAGTGGCTGAGCACTTCGACTCCCCCTCCCACTCTGACCTTTCTGTCATGGGCCTCCTCCAGTGCCATAGTGAGGCCCACCGCAAATTGGAGGAACAGCACCTCATATTTCGCTTGGGCAGCTTGCAGCCCATCGACTTCTCCAACTTTAGATAGTTCCTCTGTCCCTCTCTTCCCCTCCCCCTTCCCAGTTCTCCCTCTATCTTCCTGTCTCCACCTATATCCATCCTTTGTCCCGCCCCCTCCCCCCCGACATCAGTCTGAAGAAGGGTCTCGACCCGAAACGTCACCCATTCCCTCTCTCCTGAGATGCTGCCTGACCCGCTGAGTTACTCCAGCACTCTGTGATACCTTCGGGTAGACGCACAGAGTCTCTTGCCCGGAGTAGGGGAATTGAGAACCAGTGGACATAGGTTTAAGGTGAGGGCTTAAAGTTGTAATCGGAACTTGAGGGGTAGCTTTTTCACACAGAGGGTGGTGGGTGTATGGAGCTGCCAGAGGAGGCTGGGACTATCGCAACTTTTAAGAACCATTTGGACAGGTACATGGATAGGACAGGATTGGGGGGATATGGGCCAAACGCAAGCAGGTGGAATGTGTAGATGGGACATGTTGGCCGGTGTGGGCAAGTTGGGCCGAAGGGCCTGTTTCCACGCTGTATCACTCTATGACTCTATTTTGCCTGTGCTTTGGGTACAACTTACAGATAATAGAAACAGGCAGCAGAGGCCAATTCTCTGGATGCTTTCAAGACAGAGTTAGACAGAGCTCTTAAAGATAGCGGAGTCAAGGGATATGGGGAGAAGGCAGGAGCGGGGTACTGATTCTGGATGACCAGCCATGATCACAGTGAATGGCGGTGCTGGCTCGAAGGGCCAAATGGCCTCCTGCACCTATTGTCCATTGTCTACAGAGCATAACTTTCTTCCCCCAGAGTAGCTCTGTATTGTTGAGTAGACATTTCCCTGGGGCAGTGCAATGCGGAGGATAATGGGAGGAAACTGAGGGACAATGGATGAGCGTGGATCCCACCTCAGCCCACGATAAATGACCCACCTCCCCTGCATCATCCAGGATGCTGTGAGAAAGAATGGACTTTGCAAAAAGGATCCTGACTCCGAGAAGTCCTTGAAAGGCAGAGTTCATAACACAAATGAAACAAAGACCATGTGGCTCGGAGGGGGGTAAGGGATATTTCTGATGACTTTTCTCGACAGAAGAAGCATGGTGGCGCAGCGGTAGAGTTGCTGCCTCACGGTGCCAGAGACCCGGGTTCCATCCCGACTACGGGTGCTGTCTGTACGGAGTTTGTACGTTCTCCCCGTGACCCGCGTGGGTTTTCTCCGAGATCTTCAATTTCCTCCCACACTCCAAAGAAGTACAGGATTATAGGTGAATTGGCTTGGTGTTTGTATAAATAGTCCCTAGTGTGTGTAAGGTAGTGTTAATAGACAATAGACAATAGACAATAGGTGCAGGAGTAGGCCATTCAGCCCTTCGAGCCAGCACCGCCATTCAATGCGATCATGGCTGATCACTCTCAATCAGTACCCCGTTCCTGCCTTCTCCCCATACCCCCTCACTCCGCTATCCTTAAGAGCTCTATCCAGCTCTCTCTTGAAAGCATCCAACGAACTGGCCTCCACTGCCTTCTGAGGCAGAGAATTCCACACCTTCACCACTCTCTGACTGAAAAAGTTCTTCCTCATCTCCGTTCTATGTGTTAATGTGTGGGGATCGCTGGTCGCTGCGGACCCGGTGGGCTGAAGGGCCCGTTTTCACTCTACCATGGACTTTTTATTATTAATCGCGTTTTGGCACTCATATATTGATATTTGCAAAGCTTTCTCATAAAAAAATGTAATGCTAACATTTTCACATGTGATTCACGTCTAATTTGTCTCTGTGTGTGAGTCTGAATCAATGATTTTCGTGCTACCTATGTATCTATCTGTGGATATGTCAATAGGTTTAGATTTGATTATTGTCACGTGTGCCAAGCTAATGTTATCCCACTTTTTAAGAAAGGAGGGAGAGAGAAAACAGGAAATTATAGACCAGTTAGTCTGACATCAGTGGTGGGGAAGATGCTGGAGTCAATTATAAAAGACAAAATTGCGGAGCATTTGGATAGTAGTAACAGGATCGTTCCGAGTCAGCATGGATTTACGAAGGGGAAATCATGCTTGACTAATCTTCTGGAACTTTTTGAGGATGTAACTAGAAAAATTGACAGGGGAGAGCCAGTGGATGTGGTGTACCTCGACTTTCAGAAAGCCTTCGACAAGGTCCCACATAGGAGATTAGTGGGCAAAATTAGAGCACATGGTATTGGAGGTAGGGTACTGACATGGATAGAAAATTGGTTGGCAGACAGAAAGCAAAGAGTGGGGATAAATGGGTCCCTTTCAGAATGGCAGGCAGTGACTAGTGGGGTACCGCAAGGCTCGATGCTGGGACCGCAGCTATTTACAATATACATTAATGATTTGGATGAAGGGATTAAAAGTACCATTAGCAAATTTGCAGATGATACAAAGCTGGGTGGTAGTGTGAACTGTGAGGAAGATGCTATGAGGTTGCAGGGTGACTTGGACAGGTTGTGTGAGTGGGCGGATGCATGGCAGATGCAGTTTAATGTGGATAAGTGTGAGGTTATCCACTTTGGTGGTAAGAGTAGGAAGGCAGATTATTATCTGAATGGTGTCAAGTTAGGAAAAGGGGACGTACAACGAGATCTGGGTGTCCTAGTGCATCAGTCACTGAAAGGAAGCATGCAGGTACAGCAGGCAGTGAAGAAAGCCAATGGAATGTTGGCCTTCATGACAAGAGGAGTTGAGTATAGGAGCAAAGAGGTCCTTCTGCAGTTGTACAGGGCCCTAGTGAGACCGCACCTGGAGTACTGTGTGCAGTTTTTGGTCTCCAAATGTGAGGAAGGATATTCTTGCTATTGAGGGCGTGCAGCGTAGGTTCACTAGGTTAATTCCCGGAATGGCGGGACTGTCATATGTTGAAAGACTGGAGCGGCTAGGCTTGTATACACTGGAATTTAGAAAGATGAGAGTGGATCTTATCGAAACATATTAGTGGGTTAAACACGTTAGAAGCAGAAAACATGTTCCCAATGTTGGGGGAGTCCAGAACAAGGGGCCACAGTTTAAGAATAAGGGGTAGGCCATTTAGAACGGAGATGAGGAAAAACTTTTTCAGTCAGAGTTGTAAATCTGTGGAATTCTCTGCCTCAGAAGGCTTTGGAGACCAATTCTCTGAATGCATTCAAGCGAGAGCTAGATAGAGCTCTTAAGGATAATGGAGTCAGGGGGTATGGCGAGAAGGCAGGAACGGGGTACTGATTGAGAATGATCAGCCGTGATCACATTGAATGGTGGTGCTGGCTCGAAGGGCCGAATGGCCTACTCCTGCACCTATTGGCTATTGTCTATAGTGAAAAGCTTTGCTTTGCATGTTATTCAAACAAATCAGATAATACCAGGCATAAATACAATCAGTTCAAACTCAAGTCCAATAGATAGAGCAAAGGGGAAGATACAGAGTGCAGAATCTAGTTCTCAGCATTGTAGCGCATCAGTTCCACAGACAAAGTCCAATGTCCGCAATGGGGTAGAGATGAATCGGACAGTACCCTAATGTATGGTAGGGCTGTTCAGAAGCTGGGTGTGCTGTTCAATTGACTTGACTTGACTTGACTTGGTCGGCATGGACAGGTTGGGCTGAAGGGC
The DNA here is from genome assembly GCF_053455715.1 of Rhinoraja longicauda. Classification (NCBI taxonomy): domain Eukaryota; kingdom Metazoa; phylum Chordata; class Chondrichthyes; order Rajiformes; family Arhynchobatidae; genus Rhinoraja; species Rhinoraja longicauda. The sequence goes on from NC_135969.1 coordinate 44,468,667, forward strand.
CTGTTCCAGTGCTATATGACTCTATAAATGCAAGATTGGATTTGGAATGCAAAACTGTCTTGAAAAAATAAATCTATTTACTTCCAGTATGTTTATTTCCTTGGTAACACAAGTGCCTTTTATTAGTGTGTGGGGTTCGTGTGCCTTGTATGTGGTATAGGGTTAAACAGCAAGACAAACTGGACTCTCTCCCATCTCCTCTGTCATCCACAGTTAAGGGATTTCAACATGAAACCAGTTGTTCTACGCAGTGTTATTTACTCCAGCAAAAAAAATAATACAGGCGCAAAGAACTGCAGATGCAGGTGTACAGGAAAAGGCATGAGGTGCTGGAGTAAGTCAGCGGGTCGGGCAGCATCTCTGGAGAACATGGATAGGTAACGTTTCACAGAGTGCTGGAGTAACTCAGCGGGTCAGGCAGCATCCCTGGAGAACATGGATAGGTGACATTTCACAGAGTGCTGGAGTAACTCAGTGGGTCAGGCAGCATCTCTGGAGAACATGGATAGGTGACGTTTCACAGAGTGCTGGAGTAACTCAGCGGGTCAGGCAGCATCTCTGGAGAACATGGATAGGTGACGTTTCGGGTCGGGTCCCTTCTTCAGACTGAAACTGGAAGAGAGATTAAAGATACAGCAACTGTAAAGAAGGATGTTCAGTACATTGTGTGGGAAGGAACTGCAGACGCTGGTTTAAACCGACGATAGGCACAAAATGCTGGAGTAACTCAGCGGGACGGGCAGCATCACTGGAGGGAAAGGAATGGGTGACGTTTCGGGTGGAGATCCATGTCTGATGAAACGTCAGCCGTTCCTTCTCTCCAAAGATGCTGCCTGTGCCGCTGAGTTACTGCAGTTTGTTACATCTATCTTCATGTTCAGTACATTGTGGGCAGTAATCGGATTAGCCCAATTACAGTGTACCTGGCAGGCGGTGGAAATCGCATTACTGGCTTCTGCAGACCATCGGCACAGTGGATGAGATGGTGCTGGGCAGCGATGTGATAGGCTGCTGCCTGGCTTCCTGTTGTTGCGTCTGGGAGTGTGTGTGTGGAGCAGGCGGTGGGGAGACCGGGGGCAAGCTCCATGCTGCACACACAACCTCACCTCAAGTCCAGCTCGCTGCCGCCACTGAAAACACCCACAGCCTCCCTGATGGTGTGGTGCTGCCTCTTCATGTATCAGGTAGGTGGAGCAGACCGCTTTCAACGCTGCCGGCTGGACCTGCCACTCTTTGTACCATGTTCCCTGCAGCTGGGACAATCCTGCAGAGGACCAGTCTGGAGAAGGGTCTCGACCCGAAACGTCACCTGTCCATGTTCTCCACAGATGCTGCCTGACCCGCTGAGTTACTCCAGCACTCTGTGAAACGTCACCTATCCATGTTCTCCACAGATGCTGCCTGACCCGCTGAGTTACTCCAGCACTCTGTGAAACGTCACCTATCCGTGTTCTCCACAGATGCTGCCGGACCCACTGAGTTACTCCAGCACTCTGTGAAACGTCACCTATCCATGTTCTCCAGAGATGCTGCCTGACCCGCTGAGTTACTCCAGCACTCTGTGAAACGTCACCTATCCATGTTCTCCAGAGATGCTGCCTGACCCGCTGAGTGACTCCAGCACTCTGTGTCTTTTTGTAGATGGAATAATCAAATGTAAATTGCATTTTAACTTTAGAAAAAATAGTTTTTTCCAAACATTTTTGCTTGTTATACTTGACCGGGCTAAGTTGCAAACTTACCCCTGGATCTTCAGGCTTGGATCAGCCAGTCAGCTCAGTTTGACCTGGCTATTAACACTGGCAATGTTTGCAGGACTCCGGCACACTGCTGTTTGCACATCGCAGCGGGACGCCCTGCAAGTTGTGCAAAATGTTTGACTTAAACATGTTTAGCAAGCGACCTATTCTGGGAAAGAACGCTAACAAACGGAGGAAATGGTGACAATAAACTCTAAAATAATCCTGAGCATTCACCAGGGATAAGGCACGTCGTTTGTTGGCTGAGAACAGGAGCTCTCAAGTCTCTTGCACACTGCAGTATCTTCTGTGGTTTAGCCCTTCAACTGGCAGATTAGTCACGTTTCTGTCTGGGGTGCATCTTGCCGTTTTGCACTTTCAATGACATTTGCATCTCTGGCAGATTTTTGTGTAAATACAGCAGTTTCGTTGCAACCCATCGAATGTGCAGCTTTGACAACGCCTTTTACCCTTAGCTGGAAACCCAAAGGCAGTAAAGTATTGTAATACTCATTGTCATTTGTAATTACAGTCCAAAATAATCGTCTCCAGTGAGTGTTGTTGTGGAAGAGCAGATATAGGTGGAAGGTGGTAAGAATATTCTATAAGATTGGGTTAACAGCAGCTGAAGCTGAAGGTGAAAATTACATTTTAGTTTATTGTCAGGTGTACCGAGGAACAGTGAAAAGCGTTTTGTTGCGTGCTAACCAGTCAGCGGAAAGACAACACATGATTACAATCGATCCATTTACAGTGTACATGATAAGAGAATTTACATGATAAGAGAATTTATTTCGCAAAATGCTGGGGTAACTCAGCAGGTCAGGCAGCATCTCAGGAGAGAAGGAATGGGTGACGTTTCGGGTTGAGACCCTTCTTCAGACTGAAACATCACCCATTCCTTCTCTCCTGAGATGCTGCCTGACCTGCTGAGTTACTCCAGCATTTTGCGAAATAAATACCTTCGTTTTGTACCAGCATCTGCAGTTATTTTCTTACACTACATGATAAGGGAATAACGTTTAGTGAAAGGTAAAGCCAGCAAAGTCCGATCAAGGAAAATTAAGAATATATATTTCTCAAATGCTTTATATATTCTGGAACTACAGGGACCTGGTCACAAATCACTGGAACCACAATGCTATTACGTGGGCTGATTCCTTCTATGTAGAGTCATAGAGTCATACAGCTTGGAAACAGGCCCTCCGGCCCAACTTGTCCATGCCAACCATCTAAGTTGGTGCCCCACCTAAGTTAGTCCCATTTGTCTGCATTTGACCCATACGCTCTAATCCTTTCCTATCCATGTACCTGTACATGTATCTTTTAAATGTTGTTATAGTGCCTGCCTCAACTATCTCCTCTGGCAGCTCGTTCCATACACCCACCACCCTCTGTGTGAAAAAGTTGGCTTTCCCATTCAAATTCAATAGACAATAGGTGCAGGAGGAGGCCATTCGGCCCTTCGAGCCAGCACCGCCATTCACTGTGATCATGGCTGATCATTCTCAATCAGTACCCCGTTCCTGCCCTCTCCCCATACCCCCTGACTCCGCTATCCTTAAGAGCTCTATCTAGCTCTCTCTTGAGAGCATCCAGAGAATTGGCCTCCACTGCCTTCTGAGGCAGAGAATTCCACAGATTTACAACTCTCTGAGTGAAAACGTTTTTCCTCATCTCCGTTCTAAATGGCCTACCCCTTATTCTTAAACTGTGGCCCCTGGTTCTGGACTCCCCCAACATTGGGAACATGTTTCCTGCCTCTAACGTGTCCAATCCCTTAATAATCTTTCTATGTTTCAATAACATCCCCTCTCATCCGTCTAAATTCCAGTGTATACAAGCCTAGTCGCTCCAGTCTTTCAACATACGACAGTCCCGCCATTCCGGGAATTAACCTATTGAACCGACGCTGCACGCCCTCAATGGCAAGAATGTCCTTCCTCAAATTTGGAGACCAAAACTGCACCCAGTACTCCAGGTGCGGTCTCTATAGGGCCCTGTACAACTGCACACAGTACTCCAGGTGTGGTCTCTATAGGGCCCTGTACAACTGCACACAGTACTCCAGGTGTGGTCTCTATAGGGCCCTGTACAACTGCACACAGTACTCCAGGTGCGGTCTCACTAGGGCCCTGTACAACTGCACACAGTACTCCAGGTGTGGTCTCTATAGGGCCCTGTACAACTGCACACAGTACTCCAGGTGTGGTCTCTATAGGGCCCTGTACAACTGCACACAGTACTCCAGGTGTGGTCTCTATAGGGCCCTGTACAACTGCACACAGTACTCCAGGTGTGGTCTCTATAGGGCCCTGTACAACTGCACACAGTACTCCAGGTGTGGTCTCTATAGGGCCCTGTACAACTGCACACAGTACTCCAGGTGTGGTCTCTATAGGGCCCTGTACAACTGCACACAGTACTCCAGGTGTGGTCTCACCAGGGCCCTGTACAACTGTAGAAGGACCTCTTTGCTCCTAGACAACTGCAGAAAGACTTTGACCTGCTCACCTTAAAACTAAATCCTCTGATTTCAGATTCATCGAACTCAGTAAAAGATTCTATGCATTTACTCTAAGTTCATCATTGTCATGTGTACCGAAGTGCTGGGAAAAGCTTTGTTTTTCAGGCTATCCAAACAGACCAGAAACTACTTTACATTAATACAATCAAACCAAACTCAAGTCCAATAGGTAGAGCAAAGGGGAAGATACAGAGTGCAGACTATAGTTCTCAGCATTGTAGCGCATCAGTTCCACAGACAAAGTCCAATGTCCGCAATGGGGTAGAGGTGAATCGGACAGTACCCTAGCTTGTGGAAGGACCCTTCAGAAGCCTAATAACAGAGGGGAAGAAGCTGATCCTGAGTCTGGTGGTGCGCGCTTTCAAGCTTCTGTACCTTCTGCCGGGCGGGAGCGGGGAGAAGAAGGAATGGCCGGGGTGGGACAAGCCTTTGATTATGTTGGCTGCTTTTCCAGGGCAGTGTTAGGCGTAGCTGGAGTCAATGGTGGGAAGTCTGGTTGGTCTGATGGACTGGGCTACATCTACAAATCTCTGGTCTTTGGCAGAGCTGTTCCCAAACCAAGCTGTAATGCATCCCGACAGTGTGCTACCTATGGTACGGCTGTAAAAGTTGGCAAGAGTCATTGGAGACATGTCAAATGTCCTCAGTATCTGACGGAGGTAGAGTGGTTGGTGTGTCTTCTTGCCTGTGGCATCAATGTGGTTGTTTCATGACAGATCATTGGCAAGGATATTCTTGCTATTGAGGGCGTGCAGCGTAGGTTCACTAGGTTAATTCCCAGAATGGCGGGGCTGTCATATGTTGAAAGACTGGAGCGACTAGGCTTGTATGCTCTGGAATTTAGAAGGATGAGAGGAGATCTTATCGAAACGTATAAGATTATTAAGGGGTTGGACACGTTAGAGGATGGAAACATGTTCCCAATGTTGGGGGAGTCCAGAACAAGGGGCCACAGTTTAAGAATAAGGGGTAGGCCATTTAGAACTGAGATGAGGAAAAACTTTTTCAGTCAGAGTTGTGTATCTGTGGAATTCTCTGCCTCAGAAGGCAGTGGAGGCCAATTCTCTGAATGCATTCAAGAGAGAGCTAGATAGAGCTCTTAAGGATAGCAGAGTCAGCGGGTATGGGGAGAAGGCAGGAACGGGGTACTGATTGAGAATGATCAGCCATGATCACATTGAATGGCGGTGCTGGCTCGAAGGGCCGAATGGCCTCCTCCTGCACCTATTGTCTATTGTCTATTGTCTAATATTAACCTCAAGCTCTCAAGCATTTCCACTTATCCTTTTCATTTAAGATAGACACAAAAAGCTGGAGTAACTCAGTGGGAAAGGCAGCGTCTCTGGGGAGAAGGAATGGGTGACGTTTCGGGTCGAGACCTATCCTTGTACCTGTCCAAAAGTGCTTGAGATGTTGCTGTCACACCTGCCTCAGCTACCTCCTCTGGCAGCTTGCTGTGATTGTTGGAAGGGATTGTTCACAACTCCTCCACTTGTGGAGGCCGAGGCTTTGTCAAGGTTTCAAGGTCTGTTTAATGTCATGTGTGCCAATTAAGGTACAGTGAAAATCGATTACCATGCAGCCATTCTAAAAAAAAAAGCAACAAGACACACAACTACATAAAAGTTGACAGAAAGATCCCCCACAGTGGATTCCCCACATTCCTCACTGTGATGGAAGGCCATAAAGTCCAATCTACTTCCCTTTTTATTCCTGGAAAGAAAAACTGCAGATGCTGGTTTAAATCGAAGGTACACAGAAAAATGCTGGAGTAACTCAGCGGGTCAGGCAGCGTCTCTGGAGAAGAGGAATGGGTGATATTTCGGGTCGAGACCCTTCTTCAGACTGATGTCAGGGGAGGGGGCGGGACAAAGTCACCCATTCCTTCTCTCCTGAGATGCTGCCTGAACCCCCCCCCCACCCCACCTTTCCTGACATCAGTCTGAAGAAGGGTCTCGACCCGAAACGTCACCCATTCCTTCTGTCCCGAGATGCTGCCTGACCCGCTGAGTTACTCCAGCATTTTGTCACTGCCTTCCCTCTTTACTGTGTTTAGTTGCTGAGTGCTGCAATAAGTAATGATGGGCGCCCGCGTTTGTGGTAATGGAACCTGACCCTGACCCCCAGTGCTGTCTGTGCGGAGTGTGCATGTACTTCTTGGTACCAGAGGTTTATTGTTGTTTCCTCTGAGCTCAGTGGGTGGTAAATGTTATTTTGAGGCATGAAAGTGAAGTTGTCACAAGTTGTGGCATATGTAAAAATACAATCTTGATGGACGTTCAAGTGTCATTAACCATTGAAAAGAACAGTAATCTTTCGTTATGGTGAATGTTTGGACTAGAACTGGTATTTGCCTACGTAAAATCTATTTTACATGGTGAGGTGAGAAAATTCTTTTTCACCCAGAGAGTTGTGAATCTGTGGAATTCTCTGCCACAGAAGGCAGTGGAAGCCAAATCACTGGATAGATTTAGATAGAGCTCTAGGGGCTAGTGGAATCAAGGGATATGGGGAGAAGGCAGGCACGGGGTACTGATTGTGGATGATCAGCCATGATCACAATGAATGGTGGTGCTGGCTCGAAGGGCCAAATGGCCTCCTCCTGCACCTATTTTCTATGTTTCTATGTCTGCATAATATCGTGGCTCACTCAGAATTGCAGCAGTGTGCCCGATGGTAATTGGTGACTGTAAATTGTCCCTTGTGTGGGTGTGTGGGTGTGTGGGTGTGTGGGTGTGTGGGTGTGTGGGTGTGTGGGTGTGTGGGTGTGTGGGTATGTGGGTGTGTGGGTGTGTGGGTGTGTGGGTGAATTGGTGTGTGGTTGAGGGGAAAAATGTCAGAACCTTTTTCGCAAAATGGAAATGTCAAAGACTTAAGACATAGACATAGAATTAAGGCGAGAGGGGGAAAAGTTTAAAGGAGACGTGCGGGGCAAGTTTATTTACACAGAGGGTGGTGCGTGCCTACCATGTGCTGCCAGGGGTGGTGGTGGTGGTGAAGGCAGATACGTTTGTGGTGTTTAAGAAGCTTTCAGATAGGCACATGGAGACATATGGCAAGGAGAGATATGGATCACAGAGGTTAGCGTAACTTGACTTTGTGTTCAGCAGAGACACGATGGGCCGAAGGACCTGTTGTCCTGCTGTACTGTTCTATGATATGTTATTGATAAATTTTCTGTCTGGTCTGAGACATTTTGAGGGCGGTCACGGTGGCGCAGCGGTAGAGTTGCTGCTTTACAGCGAATGCAGCGCCGGAGACCCGGGTTCCATCCCGACTACGGGTGCCGTCTGTACGGAGTTCGTACAACCAGTTCTCCCCGTGACCTGCGTGGATTTCCTCCGAGATCTTCGGTTTCCTCCCACACTCCAAAGACGTGCAGGTTTGTAGGTTAATTGGCTTGGTAAATGTAAAAATTGGCCCTAGTGTGTAGTGTTAATGTGTGGGGATCGCTGGTCGGCGCGGACCCGGTGGGCCGAAAGGGCCCGTTTCTGCGCTGTATCACGATACTAAACTAAACTAAACTAAACTAAACTAAACTGAACTAAACATGCTGCAGTGGTTTGCATCTACTTTTGAGTTCAGTCATTTCCTTCATTGCATCCCTGTCACCTTTGTCCTGTTTTTTACATTTATTTCCATGCTCGCTTCGTTCTGTAACCACAACTGTGGCGACCGTTTTCTATCACAGTCAAAACTACACTCAAAACTGCAGCTTCAATTACTATTTTTTTGCAGAGGCAAGTGAGAGACACACAACATGGAAACAGGCCCTTTGACCCAATTAGTCTGCACTGATCATCAAGTACCTATCTGAACAGGGACACAGAATGCTGGAGTAACTCAGAGGGTCAGGCAGCATCTGTGGAGAACATGGATAGGTGACGTTTCACAGAGTGCTGGAGTAACTCAGCGGGTCAGGCAGCATCTCTGGAGAACATGGATAGTTGACATTTCAGGTCGGGACCTTCCTCAGAATGCTAGTCTGAAGAGGTGTCCCTCCAGTCGGAAGAGGGGCTCGACCCAAAACGTCACCTATCCATGTTCTCCACAGATGCTGCCTGACCCGCTGTTACTCCAGCACTCTGTGAAACGTCACCTATCCATGTTCTCCACAGATGCTGCCTGACCTGCTGAGTTACTCCAGCACTCTGTGAAACGTCACCTATCCATGTTCTCCACAGATGCTGCCTGACCCGCTGAGTTGGACAAGGGCTTGTTTCTGTGCTGTATCTCTAAACTAAACTATAAGATCATTAACTTAATAGCTTCACTCTGTTTCTCTCATCAGTGCGGTGTTGTGGTGCCTTGGTTACAGGTCATTATCCATGCCTGACCGGCCTCGTTTGTTCTTTTTGTTTCAGAAGAAACGGAAGCAGAGGAAGAGAGATGAAGATTCACTGAGTCTGTGCAGCCTCGATGGAAATGTAAGCAGAGTTATAATTTTTAAGTTGATTAGCCAAATCTCTTCAGATCTTACTCGGACCAAGCAAACAAAAAGGGTGATAACACTGGTGGGCAGGTTGGCCGCAACTTGAACCATGTATGAGCAGAGTGGTGGAATTTGTCATTGTACGTGATGGGATAGACTCACAGTGGCCCAACCTGCCAATGCCAACCAAGATGCCCCATCTACATTAGTTCCACCTGCCTGCGTTTGACACGAGACCTTTACTATCCATGTACCTGTGCAAATGTCCTTTAAATGTTGTCTCAATGTGAAGCAAGCCTTGTGGTGAGCTTCCATGTGCACCCAACAAAATGACCAAAGGCAGTGATCTTTCTGCACGTGGACACTGGTGGGCCAAGCATTCACCAGGACGTTCATGGACCACTCGTGATTGGGTTCCTCTTAACTGCAGAACTGTTTAGGTTATGTGATAGTTCTCGGGAACGGAATCCCGACAGGACTTGTTTCAGAGTGAACTTCCGTTGAATGTGGAAGATGTTGAACTTCCGTTGAATGTGGAAGATGTTGAACTTTCATTGGATGTGGGAATGTTGAACTTTCATTGGATGTGGGAGATGGTGAACCTCCGTTGAATGTGGGAATGTTGAACTTTCATTGAATGTGGGAATGTTGAACTTCTGCTGGATGTTGGAGATGGTGAACCTCCCTCCGTTGGATGTGGGAGATGGTGAACCTCCCTCCGTTGGATGTGGGAGATGTTGTTCCATGACGTAGGTTGGTTGAGGACCCTTTTGATTTGTGGATATTGCATGGAAAATCCATTTACTGATTTATTCACAAAATGCTGAAGTACAAAGGACAAAGGCTTGTGGTGAGAGGGGAGAGGTTTAAGAGGGAGCTCAGGGGTAAGCTTCTCACTTGAGGGCGGCACGGTGATGCGGCGGTAGAGTTGCTGCCTTACAGCGAATGCAGCGCCGGAGACCCAGGTTCAATCCTGACTACAGGCGCCGTCTGTACGGAGTTTGTACGTTCTCCCCGTGACCCGCGTGGGTTTTCTCCGAGATCTTCGGTTTCCTCCCACACTCCAAAGGCGAACAGGTTTGTAGGTTAATTGGCTTGGTAAATGTAAAAATTGTCCCTAGTGGGTGTAAGATAGTGTTAGTGTGCGGGGTCGGTGCGGACCCGGTGGGCCGAAGGGCCTGTTTCTGCCCTGTTTCTGCCCTGTATCTCTAAACTAAACTAAACTAAACAGGACTGGTCTGTGGTGCCTGGTGCTGTCTGATTTCATCAGAGTTAAAGCCCAGTCTTTATCTGTGTCCATGGTAAACAGATTCTACTCTGAGATCTGAGGAACTTCCTTGGCCGCTGAGAGTAGCCATGTGGGACAGACACTAGCAATGGTCATCCCCTGACGGGCCCACCTTGGCCCGAGTTATCTCTGGCGCACTTTGTCCATGCCGACCAGATTGGCACACTGTCGTAGAGAACAGGGAAAGCTCTTCAGTTTCGTTTAGTTTAGTGATACAGGGCGGAAACGGGCCCTTCGGCTCACCGAGTCTACGCCGACCAGCGATCCCCGCACATTAACACTATTCTATACCCACTAGGGACAATTTGTACGTTTATACCAAACCAATTCACCTACCAAACATGTACGTCTTTGGGGTGTGGGAGGAAACCGGAGAACCCGGAGAAAACCCACGCAGGTCACGGGGAGAATGTACAAACTCCGTACAGACCGAAGGTATTTATTCACAAAATGCTGGAGTAACTCAGCGGGTCAGGCAGCATCTCAGGAGAGAAGGAATGGGTGACCTGCTGACCTTCTCTCCTGAGATGCTGCCTGACCCGCTGAGTTACTCCAGCATCTTGTGTCTGCCCTCACTGGTCTCTATCCTTGGTAAACCTTTCTCTGCCTGTTGCTCCTCACAGGGGTGAGTGTGGAGTGTTTGTGCGATAGGTTAATAAGTGGTAGGAGCAGAATTAGATCATTCGGCCCATCGAGTCTACTCCGCCATTCAATCATGGCTGATCTATCTCTCCCTCCTAACCCCATTCTCCTGCCTTCTCCCCATAACCTCTGACACCCGCACTAATGAAGATGCTGGAGTCAATTATAAAAGACGAAATTGCTGAGCATTTGGATCGCAGTAACAGGATCGTTCCGAGTCAGCATGGATTTACGAAGGGGAAATCATGCTTGACTAATCTGGAATTTTTTGAGGATGTAACTAGGAAAATGGACAGGGGAGAGTCGGTGGATGTGGTGTACCTCGACTTTCAGAAAGCCTTCGACAAGGTCCCACATAGGAGATTAGTGGGCAAAATTAGAGCACATGGTATTGGGGGTAGGGTACTGACATGGATAGAAAATTAGTTGACAGACAGAAAGCAAAGAGTGGGGATAAATGGGTCCCTTTCGGAATGGCAGGCAGTGACCAGTGGGGTACCGCAAGGTTCGGTGCTGGTACCCCAGCTATTTACGATATACATTAATGACAGATGAAGGGATTAAAAGTACCATTAGCAAATTTGCAGATGATACTAAGCTGGGGGGTAGTGTGAATTGTGAGGAAGATGCAATAAGGCTGCAGGGTGACTTGGACAGGTTGTGTGAGTGGGCGGATACATGGCAGATGCAGTTTAATGTAGATAAGTGTGAGGTTATTCACTTTGGAAGTAGTGAATAGAAAGGCAGATTATTATCTGAATGGTGTCAAGTTAGGAAGAGGGGATGTTCAACGAGATCTGGGTGTCCTAGTGCATCAGTCACTGAAAGGAAGCATGCAGGTACAGCAGGCAGTGAAGAAAGCCAATGGAATGTTGGCCTTCGTAACAAAAGGAGTTGAGTATAGGAGCAAAGAGGTCCTTCTACAGTTGTACCGGGCCCTGGTGAGACCGCACCTGGAGTACTGTGTGCAGTTTTGGTCTCCAAATTTGAGGAAGGATATTCTTGCTATTGAGGGCGTGCAGCGTAGGTTCACTAGGTTAATTCCCGGAATGGCGGGACTGTCGTATGTTGAAAGGCTGGAGCAATTAGGCTTGTATACACTGGAATTTAGAAGGATGAGGGGGGATCTTATTGAAACATATAAGATAATTAGGGGATTGGACACATTAGAGGCAGGAAACATGTTCCCAATGTTGGGGGAGTCCAGAACAAGGGGCCACAGTTTAAGAATAAGGGGTAGGCCATTTAGAACGGAGATGAGGAAGAACTTTTTCAGTCAGAGAGTGGTGAAGGTGTGGAATTCTCTGCCTCAGAAGGCAGTGGAGGCCAGTTCGTTGGATGCTTTCAAGAGAGAGCTGGATAGAGCTCTTAAGGACAGCGGAGTGAGGGGGTATGGGGAGAAGGCAGGAACGGGGTACTGATTGAGAGTGATCAGCCATGATCGCATTGAATAGCGGTGCTGGCTCGAAGGGCTGAATGGCCTACTCCTGCACCTATTGTCTATTGTCTATTGTCTATTGTCTATCTCTGCCTTATGAATATCCACTGACTTGTGGCCTCCACAGCCGTCTGTGGCAAAGAATTCCACAGATTCACCACCTTCTGACTAAAGTAATTCCTCCTCACCTCCTTCCTAAAGGAACGTCCTTTAATTCTGAGGCTGTGACCTCTGGTCCTAGACTCCCCTACCGACATTTGGTCTTGACAGTGCTGAACAGGGCGGCACGGTGGCTCAGCGGTAGAGTTACTGCCTTACAGTGCTTGCAGCGCCAGAGACCCGGGTTCGATCCTGACTACGGGCGCTGTCTGTACGGAATTTGTATGTTCTCCCCGTGAGTTTTTTTACGAGATCTTCAGTTTCCTCCCACGCTCCAAAGACATACAGGTATGTAGGTAAATCGGCTTGGTGTAATTGTAAACTGTCCAGAGTGTGTGTAGGATAGTGTTAATGTGTGGGGATCGCTGGTTGGTGCAGACTCGGTGGGCCGATGGGCCTGTTTTCCGTGCTGTATCTCTAAACTAAACAACAATAATACGTCCTATTTCTCTGTGGGGAATCCAGTAAAATCCCTATAAATGACTAATATTGAATCTTCTCGGTTTCCATCTGCAATGCTTTTTAAACAATGGTTATGGTGCTCACTGGACTGTCGTGGTGATATACACCAGAGTATTTGAACCTATGAGTAATAATTGATTTGTCAAACAATGGAACCAAGTTGAAGAGCTCGTTGTGTGAAGGAATCTTCATGGGAGGAGAGGGGGAGATGCCCTGGGGAGTTGTGGAAGGCAACTCCGAACGGTCAAAGCAGCCACAGCCAGACACAAAAACAGCTTTGTTCTGAATTCTGAATCTGAATCTGAATTCTGAATTACCTTTATTGTCATTCAAAATGAATTGAATGAAAAGCATTTGCCACGCAGCCACAACAGTACAGAGCAAAAGACACAAGACACACAATTTTAACACAAACATCCATCACAGTGACTCCTCCAGACACCCCCTCATTGTGATGGAAGGCAAGAACATTTATTCTCTCTTCCCCCATGCTTCTCCCACGGACTGATTGTTCGACTTCTGCCGAGGCGACCGACTCGCGAGGAGATGGAATGTCCTGCGGCCGAGCCGTGCCGGGCGATGGAAGGCCCCGTGGCCGAGCCGCGCCGGGCGATGGAAAGTCCCATGGCCGAGCCGCACCTCGAGGGAGAGGTTTAAAAAAAAAAGAAAGGTTTCCCCCACCCCCCCCTCCACCACCCCTCACATATACACAGCTAAAAATAAACTACTACACATATCTAACACTAACACAGAGACAAAAAAAGAAAAAGGACAAACAGACTGCCAGCGAGCCTCAGCCGCACGGCGGCACAGCCATCTTGGAATGTAGTAGCTCTACTCAATAACCTAAAGTCTGTAGTCTCTTTTTGCTCTGGTTTATTTCACTCACACGTTTAAACCGCAATGTTGTATTCTGAATGTTTTAATGCTTTATGCTTTATTCTTAATTGTTTACTGGTATGTTCGTGTTGTTACTTGCGAGCGGAGCACCAAGGCACCAAGGCACATTCCTTGTACGTGTACATACTTGGCCAATAAACGTATTCATTCATGAACTCTGGCCCTAAGCATGCCGCAGACTCACTTTGAGTCGACCAGCTTCCTACCCACATCGCACTTACACCATTGACCTATATCTGAGTGGCAAAGGTTTCCGTGATGTTATGTGGGTGTGATCTACTGTATCTATTCCCATGCTCCTTTTTAGAGGATGCCCATAAATGTACCTCCATCATGTGCTCTGTTTTTGAAATGTAATTTAGATCATAGAGAGTCACAGAGTGATACAGTGTGGAAACAGGCCCTTCGGCCCAACTCTCCCACACCAGCCAACATGTCCCAGCTACACTAGTCCCACTTGCCTGCACTTGGTCCATATTCCTCCAAACCTGTCCTATCCATGTACCTGTCCAACTGTTTCTGAAACAATGGGATAGTCAATAGACAATAGACAATAGACAATAGGTGCAGGAGTAGGCCATTCAGCCCTTCGAGCCAGCACCGCCATTCAATGCGATAATGGCTGATCACTCTCAATCAGTACCCCGTTCCTGCCTTCTCCCCATACCCCCTCACTCCGCTATCCTTAAGAGCTCTATCCAGCTCTCTCTTGAAAGCATCCAACGAACTGGCCTCCACTGCCTTCTGAGGCAGAGAATTCCACACCTTCACCACTCTCTGACTGAAAAAGTTCTTCCTCATCTCCGTTCTAAATGGCCTACCCCTTATTCTTAAACTGTGGCCCCTTGTTCTGGACTCCCCCAACATTGGGAACATGTTTCCTGCCTCTAATGTGTCCAATCCCCTAATTATCTTATATGTTTCAATAAGATCCCCCCTCATCCTTCTAAATTCCAGTGTATACAAGCCCAATCGCTCCAGCCTTTCAACATACGACAGTCCCGCCATTCCGGGAATTAACCTAATGAACCTACGCTGCACGCCCTCAATAGCAAGAATATACTTCCTCAAATTTGGAGACCAAAACTGCACACAGTACTCCCAGCCTCAACTACCTCCTCTGGCAGCTTGTTCCATACACCCACCACCCTCTGTGTGTGAAAGTTACCCCTCGGATTCCTATTAAATCTTTTCCCCTTCACCTTAAACCTATGTCCTCTGGTCCTCGATTCCTCTACTCTGGGTAATTTAATGGCTGTTTTCAATATTGAAAACAGAAATAGCAGCCACAGATTCCCATGAGCCAGAACCACCATTCAATAAAAGTTTTTTATTCACAAAATGCTGGAGTAACTCAGCAGGTCAGGCAGCATCTCAGGAGAGATGGAATGGGTGATGTTTCGGGTCGAGACCCTTCTTCAGACTGAAGAAGGGTCTCGACCCGAAATGTCACCCATTCCTTCTCTCCTAAGATGCTGCCTGACCTGCTGAGTTACTCCAGCATTTTGTGAATAAATACCTTCGATTTGTACCAGCATCTGCAGTTATTTTCTTATACCTTCAATAAAAGTTTAGTTTTAGCTTAGCATGGGAACGGGCCCTTCGGCCCACCTCCTTCATACTGCCCAAGATGCCCCATCTAAGCTAGCAGCCCTAATTGCCCACATTTGGCCTTTATTCACTGGAATTTAGAAGGATGAGAGGGGATCTTATAGAAAAGTATAACATTATAAAAGGAATGGACAAGCTCGATGCAGTCCCAAGGTTGGAGGAAGTCCAGAATTTTTTGTGAATTTGTGAATTTGTGGAATTCTCTGCCACAGAGGGCAGTGGAGGCCAATTCACTGGATGAATTTAAAAGAGAGTTAGATAGAGCTCTAGGGGCTAGTGGAATCAAGGGATATGGGGAGAAGGCAGGCACGGGTTACTGATTGTGGATGATCAGCCATGGTCACAATGAATGGCGGTGCTGGCTCGAAGGGCCAAATGGCCTCCTCCTGCACCTATTGTTTATGTTTCTATGTGGTGTTATTTTCAGATTCCCATTCCATAGAACACATTTTCTCCTCTCTTTTCCCTCCTCCCGTTCTCTTTCCACCCATATCCCTCCGTCTGTCTTTACATTTTCGATGTTTCTATCCTTTTAATCCTTTCCATTCCATGTACTTGTCCAAGTGCCTTTTAAACTATGCAGTAGAACCTGCCTCCTTTGGGAACTTCTTCTATATACCCACCTCCCTCTGAGAGAAAATGTAACCCCTCAGGCTCCTTTTAAATCTTTCCCCTCTCACATGAAATATCTGTCCTCTGTGTCTTGATTCCCCTCCCCTCCCCTCACCCTATCAATTCCACCTCATGATTTTACACACCTCAGCCTACTGCACTCCAAGGAATAAAGTCCTAGCTTGCCCATAGAGTCATCAAGTCTTATAGCATGGAAACAGGCCCTTCGGCCCAACTTGCCCTCACCGGCCAACATGTCCCATCTACACTAGTCCCACCTGCCTGTGTTGTGCCCATATTCCAAACCTGTCCATTCCAAGCACTGTCTAAATGTTTCTTAAACGTTGCAATAGTCCCTGCCTTAACTACCTCCTCCGGCAGCTCGTTCCATACACCCACCACCCTTTGCACGATAAAGGTACCCCTCAGTTTCCTATTAAATCTCTCCCCCCCCATCTTAAACTCATGTCCTCTGGTCCTCGATTCCCCTACTCTGGGCAAGAGACTCTGTGCATCGATCCAATCTATTCCTTTCATGATTTTGTACACCTCTATAAGATCACCCCTCGTCCTCCTGCGCTCCAAGGAACAGTCCTGGCCTGATCAACCTCTCCCATATAGCTCAGGTCGAGTCATGGCAACATCCTCGTAAATCTTCTCTGCGCCCTTTCCAGATTAATGGCATAGGCTCTGCACTCTTTGCAGCTGTGGTTTCCTGAACGTGTTCCTGAATTTACTTTAACGTGGCGCATAAAACGACAGCATTGTTTGTTGTTCATAGCGGCAGTATGATTTAATCCGCTCCCATTCTCCAGTTTGATTGCTGCATAAGTGGACTCAATGTTAACGCAGGGCGATGATGAATGGGAGAGGGAGGGGGGGTCACACTGTGCGTGAGGTGGTCCTTGTGCTTGCCCTCGGCTGGAAACAGAATCCCCCGTGGTCCCATTAAATCCTTCCCTCGCTGGTCATTATAACGGCTTTGTAGAGAATACTTGCACTGTGAGCAATCCTGTGAATTTTAGTTTAGTCTAGTTTAGTTTAGTTTAGGGATACAGCGCGGAAACAGGCCCTTCGGCCCACCGGGTCCGTGCCGACCAGCGATCCCCGCACATTAACACCATCCTATACCCACTAGGGACAATTTTTCTTTTTACATTTAACAAGTCAATTAACCTGTAAACCTGTACGTCTTAGGAGGTCACGGGGAGAATGTACAAACTCCGTACAGACAGCACCCATAGTCGGGATGGAACCCGGGTCTCCGGCGCTGCATTCACTGTAAGGCAGCAACTCTAGCGCTGCGCCACCGTGCCGCCCTAATTATGGTCTTGTAACTTGTTACGGCCGAATATTGGTGAGTCTTCGCTGAATATTGGCAACAGTCAGCAGACAGAGGAAACATTCACCCATCAGCATGGGCTGGAGTCAAAGCTGGACCTCAGACCAAAGCAACTTTCTGTTTCAAAGACAGATACAAAAAGCTGGAGTCACTCAGCGGGTCAGGCAGCATCTGTGGGGAACATGGATAGGTGACGTTTCACAGAGTGCTGGAGTAACTCAGCAGGTCAGGCAGCATCTCTGGAGAAGGTGGATAGGTGACGTTTCACAGAGTGCTGGAGTAACTCAGTGGGTCAGGCAGCATCTCTGGAGAACAGGAATAGGTGACATTTCGGGTTGAGACCCTTCTTCAGACTGAGAGTTAGGGGACTTATGTCTATTGCCTACTGAGTCAGGTCCCGTGACTCTCAGTCTGAAGAAGGGCCTCGATCTGAAACGTCACCAATCCATGTTCTCCAGAGGTGTTGCCTGTCCCGTTGTGTTACTCCAGCTTTTTGTGTCTGCCTTCGGTTTGAACCAGTTCATTCCTACACAAACCTTCTTTCAATGGAAGTTGGAATCTGAGGGGCAACTGGAGGAAGCTGAGTGGAGCAACATTGTCAGACAGAGGGTGGCGGGTATATGGACCGAGTCTGGAATCCTGAACAAAGCACAAAGTGCTGGAGGAACTCAGCGGGTCAGTCAGCATCCGTGGCCCAACTCACCCACACCGGCCAACAATGTCCCAGCTACACTAGTCACACCTGTCTGCACTTGGTCCATATTCCTCCAAACCTGTCCTATCCATGTACCTGTCCAACTGTTTCTGAAACAATGGGATAGTCCCAGCCTCAACTACCTCCTCTGGCAGCTTGTTCCATACACCCACCACCCTCTGTGTGAAAAAGTTACCCCTCAGATTCCTATTAAATCTTTTCCCCTTCACCTTGAACCTATGTCCTCTGGTCCTTGATTCCCCAACTCTGGGTAATTTAATGGCTGTTTTCAATATTGAAAACAGAAATAGCAGCCACAGATTCCCATGAGCCAGAACCACCATTCAATAAAGGTTTAGTTTTAGCTTAGCATGGGAACGGGCCCTTCGGCCCAACTACTTCATGCTGTCCAAGATGCCCCATCTTTGGAGACGTCCATAGCTGTACGTCTAAGGAACCGGAGCACCCGGAGAAGACCCGTGCGGGTCACAGGAAGAACGTACAAACTCCACGCAGACAGCACCCGTGGTCAGGATGGAACCCGGGTCCCTGGTGCTGTGAGGCAGCAGCTCTACCCGCCGCCCCATGGCTTGAACACTATTACAACCGGCTAGGATCTAAAGAGGAAACATTCGCCTCTCGTGAGAACGTGAGGTGGGGCGGTTATATGCTGTCACGCAGGGGCTTTCCTGGAGATGTGGGTGAAATGCTGCCTCTGCTTTAAACAGCAGCCACCCAGGCGGTGGGAAATTTATTTCTGCGGCTTTGAGTCGACCAGCTTCCTGCTCACACCGTTGATGGTATCTGAGTGGCAAAGGTTTCTGTGATGTTACGTGGGTGTCATCTCTCTATCTGTTCCCATTCGTGGCCAAGTCACGTAGATCTTCGTTTGCATCAACTCGGTTCATTTCTGCTCCATTTTGGAGAGCTGTTGGCTGTTTTCAATATTTAAAACAGAAATAGCAACCACAGATTCCCATGAGGCATGTCCGCCATTCAATAAAAGTTTAGCTTTAGCGTACCACGGGAACAGGCCCTTCGGCCCACCGAGTCCATGCTGACCATGCTTCACCTGTTCACACTAGTTCCATGTTATCCCACTTTCTCATCCCCTCCGTACACACTAGAGTCAAGAGTGTATTATTATCAGCCAAAACATTATGACCACTGACAAGAGAAGTGAATAACATTGATTATCTTTGAAACGTAGAAACATAGAAAATAGGTGCAGGAGGAGCCAATTCGGCCCTTTGGGCCAACACCGCCATTCATTGTGATCATAGCTGATCATCCACAATCAGTAACCCGTGCCTGCCTTCTCCCCATATCCCTTGATTCCACTAGCCCCTAGAGCTCTATCTAACTCTCTCTTAAATCCATCCAGTGATTTGGCCTCCACTGCCCTCTGTGGCAGAGAATTCCACAAATTCACAACTCTCTGGGTGAAAAAGTTCCTTCTCACCTCAGTTTTAAATGGGCTCCCCTTTATTCTTAGACTGTGGCACCTGGTTCTGGACTCGCCCAACATTGGGAACATTTTTCCTGCATTTTTCTAGCTTGTTCAGTCCTTTTATAATTTACATGTTTCTATAAGATCCCCTCTCATCCTTCTAAACTCCAGTGAATACAAGCTTGGCACATCTTGTTACAATGGCACCTGTCAAGGGGTGGGATATATTAGGCAGCAAGTGAACAGTCAGTTCTTGAAGTTGATGTGTTGGATGCAGGAGAAATGGGCAGGAGTAAAGACCTGAGCGACTTTGACAAGGGCCAAATTGTTATGGCCAGACGACTGGGTCAGAGCATCTCTGAAACGGCAAGGCTTGTGGGGTGCTCCCGGTCAGCAGTGGTGAGTACCTACCGACAGTGGTCCGAGGAGGGACAAACCACAAACCGGCGACAGACAGGGTGTTGGGCGCCCAAGGCTCATCGATGCGCGAGGGCAACGAAGGCTATCCCGTCTGGTCCGAACCGACAGAAGGTCGACTGTGGTACAAGTCACAGAAAATGTTAATGGTGGTCACGGGAGGAATGTGTCACAATACACAGTGCATCGCACCCTGCTGCGTATGGGGCTGCACACGGAGGACCAACAGCATATTAGGCAGGTGGTCATAATGTTTTGGCACGTCAGGTCATAATGTTTTGGCTGATTTGTGTATGTCCCAGACAGAAGAATGAAATTCTTACAAATACAATGCCATTTTACAGAGGTTAATTACCCAACAAACTTGAATGTTTTTTCGATGTGGTGGGGAAACCGGAGCACCCGGAGGAAACCCACGTGGTCACAGGGAGAACGTGCAAACTCCACACAGACAGCACCCGTGGTCAATATCGAACCCGGGTCTCTGGCGCCGTGAGGCAGCAACTCTACCGCTGCGCCACCGCGCCGCGCCTATTCATGCACCATTGCCCAGACACAAAATGCTGGAGTAACTCAGCGGGTCAGGCAGCATCTGTGGAGAACATGGATAGGTGACGTTTCACAGAGTGCTGGAGTAACTCAGCGGGTCAGGCAGCATCTGTGGATTGAAGGAGTGGGTGACGTTTCAGGTCGAGACCCTTCTTCAGACTGATGTCAGGGGAGGGGGCAGGACTTTGTCTGAAGAAGGGTCTCGACCCCAAACGTCACCCATTCCTTCAATCCAGAGATGCTGCCTGACCCGCTGAGTTACTGCAGCATTTTGCCTGCTCATTCTGCAAGTGCAGTAGGGTGTTTGCAGAGCTGTGTTGCTATTCTTAACAATGTGGTGCAGTGTGGCTGTGTAATCTATACATAGTGCGTTTAATGCTCCTTGCTGAGCTGTTTCTTAAAACGCATTGTTCAGCCCTGACGCTGCTCCCAAACAATTAGCGCTGAATCATAAGCATTGTATCAAAAACAAAAGATTCATTCAGACAGGAACAGGCTGACTTCCTCCTCAACACAGGGGCCTGAGGTTTTCCATCAGTCATTGCCCGAGACCACAGCACAGCCCACCTATTGTAGCTCTGCATGAGGCTGGAGTCACTGATCACCATGAAGAGGTGGCCATTACGAACCCAGACACTCTGGCAAACAGCACGGACTGACTTTAGCAAAAGGGTTCGATCCCGACTACGGGTGCTGTCTGTACGGAGTTTGTTCGTTCTCCCTGTGACCGCGTGGGTTTTCTCCGAGATCTTCGGTTTCCTCCCACACTCCAAAGAGTAGAGTAGAAGTACATATAGTGGGTGGCACGGTGGTGCAGCGGTAGAGTTGCTGCCTCACAGCGCCAGAGACCCGGGTTCCATCCTGACTACGGATGCTGTCTGTACTGAGTTTGTACGTTCTCCCGATGACCTGCGTGGGTTTTCTCCGGGTGCTCCAGTTTACTCCCACACTTCAAAGATGTACAGGTTTGTAGGTTAATTGGGTTTCGGTAAAATTGTAAAATTGTCCGCAGTGTGTGTGTAGGATAGTGGTGGGGGATCGCTGGTCGGCACGGACTCGGTGGGCCGAAGGGCCTGTTTCCACGCTGTATCTCTACAGTAAAGAGTTTAGAATACTTCTTGATCCCCTTAATTTCCGGTTGGGTAATAATGTCCTGACCAGGTATTGACTTGTGGAAGGAGGTCGACAGTGTTAAGAATAGAGTCGACATGAAACCTATACTTAGGGAAAGGAAGGGCAGTGTGATGTTGTGCAGCGAGTGGCCCATTGTTTGAGCTCCAGGCCCCGGCCCCCTGAGGAAGCGTTCACATCCTTCACCTGTTGACAACTCCACAAACTGCTGCACCAGGGACCTGGCCCATCTCTTCTGGACTCTTTACTTTTATATATTTACACGGTAAAGTAAGATTGCCGATTAGAGTTTTCGTTTAGAGACACAGCGCGGAAACAGACCCTTCAGCCCACCAGGTCCATGCCGACCAGCGATCCCCGCACATTAACACTATCCTACACACACCAGGGACAATTTCACATTTATACCAGACCAATTAACCTACAAACCTGCACGTCTTTGGAGTGCGGGAGGAAACCGAAGATCTCGGAGAAAACCCCCGCAGGTCACGGGGAGAACGTACAAACTCCGTACAGACGGAGCCCGTAGTCGGGATGGAACCCGGTCTCTGCCGCTGTAAGGCAGCAACTCTACCGCTGCGCCACCGTGCCGCCTTTGGAGTTTGGAGTATACAGTTCATCAGAACATTTGTACACTGAAACTGGAGGAGCATCACCTTGTAGTCCTCTGGGGTAGCTCACAACCCAATGGTGTAAACCTGGTGTGTGCAGAGAGCAACTGCAGACGCTGGCTTAAACCGAAGGCAGACACAGAGTGCTGGAGTAACTCAGCGGGTCAGGCAGCATCTGTGGAGAACATGGATAGGTGACGTTTCACAGAGTGCTGGAGTAACTCAGCGGGTCAGGCAGCATCTGTGGAGAACATGGATAGGTGACGTTTCACAGAGTGCTGGAGTAACTCAGCGGGTCAGGCAGCATCTGTGGAGAACATGGATAGGTGACGTTTCACAGAGTGCTGGAGTAACTCAGCGGGTCAGGCAGCTTCTCTGGAGAACATGGATAGGTGACGTTTCACAGAGTGCTGGAGTAACTCAGCGGGTCAGGCAGCATCTCTGGAGAACATGGATAGGTGACGTTTCACAGAGTGCTAGAGTAACTCAGCGGGTCAGGCAGCATCTCTGGAGAGAAGGAATGGGTGACGTTTCGGGTCGAGACCCTCCTTCAAAAAAGAATGCTCAATATCTTCACTGATGTGCTGTGTGGTTCTGAGTAGTACACTGATTAAATTGCTCTCCTTTTGAAGGCTCCATGAATTTTCATGTTTTAAAAAGGTTGTGTATATTTTCCATAATCCAGGATAACATTGCTGGTAGCCTAATGGAGAATGCACAATGGTGGGACTTGTGTGGTGTAATGCACAGAATAACAGTTGTAATATTATTGGGGGCAGGGAATGCAAAAACTACAAACAGTAACGAAAAATAAATCCCAATTAAACTCGCAGCAGAACAGCCTTGCATAGAAACCAACAGGAGAAAGACCTGGTTGTTGAAAATCCAAGCACTCAAATGTAGCAGACATATAAAGAGACACAAAGTTTTCTATACACTACAATATTCTTTCCAAGAAGCAAAATACTGTGCATTTTGGAAACTGATGCAGAAAGCCAAGCTGCAGGGTTTATTCTTGCAGGAGGTGAATTTAACAGTGTGAGGTTCCGCCCAGCCACTGGTGTCAGTGGTTCCATCTCCACATTGATGCTTCCTTACATAGGGCGCAGCGTCAAACCAAACATCATCTTCTCACGACCAACAATCAACATCAGTGGGCGGCATGGTGGCGCAGCGGTAGAGTTGCTGCCTCACAGCGCCGGAGACCCGGGTTCCATCCCGACTAAGGGTGCTGTCTGTACGGAGTTTGTCCGCTCTCCCCGTGACCTGCGTGGGGTTTTCTCCGGGCGCTCCGGTTTCCTCCCGCACTCCAAAGACGTGCTGGTTTGCGGGTTCATTGGCTTCAGTAATATTGTAAATTGTCACAGGTTTGTAGGATAGTTTTAGTATCGGTGCAGACTTGATGGGCCGAAGGGCCGGTTTCCGGGCTGTATCTCCAAAGTCTACAGTGAAGTCAGTGGCTGATGGAATAATGCCAGAGGTCATACCGCGTGAAACAGTCCTCAAAGGATGCAGGCTAGTGACCTGCGATTAAATGAAGACAAATGACCCTTCAAACTATCAGCAGTAAGGCAGCAACTCTACCGCCGCGCCACCACTCTCACTTTAGAGTCCTCCTACTCTACTCGACCTGACACTTACTCTCAACTCCAGTTCTTTATTTTATCAGTTGTTCTCCGTGCAGAAATAATTAATAATTCAGGTGGACGACCTTTTATCAAAATGTTACTGGATGTGCTGAGCATTTCCCAGCTTTTGATTTTATTCCAGGTTTCCAGCATCTGCAGTATTGTTGTTTCTCAACATCTACTTCACGGTTTTCCTTTACAAATTGTAACAAACTCATAGTAAGGGCGGCATGGTGGCGCAGCGGTAGAGTTGCTGCCTTACAGCGAATGCAGCGCCGGAGACCCGGGTTCCATCCCGACTACGGGCGCCGTACTGTACAGAGTTTGTACGTTCTCCCCGTGACCTGCGTGGGTTTTCTCCGAGATCTTCGGTTTCCTCCCACACTCCAAAGACGTACAGGTTTGTAGGTTAATTGGCTGGGCAAATGTAACAATTGTCCCTAGTGGGTGTAGGATGGTGTTAGTGTGCGGGGATAGCTGGGCGGCGCGGACCCGGTGGGCCGAAGGGCCTGTTTCTGCGCTGTATCTCTAAATCTAAAAATCTAAAAAAAAATCTAACTATCGGTCATAAGAAGAGTCCTGACACGAAACCGTGCCTGTCTACTCCCTCCACAGATCCTGCGACTTTCACCAGCACTTTGGTGTTTATAATAACGTCTATACAAGACCCCAACTCCAGATTCAGCGACAGTTTCTTGTCCCAGCTGTTATCAGGCAACTGAATCGTCCCAGGAATTTCTTTAGTCAGAGGGTGGTGAATCTGTGGGATTCTTTGCCACAGAAGGCTGTGGAGGCCAAGTCAGTGGATATTTCTAAGACAGAGATAGATAGATTCTTGATTAGTGCGGGTGTCAGAGGTTATGGGAAGAAGGCAGGAGAGTGGGGTTAGGTGGGAGAGATAGATCAGCTATGATTGAATGGCAGAGTAGACTTGATAGGCCGAATGGCCTAATTATGGTCCTAACACGTGAACTTATGAACCACATCTAGATAGCAGTGCTGAATTACCATCTGCCTCATCAGGGACCCTCGGACTATCTTTGATCGGACTTTGCTGGCTTTACCTTGCACTAAACATTATTCCCTTGTCAAGTATCTGTACACTGTGAATGGCTCGATTGTCATCATGTATTGTCTTTCTGCTGACTAGTTAGCACGCAACAAAAGCTTTTCACTGTACCTCGGTACACGTGACAATAAACTAAAGAAAACTAAGCTAAACTCTGACTGCAAACGTCCTCACGTTCTTGACCCCTGGTATTACAGACCCCCGCCTTGGCCAAGCACCGCGAAACAGAGTGCAGAAATAGGTTGTTTCACGGAGCAGATGGAAGGGATCAATACTTCAGTGAGTGAACAGACCGAGAGCTCAGCGGGTCAGGCAGCATCTGTGGAGAACATGGATCGGTGACATTTCACAGTGTTGGAGTAACTCAGCGGGTCAGGCAGCAACTCTGGAGAACACGGATAGGTGACGTTTCACAGAGTGCTGGAGTAACTCAGCGGGTCAGGCAGCATCTGTGGGGAACATGGATAGGTGACGTTTCCGCTGACTGGATAGCACGCAACATTTCACTGTACCTCGGTACACGTGACAATAAACTAAACTGTAAACTGTAACTGAAGATAGACACAAAACGCTGGAGTAACTCAGCGGGACAGGCAGCATCTCTGGAGAGAAGGGATGGGTGACGTTTCTTCAGACTGAAGCAGGGTCTCGAACCGAAATGTCACCCATTCCTTCTCTCCAGAGATGCTGCCTGTCCCGCTGAGTTACTCCAGCACTCTGTGAAACGTCACCTGTCTATGTTCTCCACAGATGCTGCCTGACCCGCTGAGTTACTCCAGCACCTTTGTGTCTTTTTTTGTTCACCAGCATCTGCGGTTCCTTGTGTCTCCTTCAACATTTAAAGTGTTTGATATTAGTGGAGCTGGATCTTACATTAATAATCACCATTTCTCGTCTTCTTGCCCTTCAATGACCAATTAAGTACATGGAGGAGCCTTTTGCTGTGAGTTGCTTTCACCAAAGATCCACCAGTCGAGACCTTTGCTGTGGGGCAGGTATCTGGATCGTTGATGGGTACAACTAGGGGTTGCCAACTATCTCACTCCCAAATATGGGACGAGGTGACGTCACCGCCCCGCGCCCCACGTGACCTCACCCATCCAGCGGCCACGTGCTCCCACTCCACCAATGGCGACCGCCCGGGCTGGGAGGCGGGTTGCTACGCAACCTCCGTTAGGCGAACACACTCGGCCCCGCTCCCCAAACACACTCCGTTAGCCTACACTGTCCCGGACTACAGCGGCCCGCGGGCCTAATACGGGACAAGGGCGGTCCCGTACGGGACAGACCAATTTAGCCCAATATTCGGGATGTCCCGGCTAATACGGGACAATTGGCGACCGTAGGCACAACATTCTATCTGTCCTAACTGTAAATTTCAGCACCCTTTAAAGTGAATAAAATTTATATTCCCCTTTGCCGTATTAACTTAAATTACATGTTTCATTCGCCACAGATGGTCACATTTTTTCATTTGCACGCTGAATTATCACTTTGACTCACAAAGCCTGAGACACAGTAGGCGTTTTAAATGCCCTGTTGTCTGGAAAATGTGTTGTACAGAACATTGTGTCTGTTGTTGGAGATAAAGCACGTAAAAGGCATCAAAATGCTAGCCATGACGCGGTGATGAAGTTTCACCAGGGCTTCCACTGAGGCAGGGATCAGCGATACCAAACTGCTTTCTTGGGCTGGCCTTCTGCCAAGCTGCTGCTTGTTTCGGCACGGTGGCGCAGCGGTAGAGTTGCCGCCTTACAGCGAATGCAGCACCGGAGACTCAGGTTCGATCCTGACTACGGGCGCTGTCTGTACGGAGTTTGTACGTTCTCCCCGTGACCTGCGTGGGTTTTCTCCGAGATCTTCGGTTTCCTCCCACACTCCAAAGACGTACAGGTTTGTAGGTTAATTGGCTGGGCAAAGGTAAAAATTGTCCCTAGTGGGTGTAGGATAGTGTTAGTGTACGGGGATCGCTGGGCGGCGCGGACCCGGTGGGCCGAAGGGCCTGTTTCTGCGCTGTATCTCTAAATCTAAAAAAACAAAAAATCTTGTCAGGAGGTGCAGATAATGGATGTAAAATGTCTTGCACTTTTCAGCTTCTCCTGCCCCAGAAGGGGAGGCAGATATTTCCATAACTTATCTGTTTCCGAGCCAGGTCAAACTGGGCTTCCACTGGCTCGGAACCAAAGACAATATTTCTCTGGGCCAGTGCAGAATAAAACACCGCAGTGTCATTGCTTGGTCTCACTTCTCTTCTTTCGGCAGCACACATGCGAGGCAGACCAGGCAAGGCTTCCGATTGCCGTGAAGTGTGATTTAAGACTCGCTGCGGCTGAAAGGTTGTACCCTTGAGATGGTCGGGAGAGATGGGAGTTACAGCTGAGGACAGGGTAGATTGTTGAGCTGTCCAGAGCATCTGCTCCCTGGTCTGGCATCTGGTGGATTGGCAGACAACGGGGGTAAAAGTGTGCCCAACGTCGCCCTCATCCTGATGGCCACCTTCGTGTGTGGCTGCATCAGGCGGAGTGTGGAGCCAAGGCATGTGGGCACCAAGTGCCACTACCTGCTGAGGTTCTACCTGTCCCCGGTGTTGCGAAGGATGGGCCTGGCGTGGATGCCACGCAATGTGCCAGTCAGCTGGACATTGCTGCACCATCTGTCGCTGGTGGAAAGGTTCTTCCGAACCAAGACCATTGACCACAAGTCCATCGGGCAGTGGTCAGCACGGAACGTCCTGCAGGCTCTGCAGGGGAATGACTCCATGGTACAGACAGTGTTTGTGTTTGAGTGGTCTGGCATCTGGTGGATTGGTGGATTGGCAACCCTGCCGTGTCAACCTTTTACCGCACATCACGAGGCCGAGACATGACGGATGTATTTTACAATTGTGAGTGGCCTGTCGGTCGCAGATCCACTGACATAGACTGACGGCACTGCCAGTAGCTGGAACTCTACCCACACCAATACCAATTATCATCGCTACTTTTATGCATTTCTTTCATTCGTTGTTCTTTATCTCTCTACACCCCTCGTTTCCTTTTCCCCTGACTCTCATTCTGAAGAAGGGTCTCGACCCGAAACGTCACCCATTCCTTCTCTCCGGAGATGCTGGCTGTCCCGCTGAGTTACTCCAGCATTTTGTGTCTATCCGCACTATATATACATATAGTTAGAGAAATGGGAAACGAGAAATACAATATAATACAACACAATATATCTTTATTGTCATTGTACAGGGGTACAACGAGATTGGGAATGTGCCTCCCATACGATGCAATAAATTAATTAGCTAGTCAGTATTAATTTAAACAACCCAATGAAACAAATTGGAGCAGTTTTAAAACAGAATAAAGTGCAAGTAGATCTGTGCCGGTTCACTGTGCGATGTGACCATCCGACTCAGCAGGACCGGTTCATAGCAGCATGGGGAGATAAACTCCGTACAGACAGCACCTGTAGTCAGGATGGAACCTGGGTCTCTGACGCTGTGAGGCAGCAACTCTCTGTTGCTTTTTAATTGGCCTCTGTAAATTCCCCCCATATGATGTGGGAAAGAGGGATAACAGAACTATTGTGAATGGTGATCGATGATTGAAGCTGAAGGGCCTGCTTTCATGCTGTATCTCCAATGTGGCACGGTGGCGCAGCGGGTAGAGCTGCTGCCTCACAACGCCAGAGACCCGGGTTTGGCAGAACACACCATGGGAACTACACTCGTCCCCCTGCAGGACCTATACATCAGGAGGTGCAGATCCAGAGCAAGCAAGATCATGAGGGACCCCTACCACCCCAGCAACGGACTGTTCCAGATGCTACGGTCAGGCAAACGCCTCCGCTGTCACGCTGTGAAAACAGAGAGGATGAGACGGAGTTTCTTCCCACAGGCCATCAGGACTGTTAATTATTATAACTCCAGGGACTAAATTTTTCTTTTCTGTATTAACTTTAATTTATATGCTTTAATTGTAAATTTAATTGTAATTTTTTGGCACAATCCGCAGGTGTTGCCACTTTCATTTCACTGCACATCGTGTATGTGTATGTGACTAATAAACTTGACTTGACTTGACTTGACTCCATCCCGACTAGGGGTGCCGTCTGTAGGGAGTTTGCACGTTCTCCCCGTGACCTGCGTGGGTTTTCTCCGGGTGCCCCGGTTTCCTTGGTATAATTGTGAATTGTCCCAAGTGTGTGTAGGATCGTGCGGGACTCGCTGGTCGGTGCGGACCCGGTGGGCCGAAGGGCCTGTTTCCACGCTGTATCTCTAAACTAAACTAAACTGAAGCGAAACCATGACATTGAATATAAATGGTGACATGCTGGTGCTGAGAAAATGTCGTGCAAGAGGTGACGGCTCAGACTGGGAAGCTGTCTAAAGGCTGTCTAATGTTGCTTGTGTACGGCAACACTGTACAATGGAACCCGTGTATATACACCAACCGCCCTCCCTCTTTAAGGAAAGTAACACATAAAAAGACCTTGAAAACTATCGGTCTGTATTCTGATGCTTGATCAGGGTTCAATGTGAAAACATTGGAAGTGAAACAGAACATTTTCGTCAAAACAGTCTCGTATCTGATCGCACTGGTCTTCAGTTTGTAACTCTGCTCAGCTCCAAAAGGAATATCGCAATGGCCAGCGAAAGATTAAAGCTGCACCATTCAGAGGAACAACGTAGAAACTAGGAATTGCAGATGCTGGTTTATAGCGAAGATAGACACAAAGTACTGGAGTAACTCAGCGGGTCAGGCAGCATCTGTGGAGAACATGGATAGGTGACGTTTCACAGAGTGCTGGAGTACCTCAACGGGTCAGGCAGCATCTCTGGAGAACATGGATAGGTGACGTTTCACAGAGTGCTGGAGTACCTCAACGGGTCAGGCAGCATCTCTGGAGAACATGGATAGGTGACGTTTCACAGAGTGCTGGAGTACCTCAGTGGGTCAGGCAGCATCTCTAAGAGAAGGAATGGGTGACGTTTGGGGTGGGACCTTTCTTCAGACTGAAAGTAGGGGGGTGGGGGGGGGGGGGTGAAGAGCTGGGGTGGGGGGACGGTGCCCCAGTTGGCCAGGGAAGGAGTGATCTCAAGTTGGGGAAACCATGTGGTGGACAGTTTAGTTCAGAGATACAGCGCAGAAACAGGCCCTTTAGCCCACTG
Organism: Rhinoraja longicauda; assembly: GCF_053455715.1. Lineage (NCBI taxonomy): Eukaryota > Metazoa > Chordata > Chondrichthyes > Rajiformes > Arhynchobatidae > Rhinoraja > Rhinoraja longicauda. Next base: position 44,498,523 of record NC_135969.1, read on the forward strand.
AGTCTGCGCCGACCAGCGATCCCCGCACACTAACACTATCCTACACACACTAGGGACATGTTCTATGTCCTATGTTAAGTCTTTCAACACTTAAAGTCTGAAGAAGGGTCATGAACTGAAAGCAAAGTACTGCCGATCCGTTCCCTCCAGAGCTACTGCCTGACCCACTGAGTTATTCCAGTACTTTGTGTTTCCAGCATCTGCAGTTCTTTGTGCCTCCTTCAACATTTTGACTTTTGACTTGCACAGCAGAAACGGGCCATTCGGCCCACCGAGTCCGTGCCAACCAGTGGCCACCCCTGGACAGTAACCTATCCTACACACACAATGGACGATTTACGATTATACCGAGCCAATTAGCCTACATGCCTGTACGTCTTTCGAGTGTGGGAGGAATCTGGAGCACCCAGAGAAAACCTATTATGTGATACCAATTCACATAAATAATACCACGCATAAATCCAATCCAGTCAAACTCAAATCCAATAGGTAGAGCAAAGGGGAAGATATAGAGTGAGGAATATAGTTCTCAGCATTGTAGCACATCAGTTCCACAGATAAAGTCCAGAGTCCGCAATGGGGTAGAGGTGAATCGGACAGTGCCCTAGCTTATGGAAGGGCCGTTCAGAAGCCTGATAACAGAGGGGAAGACGGGAACAATTGTAAAACTCTTAAGTACAATTGAACACAACACGTTCCTGGCAAGGGCGGCACGGTGGCGCAGCGGTAGAGTTGCCGCCTTACAGCGAATGCAGCGCCGGAGACCCGGGTTCCATCCCGACTACGGGTGCTGTCTGTATGGAGTTTGCACGTTCTCCCCGTGACCTTCGTGGGTTTTGTCCGAGATCTTCGGTTTCCTCCCACACTCCAAAGACGTGCAGGTCTGTAGGTTAATTGGCTTGGTAAATGTAAAAATTGGCCCTAGTGTGTGTTTAGGATAGTGTTAATGTGCGGGGATCGCTGGTCGGCGTGGACCCGGTAGGTCAAAAGGGCCTGTTTCCACGCTGTATCTCTAAACTAAACTAATGTAGAGCTGGGTCTGTTCTCTCTGTTCGTCCGTGCCGAGGCAAAGACTCGGAACATTGACTGAGAACAGAATTACTCAGTGCAGTCACTGAGATGCAGAACATATATCACAGCTTTCAAGTCTTTTACATACAGCTATATATATGTACACAGACAATTAAAGGGCCTTGCTACTACTCTCAGCAGACCCTGGCAGAATAAAGCATTATGGAACCACAAGCGTTTGCACAATGCATTCATTGAAACCTAGTACAAGACTTTCCTTTAACTGTGGAGCCCAGATTTGAAGGCTGCTGTGTATGAGACCCATTACAAATTAAAAGGCTTTTCCAAAGGCTCGTGCCAAAAATATACTCTTGACAGCAAGAGAATCGGTCAGGTTGGAACAATTTATTTTCCATTTCTCAATCTTAGATGTGCATTGGCTAATCAAGGAGACAGATATGTACTCAGAGAATATGTTTGCACGTTTCGTAGCTAATGAATAGATCATGCACAGTTCAGTTTAAATCCATTCCCTCAGTCCAGTCAGTGACTTATTGTGTAGGAAGGAACTGCAGATGCTGGAGATAGACACAAAATGCTGGAGTAACTCAGTGGATCAGGCAGCATCTCTGGTGAACATGGATAGGTGACGTTTCACAGAGTGCTGGAGTAACTCAGCGGGTCAGGCAGCATCTCTGGAGAACATGGATAGGTGACGTTTCACAGAGTGCTGGAATAACTCAGCGGGTCAGGCAGCATCTCTGGAGAACATGGACAGGTGACGTTTCACAGGGTGCTGGAGTAATTCAGCGGGTCAGGCAGCATCTGTGGAGAACATGGATAGGTGACGTTTCGGGTCGGGACCCTTCTACACACTCCAAGGTTCCAAAAATAAAAAAATAGATTATTTACATTGTGCATTTGAATATGCATCTTTTTAAAACAACTATGGTACGTACATCCTGCAAATGGAAAATCTATTTGCGAACTACATGTAGAAAATCTATGACATATCTTCCAACAATTGGACGTCAGCTGTGTAAAATGCACAGAATGGTGAAATGTGGTCTGAAGGGTTTTTCTCTTGAAAGGAACAATGAAGGATAATGTTGAGTGGTTCACTATGCTTCTCGTCACTGTTGCATGGGGCATTTGAGCCTGCTGACGTCCCCTCTAATATCAGTGTGTCAAAGCCGGTTATGTGACAGGCTTTGATGATCCACTGAGCCTGTTGGCCGTCTCTGCAGCCAAAGGCAGGGGGACTGAGCTGTGAGCTTGCATCTCTGCCGGTGATTGATCGTCTGATTGTGCAAGCACATTGTTGCTCGTACAGAACAAAGTCTCAGGCTATTCAACGGACGTGGGAGCAAGGATTGACGCGTATAACCTTTTAATTCACAAAATGCTGGAGTAACTCAGCGGGTCAGGCAGTATCTCAGGAGAGAAACAATGGGTGGCGTTTCGGGTCGAGACACTTCTTCAGAGCGTTCAGTGTCTGAAGAAGGGTCTCGACCCGAAACGTCACCCATTCCTTCTCTCCTGAGATGCTGCCTGACCCGCTGAGTTACTCCAGCATTTTGTGAATAAATACCTTCGATTTGTACCAGCATCTGCAGTTATTTTCTTATACATAACCTTTTGTTCTCTTAACGCATGTTCAATTTCATACACCTCATTCAGTTTCCATTTCCAGCTCAGTTCGGTTTAGTTTGGCACCTTCAGCCACAGACTGGTCCCACCAAGATGCGGCACAGAATGCCACAGGAGGTCCTTCCTCCCTGTGGCCATCAAACTGGACAACTCCTCCCCCTTCTGTCGAGGGGTCGTCTAATCTGAGCTGCTATCTTGGAAGAAATCTAATTGGCGTGACAGCCCATAAATCATTGAGATTACGGATAGGTCTGTTAGTCAGACTTGGATCGGTGACAATTCTCTGGGAGATGACCACAAGCGATGGAACAATAACTGTGTGCTCGACAGCGTTCAGTGTTCTGATACGATGTGACTGTGTTCACAGGGGGAATGTCAATGTGGACACAACCATCACACCGCTGAATTATATTATTTTGGTAAAATGTAGAGGTGTAAGACCACAAGGCCTAGGAGCAGAATAATAGGCAGTAGACAATAGACAATAGGTGCAGGAGTAGGCCATGCGGCCCCTCAAGCCAGCACCGCCATTCACCGTGATCATGTCTTCTCCCCATACCCCCTGACTCCACTATCATTAATCCGGGAATTAACCTAGAACCCACGCAGGTCACGGGGAGAACGTACAAACTCCGTACAGACGGCGCCCGTAGTCAGGATCGAACCCGGGTCTCCGGCGCTGCATTCGCTGTAAGGCAGCAACTCTACCGCTGCGCCACCGTGCCGCCCTTACTCGTCTACTCCGCCATTCCATCATAGATGGTCTATTTTTCCTCCCGACCCCATTCTCCTGCCTGCCCCGTAAACTTTGACGCCCTTACTAATCAAGGACCTATCAATCTCCGCTTTAGGAATACCCAATGATTAATTCTCCACAGCCGCCCATGGCAATGAATGCAAAGATTCACCATTCTCCAGCTAAAGAAATTACTACTCATCTCCATTTTGATGGAACGTCCTTTAATTCTGAGGTTGTGCCCTCTGGTCCTAGACTCTCCCACTAGTGGATCACGTATGTGATCAGATCCAGTGACGGCAGACACATCACAGCCAGTAGTAATGAGTGGGCATCCTCTACATTGGGGAATTGTAAGCTCGAATAGACACAAAATCCTGGAGCAACTCAGCGGGACAGGCAGAATCTCTGGAGACAAAGGAACAGGTGAGATTTCGGGCCGAGACCCTTCTTCAGACTGAGAGTCAGAGGGAAAGGGAAACGAGAGATATAAACGGCACATAGAACAAATGAATGAAAGATATGCAAAAAGCAACGATGATCAAGGAAAGCTGGAGCCCACAATGGTCCATTGTTGGCTGTGGGGTAGATGATAACAAGTTCTCGACCCGAAACATCACCTATTCTTGATTAGTACGGGTGTCAGAGGTTATGGGGAGAAGGCAGGAGAATGGGGTTAGGAGGGAGAGATAGATCAGCCATGATTGAATGGCGGAGTAGACTTGATGGGCCGAATGGCCTAATTCTGCTCCTATTACTTATGATCTTATGATCTATTCCTTTTCTGGAGAGATGCTGCCTGACCAGCTGAGTTACTCCAGCTTTTTGTGTCTATCTTTGGTCTAAACCAGCATCTGCTGTTCCTTCCCACACAGATGTAATCTATTGCTGGTCTCTGTACTTCTCACTCTTACACCCTGTACTGACAGCCCACTGCAGATACAGTTCCCTGCTTGCCCTGGTAATGAGACAGAAGACCAGATGGGAGGCCGAGTGAGTCGTGGGATGGGCGGTGATACTCATTCTGCTCAATCAAGAGAGAGGAGGGAGGCATACGGATAATCATTCCATTAAAGTCAACACCCAAAACTGTCACAACCCATTTATCAAGTCAGTAACCAAAGGTGTTTATTTCACAAAATGCCCGAGTAACTCAGCAGGTCAGGCAGCATCTCAGGAGAGAAAGAACGGGGTGACATTTCGGGTCGAGACCCTTCTTCAGACCCGAAACGTCACCCATTCCTTCTCTCCTGAGATGCTGCCTGACCTGCTGAGTTACTCCAGCATTTTGTGAAAAGTCAATAACCAATGCTCACAAGTTAATTTTCAAATGTCAGGAATGGAAAAATGTTTCATAAAGTTTGCCAGCTTTAAAAGCTACATAAAGAAAGAAGCAACAAAAGTTCTCTTTAAAGGTTACTCATACACATTAAAAAAATAGAAAATACTACATACTACATTGTTATCCTGTACTACGTTGTTGTATGTAGTACATTGTAGTCATTAAAATACTACATCTCGACCCGAAACGTCACCCATTCCTTCTCTCCAGAGATGCTGCCTGACCCGCTGAGTTACTCCAGCACTCTGTGAAACGTCACCTATCCATGTTCTCCACAGATGCTGCCTGACCCGCTGAGTTACTCCAGCACTCTGTGAAACGTCACCTATCCATGTTCTCCACAGATGCTGCCTGACCCGCTGAGTTACTCCAGCACTCTGTGTATCGATAGTCTTTGAATAATTGTTTACACATGTTCTCTTTGTTTTGCTGTCCTTATTTCTCCTGGCAATGCTGAACTTGTTTCTTTCAACAAGCAGAGTTTGTAATAATGGAAATGTCTTTGTGTACTGCAGTTGGGCACAGGGTAGGGCAAGGAGCACAGGAGGATGAGGGGTGATCTTATAGAGGTGTACAAATTCATGAGAGGAATAGATCGGGTAGATCGGGCACAGAGTCTTTTACCCATAGTAGGGGAATCGAGGACATAGGTTCAAGGTGAAGGGGAAAAAGATTTAATAGGAATCTGAGGGGTAACATTTTCACACAGAGGGTGGTGGGTGTATGGAACGAGCTGCCAGAGGAGGTAGTTGAGGCTGGGACTATCCCATCGTTTAAGAAACAGTTGGACAGGTACATGGATAGGGCAGGTTTGGAGGGATATGGACCAAGTGCAGGCAAGTGGGACTAGTGTAGCTGGGACATTGTTGGTCGGTGTGGGTGAGTTGGGCCGAAGGGCCTGTTTCCACACTGTATCACCTTCTGACTCTAAGTTGACCACAAGTCGCGGGTGGTTGCAATGTTCCATGTGGAGTTGCACTTGCATTTGGACCCTTCCATTTGCTCTCAATTTTCTCCGTCTCACCTGAATGACACCCTGGTCTCACCTTGATGGCTATCCATCAACTTTCCATCTGTAGGTAATTAGGCTATATTAGTTTAGAGATACAGCACGGAAACAGGCCCTTTCGGCCCACCGGGTCCGCGCCGCCCAGCAATCCCTGCACACTAACACTACCCTACACCCACTAGGGACAATTTTTACATTTATACCAAGCCAATTAACCTACAAACCTGCACGTCTTTGGAGTGTGGGAGGAAACCGAAGATTCGGAGGAAACCCACGCAGGTCACGGGGAGAACGTACAAACTCCGTACAGACGGCACCCGTAGTCAGGATGGAACCCGGGTCTCCGGCGCTGCATTCGCTGTAAGGCAGCAACGCTACCGCTGCGCCACCGTGCCACACAATTCTTCTTGAAAAGAAGTAGGACTGACCTTTGAATATTAATTGCAGAATTAATTGTTAAATGTTGGGTTAATTAAATACCAGTGGCTCTAATCTAAGCCAATTTTTGTTGCATACTCCCACAATATAGTTTGAGTCCAAGTGGAATAATTTTCTCAACACGTGCAGTTTTTGCTCTTCAATTGTGACTAGGCTCACCAGTGGTTTTCCGTACATTGAGTTTTGTGGAAGGATGGTCATGTCAAGATGGCATTGGCCGCGTTGGAAGGTCCCGAGAGGGCTCCTTACCCAGACGGTAGACACAAAATGCCGGAGTAACTCAGCGGCACAGGCAGCATCTCTGGAGAGAAGGAACGGGTGGCGGTTTCAGGTCTGGACCCTTCTTCAGACTGAGAGTCAGGGGAGAGAGGGAGACACAGAGAAATGGAAGGTGAAGGTGAGAAAAGGAGAGATCAAAGGGGATGAAGGTCAAGGAAAATGTAGACAAGATCATTGTTAGCGAGGGGAAGGTGACAGAGAGGGGTACAAAGATACCATCTAATCGGGAGGATGGTCAAACTAGTCGGAGAACTGGGACGGGGGAGGGATTGAGAGAGAGAGAGCACAGAGGGTGGTGGGGGCCTGGAACGTGCTGCCAGGGGTGGTGGTGGAGGCAGATGGGATGGTGGTGTTGAAGAGGTTTTGGGATAGGCACATGGATACACAGGGAATGGAGGGATATGGATCACGTGCAGGCAGAGGAGATTAGTTTAACTCAGCGTCATGTTGGGCACGGACATTGTGGGCTGAAGGGCCTGTTCCTGTGTTGTACCCTTCTACATTCTTCATTTCTATCAACCACCCAGCTGCTTATACACAACAACACCCATGCGCCAATCTGTGGCGGCCGATTTTGGAAGAAACGCACACAGTCACAGAAACATGGACAATAGATGCAGGAAGAGGCCATTCGGTTTGGAGGGTGAACAAGCCCACTCCAAACATTGGCAGAAGATGGTTGAATCCATGTTCTAAAGCTGGACCTTAGTGCCACCCTCCAAACTGATGTTGCCCCGACCCCCCCCCCCCCCACCTTGCCCCGCTCCCCTTTGAGGTCGACCCCATAGAGAAAAAGATGTCATCCTTTTGCATTTCCATGGTTTGATCCTTTGATCTTGTCCACGGATCGAGTCCCCGTGAAGTCTAGAGGCCAATCATTGCTTGGCGTTCCAGCCCTCATTCCCAACTAGGGTTGCCAACTGTCCCGTATTAGCCGGGACATCCCATATTTTGGGCTAAATTGGTTTGTCCCGTACGGGACCGCCCTTGTCCCTTATTAGTCCCGGGGGCCGCTGTAGGCCCGAACACTGTAGGCCCGGAGGCTGTAGCCCCGGACGCTGTAGGCCCGGACAGTGTAGGCCCGTACACTGTAAGCCCGGACAGTGCAGGCCCGTACACTGTAGGCCCGGATGCTGTAGGCCCGTACACTGTATGCCCGGATACTTTAGGCCATATTTGGTGGAGTGGGAGCACCTGGCCGCTGGCTGGGTGAGGTTATGTTGGGCGCGGGGCGGTGACGTCACCTTGTCCCGTATTTGGGAGTGAGGAAGTTGGCAACCCCTATTCCCAACAAAGGTAAGATTGGGAGTGGGTGCAGAATCTGCTCCTGGAAGAAACTCTGTAAAACGAGGGGGGACTTAGACACGCTTGAGCCTTGGCAGAGTCCCAGACACCTCCTGCCAAAGCTCTCAGTCAACACACTGCCGTAGCCAGGAATCCCCCTGTTCTATTACCCCACCAGAACTCCTGGAATCTGTTAATAATGCTCTGTTCTTCAGGCTGTTTTTTAAATATAATTGGTTTGTAATGAACGGGAGCCACAGGCTAAATATTTTCCAAGCAAATAGACCATTTGATAAAGCAGACAGAAAATGCTGGAGTAACTCAGTGGGTCAGGCAGCATCTCGGGAGAGAAGGAATGGGTGAAGGGACCTTTGGGTCTCGAACCGAAACGTCACCCATTCCTTCTCTCCCGAGATGCTGCCTGACCCACTGAGTTACTCCAGCATTTTGTGTCTGCCTTCGATTTAAACCAGCATCTATATTTTTTTTGTTTTTCCTAACCATTTGATAAGCCTGCTTAAACAAACGGTCAGGGGATTGTGGCGTTGCAGTCATTTTGCAAGTAACTATTTAAGAGCTGCTTTTTTGTTTTAAAACTTGGAAACGCGACTTGCTTTGAAGAAAAGAAAAGAAGCCGCCACTGCCTTCAGAAAGTTGGTTTGAAAGGCTTGGTGTTCGGTGTTAGACTTGATGTTTAACTCAAGTTGATGTAAATTAGCATTCCGCGGGGAATAGCGTGCGTGCGATCCGCAGCTGAACACAGCCCAGGGATTGTGCGGAGAGGAAGCCTGCAGGCCATGGACAGAGCTGGTGGGGTAACTAGCTGCCGGAGCGAGCAGCTGAAAGCTGACTGAGGTAGCCAACTCCGCATACCTTCAGCCCTGCCAGAACACCCAACACAAACAGGTTTAGCTTCTCCCCGAGATAAAAGGAACGTTGGCCCAAGCACCCACAGATCACTTTTCAAAGGCATTTTATAGGCCCACCGTCAGCCCGTTCTATGAGCTAATGATGAATAAGAGCTGGTTAGATCAGATTGGAAAACTCAGAGGTCATCTGAACAGCGTCAACACCAGACACAAAGCAACACAGAGGAGACGCACGGAACTGTAGATGCTGTTTTCACACAGAAAAACACAGAGTGCTGGAGTAACTCAACGGGTCAGGCAGCATCTGTGGAGAACATGGATAGGTGACGTTTCACAGAGTGCTGGAGTAACTCAGCGGGTCAGGCAGCATCTGTGGAGAACATGGATAGGTGACGTTTCAGGTCGGGACCCTTCTTCAGTACAGTGCAGCACAGGAACAGGCCGTTCGGCCCACAATGTCTGAACATGATGCCCAGATAAACTAGGGTTAGGTTTTATTATTGTCACCTGTACCGAGGTACAGTGAAAAGCTTTCGTGTGCATGCTACCCAGTCAAAGAAAATATTTCTTCACACAGAGAGTGGTGAGGCTGTGAAATTCTCTGCCACAGAAGGTAGTTGAGGCCAGTTCATTGGCTATATTTAAGAGGGAGTTAGATGTGGCCCTTGTGGTTAAAGGGATCAGGGGGTATGGAGAGAAGGCAGGTACAGGTTACTGAGCTGGATGATCAGCCATGATCATATTGAATGGCGGTGCAGGCTCGAAGGGCCGAATGGCCTACTCCTGCACCTATTTTCTATGTTTCTATGTTTCTAATCCATGTTCACAAGTTATAGGAGTAGAAGCAGGCCATTCGGCCCATCGAGTCCACTCCGCCATTCAATCATGGCTGACCTACCTCTCCCTCCCAACCCCGTTCTCCTGCCTTCTCCTCATAACTGGATAGACTGGGCTTGTACTCGCTGGAATTTAGAAGACTGAGGGGGGATCTTATAGAAACATATAAAATTCTTAAGGGTTTGGAGAGGCTAGATGCGGGAAGATTGTTCCCGATTTTGGGGGAGTCCAGAACCAGGGGTTACAGCTTAAGGATAAGGGGGAAGTCTTTTAGGACCGAGATGAGAAAACATTTCTTCACACAGAGAGTGGTGAGTCTGTGGAATTCTCTGCCACAGAAGGTAGTTGAGGCCAGTTCATTGGCTATATTTAAGAGGGAGTTAGATGTGGCCCTTTTTGCTAAAGGGATCAGGGGGTATGGAGAGAAGGCAGGTACGGGATACTGAGTTGGATGATCAGCCATGATCATATTGAATGGCGGTGCAGGCTCGAAGGGCCGAATGGCCTACTCCTGCACCTATTTTCTATGTTTCCATGTTTCTATAACGTTCTAATCAAGAAATTGTCTATCTCTGCCTTAAAAATATCTACTGACTTGGCCTCCATGATAACAATCAGCCGTCCTCACTGGTTTTGGTAATGTTGTAAGTGGTGGCATTTTGTTCTCTCACCCCACCCTTTCCTCCCCTAACGTGGAGCGCTGCAGAATGCGTTGCGGTCTCAGCAAAGCAGCAGTTTGCATGCAGTTGTCACGTCCGTGGCCACACTGCATGTGTGAGCCTCTGTACACCAGTTAACATATAACATATAACATATAACAACTACAGCATGGAAACAGGCCTGTCCGGCCCTACCAGTCCACGCCGACCATTCTCCCTGACCTAGTCTCATCTACCTGCACTCAGACCATAACCCTCCAATCCCCTCCTATCCATATACCTATCCAATTTACTCTTAAATAATAAAATCGAGCCAGCCTCCACCACTTCCACCGGAAGCCCATTCCATACAGCCACAACCCTCTGAGTAAAGAAGTTCCCCCTCATGTTACCCCTAAACCTTTGTCCCTCAATTCTGAAGCTATGTCCCCTTGTTGGAATCTACCCCACTCTCAAAGGGAAAAGCCTACCCACGTCAACTCTGTCCGTCCCTCTCAAAATTTTAAAAACCTCTATCAAGTCCCCCCTCAACCTTCTACGCTCCAAAGAATAAAGACCCAACCTATTCAACCTCTCTCTGTAGCCTAAGTGCTGAAACCCAGGCAACATTCTAGTAAATCTCCTCTGTACCCTCTCCATTTTGTCGACATCCTTCCTATAATTTGGCGACCAGAACTGCACACCATACTCCAGATTCGGCCTCACCAATGCCCTGTACAATTTCAACATTACATCCCAACTTCTATACTCGATGCTCTGATTTATAAAGGCAAGCATACCAAACGCCTTCTTCACCACCCTATCCACATGAGATTCCACCTTCTGGGAGCAATGCACAGTTATTCCCAGATCCCTCTGTTCCACTGCATTCCTCAATTCCCTACCATTTACCCTGTACGTCCTATTTTGATTTGTCCTACCAAAATGCAGCACCTCACACTTATCAGCATTAAACTCCATCTGCCATCTTTCAGCCCACCCTTCCAAAAGGCCCAAGTCTCTCTGTAGACTTTGAAAATCTACCTCACTATCAACTACTCCACCTATCTTAGTATTATCTTATTTTTACATTGTGGCTGCGTCTTTGAAGGAGGATGAACATCGCATGAGAACGTAGAGCAGTACATGAACAGGCCCTTCGGCCCACAATGTCCGTGCCAATCAAACTAACCTCCTCTCCCTGCACGTGATCCGTATCCCTCCATTCCCTGCATATCCACGTGCCTGTAAAAAATCTCTTGAGCACCAATATCGTACCTGCCTCCACAATCACCACCCCCTGGCAGCGCGTTCCAGGCCCCACCGCCCTCTGTGTACAAAATAAAACTTGCCTCGCACGTCTCCTTTAAACCGCGAGATCCAGCGGGGCTCGGAGGATCTGAGAACTGCTTCTGCTTCTAATGAGGACGAGTCACACGCTTAAAGAAGGGTCTCAACATGAAACGTCGCCCATCCCCTCTCTCCAGTGATGCTGCCTGTCCCGCTGAGCAGTGTTACAGTGCTAGTGTTTGAGGTGCCAGAAGGTCGCTGTTAAATTCCCCGCTGGTTAAAATTCCCCGCTGTTTATGATGGAGTGGCGCTCCGATGACTCCCGGCAGCACTGCACCCCTGCCACTGAGTCACTCCAGCGGTTTGTGTCTATCTCTGGCTTACTGCTTGTTTCGGAAACCTAAAGGACACTAGACTATCTGGAGCATGTACATCCATTTCCCTCAGTAACCTCATTTTATATTTAACTTGTGCTCATGACCCGTGTGCCTGTCCACTTCTCCGTCTCTCAGTCTATCTTGTATTCCGGGACGAATAACCAAACAAATTTAGCTTTGGTCGCGATCTTGCACAATAAAATGTGCTTGGACCTCAGTTTCAGAGCAGTGGTAGAGCCCCTGCCTCACAGCGCCAGAGACCCGGGTTCGATCCTGACCTCGGGCGTTGTCTGTATGGAGTTTACAGTCTTCCCGTGACCGCGTGGGTTTCCTCCGGGTGCTCCGGTTTCCTCCCACATCCCAAAGACGTGTAGGTTTGCAGATTAATTAACCCCTGTAGATTGGCCCGAGTGTGCAGGGATTAGATGAGAAAGTGGGATAACATAGAATTTAGTCAGAGGGTAGTTAATCTTTAGTCGGGCTCCTTTATTATCTGAATGGTGGCCGATTAGGAAAAGGGGAGATGCAACGAGACCTGGGTGTCGTGGTACACCAGTCATTGAAAGTAGGCATGCAGGTGCAGCAGGCAGTGAAGAAAGCGAATGGTATGTTGGCATTCATAGCGAGGGGATTTGAGTATAGGAGCAGGGAGGTTCTGCTGCAGTTGTACAGGGCATTGGTGAGACCACACCTGGAGTATTGCGTACAGTTTTGGTCTCCTAATCTGAGGAAAGACATTCTTGCCATAGAGGGAGTACAGAGAAGGTTCACCAGATTGATTCCTGGGATGGCAGGACTTTCATATGAAGAAAGACTGGATAGACTCGGCTTGTACTCGCTGGAATTTAGAAGATTGAGGGGGGATCTTATAGAAACTTACAAAATTCTTAAGGGGTTGGACTGGCTAGATACAGGAAGATTGTTCCCGATATTGGGGAAGTCCAGAACAAGGGGTCACAATTTAAGGATAAGGGGGAAGTCTTTTAGGACCGAGATGAGAAAGTTTTTTTTCACACAGAGAGTGGTGAATCTGTGGAATTCTCTGCCACAGAAGGTAGTTGAGGCCAGTTCATCGGCTATATTTAAGAGGGAGTTAGATGTTGCCCTTGTGGCTAAAGGGATCAGGGGGTATGGAGAGAAGGCAGGTACGGGATACTGAGCTGGATGATCAGCCTTGATCATATTGAATGGCGGTGCAGGCTCGAAGGGCCGAATGGCCTACTCCTGCACCTATTTTCTATGTTTCTATGTTTCTAACATAGAATTTAGTCAGAGGGTAGTTAATCTTTAGTCTGGCTGCTTTAGTCAGAGGGTGGTGAATCTGTGGGATTAATTGCCACAGAGGGCTGTGGAGGCCAGGTCAGTGGATATTTTTAATGCAGAGATGGACAAATTATTGATTAAAACGGGTGTCAAGGGTTATGGGGAGAAGGGAGGAGAATAGGGTTAGGAGGCCGAGATCAGCCATGATTGAATGGCGGAGTGGACTCGATGGGCCGAATGGCCTAATTCTACTCCTATAACTTGTGAACTTGTGAAAGTGACTGGGTGATCGCTGGTCGGCGCGGGCTGAAGGGCCTGTTTCCATGCTGTATCGTTCAGTCATCTCCACAATTTCCTGAGTGCAGAAGCTGGCACCTGTTGTTGTATTTATACATCACAGCTGTGATCACTATATGTAGTACAGGGTGAATGCCAGTGCATCGCCTTAATGGTCTGGACCTACGTCACTCAACCACTCGGTGCCATTGGGCTGCATGTGGTTTAGTTTGGTTTAGAGATACAGCGCGGAAACAGGCACTGCGGCCCACCGCGTCCGCGCCGCTCAGCGATCCCCGCACGCTAACACTACCCTACACACACTAGGGACAATTTACAATGGCACCAAGCCAATTAACCTACAAACCTGCACGTCTTTGGAGTGTGGGAGGAAACCGGAGCACCCAGAGAAAACCCACGTGATCACGGGGAGAACGTACAAACTCCATACAGACATCGTAGTCAGGATGGAAGCCGGGTCTCTGGCGCTGTAAGGCAGCAACTCTACCGCTGCGCCACCATGCCGCGCTGTACCGCCGGGAGTGTAATTATCTGTCCGTGTAGAGATATCATCAGTGTTAGGATGTGGAGATGAGGAAAAGCGTTTTCACCCAGAGAGTTGTGAATCTGTGGAGTTCCTTGCCACAGAAGGCAGTGGAGGCCGATTCACTGGATGTTTTCCAGAGAGAGTTAGATTTAGCTCTTAGGGCAAACGGAATCAAGGGATATGGGGAAAACGCAGGAACGGGGGAACTGATTCTGGACGATCAGCCATGATCATATTGAATGCGATGCTGGCTCGAGGGGCCGAATGGCCTACTCCTGCAACTATTTTTTGCTGTTTCTATGAGAGAAATCGGCAGCATTAGAATCTCTCATTCATACGTCATTTATGAAGTGAGGAGAATGATTCAGGTGTGTACACCGTTTCCAGGTGTGTACACCGTATCCAGGTGTGTACCGTATCCAGGTGTGTACACCGTATCCAGGTGTGTACCGTATCCAGGTGTGTACACCTTATCCAGGTGTGTACACCTTATCCAGGTGTGTACCGTATCCAGGTGTGTACACCGTATTCAGGTGTGTACACCATATCCAGGTGTGTACACCGTATCCAGGTGTGTACACCGTATCCAGGTGTGTACCGTATCCAGGTGTGTACACCTTATCCAGGTGTGTACACCGTATCCAGGTGTGTACCGTATCCAGGTGTGTACACCGTATTCAGGTGTGTACCGTATCCAGGTGTGTGCACCTTATCCAGGTGTGTACCATATCCAGGTGTGTACCTTATCCAGGTGTGTACTGTATCCAGGTGTGCACCGTATCCAGGTGTGTGCACCGTATCCAGGTGTGTGCACCGTATCCAGGTGTGTACCTTATCCAGGTGTGTGCACCGTATCCAGGTGTGTACACCGTATCCAGGTGTGTACCTTATCCAGGTGTGTGCACCGTATCCAGGTGTGTACACCGTATCCAGGTGTGTACACCGTATCCTGATGAACTGTGCAGAGGCTGCCGTTCAATGTTGGACTGACGTCAGCTGTTCATGAATGTGCTCCAGGGTTGTCAGCCTGGCTGATTCTCCATCGCCCCCACTCCTAGTTATCCCAGCAGCTGCTGGACGCCTGAGAACAAAGCGATCTCTTCTAAAAATACAGCACAGCAACCTCATCCCCACATAACGCTGGCTCCTGGACTCAGCCCGTAAGCTGGTCGCAATGTCCTTGTCTGATCTCATGGAGTCAGAGAGTCGTGCCGACCGGGAGCAGGCCCTACGGCCCAACCTACTCAAGCCTAGGGTCGCCAACTGCCCATATTAGCTGGGACATCACGCATTTTGGGCCAAATTGGTTTGTCCTTTATGGGACCCGCCCTTGTCCCGTATTAGTAGGGTTGCCAACTTCCTCATTCCCAAATACGGGACAAAGGGTGACGTCACCACCCCGCGCCCCACGTGACCTCACCCAGCCAGCGGCCACCTGCTCCCGCTCCACCGATGGCGGCCGCCCAGACGTCTTTGGGATGCGGTCACGGGGAGAACGTGCAAACTCCACACACACAGCACCCGTGGTCAGGGTCGACCCTGGGTCTCTGGCGTTGTGAGGCAGCAGCTCCACCTGCCTTGCCAACGTGCTGAATGACGGAGAGCTCGGGGAATAAGTGGAGCGTTTGAGTGAGATGTGGGGCAAGGCATTTGAAGCTTCTGCCTCCATCGTTGGTGCAGAGGACATACAATAAACTAAAGGAAAGGAGTCTAGACCTGTGATTTCATCGCGTGGAATGTGCCTCAGTGTGTCAGCGGAGGGGAGAGCAGGCAGCTCTTTGTAGTGTTACAATGACATGAAGATGGATATGATTGCTGCTTTTGATGTTGTTCATTAGAGGAGGGAAGCGAGATTCATTCCCCATCCACAGACTGGGTTTCATTTACTCAGCTCTTTCATCATTTAGCCACCAATTCCAGTTGTTTCAGTCTGTGTGTGATTCATCTTCTGTTATTTGGTGAGAATCATGTTAATATTCATCAGTATTTTAAGAAAATAACTGCAGATGCTGGTACAAATCGAAGGTATTTATTTCACAAAATGCTGGAGTAACTCAGCAGGTCAGGCAGCATCTCAGGAGAGAAGGAACGGGCGACATTTCGGTCTGAAGAAGGGTCTCGACCCGAAACGTCGCCCATTCCTTCTCTCCTGAGATGCTGCCTGACCTGCTGAGTTACTCCAGCATTTTGTGAATAAATACCTTCATCAGTATTTTGCTTCTTTTAAGTATTTTTAATGAAGTAAATTATCAAAGTGCACGGCGTTTTTTAAATTAAGGCCTTACAGCTTTAAATTCTGCGTGTTAAAAGGTCGTAAGTGATAGGAGCAGAACTAGGCCATTCGGCCCTTCTCAAGTCTACTCCCCCATTCAATCACGGCTGATCTATCTCTCCCTCCTAACCCCATTCTCCTGCCTTCTCCCCATAACCCCTGATACTCGTACTGATCAAGAATCTAACTACCTCTGCCTTAAATATATCCACTGACTGAGTTACTCCAGCACTCTGTGAAACATCAGCTATCCTCGTTCTCCAGAGATGCTGCCTGACCCGTTGAGTTACTCCAGCACTCTGTGAAACGTCACATATCCGTGTTCTCCACAGATGCTGCCTGACCTCTGAGTTACTCCAGCACTCTGTCTCCTTCCAGTCCTACCTTTTCTGATGACATATAGTAGTCAGGTGGTTGAGCGGAGATTGGACTGAAACATTATCCCAGTATCTGTGCTGTAAGAAAACCTGCCAGACAAAAACAACCATGAAGTCATAAACTTCATTTTGGATGGTTTCCCCTGCGTGAAGTCTTGAGAATTTTGTTTCACTCTTTGCATAATTATATATAAATGAGAAAGAATGATTTCAATTTTTAAATGTTTTGTTTTACGAGTTAAATTTCAGCGAGACGGTTTTATTTTTGAAGCCATTCAGGTGTGGGGGGGGGGGGGGGGGGAGACCTGGAAAGGCTTGTAACTCCGTCTCTGGAGTGTTGTGCCCTGAGACAAAGTGTAGTCACGCAAAGAAAGCTGGAATGGAAATCATTGCAAGGTTTCTGCATTCACCACAAGCTGTCTCCCAGCTGTTCAGAAGGATGGTTCTAATCAGGCTTCATGCACTGTAATTACCATCACTTGACTGTATGCAAGTCCATTCTTACCAATTATCAACGGAACATTCCCTGAAAGGGCTGTCGATATTTCTACATCTCAGTCTGGCAGTTGCCTGCAATTTTTCCGTTTCGTTTAGATTAGAGATACAGCGCGGAAACGGCAGGCCCCTCGGCCCACCGAGTCCGTGCCGCCCAGCGATCCCTGCACACTAACACTACCCTACACACACTAGGGACAATTTTACATGTATACCAAGCCAATTAACCTACAAGCCTGTACAGTACGTCTTTGGAGTGTGGGGGGGGAAACCGAAGATCTCGGAGAAAACCCAAGCAGGTCACAGCGAGAACGTACAAACTCCGCTCAGACAGCGCCCGTAGTCGGGATGGAACCCGGGTCTCTGGCACTGTGAGGCAGCAACTCTACCGCTGCCCCACCGTGCCGCCCATATTTTATATATTTTAAATATTCCACCACAATACAATATTCAGCCAAAAGTACCTTGAGTAAAGTCACATATTCAAGATTCACGATTCAAGATATCTTTATTTAGTGGGTTGTCCAATGTGAAAAATGAAAGGAAGGTTTGTATTGGTGAAATGTAGACACAAACAATGTGAGTGTTACAAACCAAGTGTGAAACTTGGCACACAATTCCCACTCTCAGTAACCATCACTGTGAAAACAACACTCAAAAGATTACCAATTATAAATAGAAGGTATTTATTCACAGAATGCTGGAGTAACTCAGCGGGTCAGGCAGCATCTCAGGAGAGAAGGAATGGGCGACGTTTCAGGTCGAGACCTTTTTTCAGACTGATGGATACCTATTATAAATACGTACTTGTGCCTCCTCTGAATTTAATCATTAATAATAATTTTGTTTGAAGGTATTATCACAAATTACCAGTTATCAGAGTGATACAGCGTCGAAACAGGCCCTTCGGCCCGACTTGCCCACACCGGCCAACATGTTCCAACTACACTAGTCCCACCTGCCTGCGTTTGGCCCATCTATATATTAAAACTCGTTAGTTTGTTTGTTTGTTTGTTCCTGAACTACAGCCAAAACGGTACACGATAGCGCAACAGTTTTAGGCCCACCTTACTCACCGTCACCCCTTTGGTGCTAACGGAAGAAGTTTCATTGAAATCGGTGTTATATTTTTAAAGTTCTTCACATTTTAAAGTCTAAATCTTTCTCCTACGGAAGGAGGGGCGATGGAGGGAGGTAGGGAGGGGGGTGAAGGGAGGGGAGGAGAGAGGATAAGGGGGGTTGAGGGGGATGGAGTGGGGGAGGGAAGGGGTAGAGGGGGAGGGGAAGAGGGCAGGGAGGGGGGGGGAGAGGGTGCTGCACGAATGCAGGAGAAGGTTGGGCCCAACGGGTCCACTTGTTCTAGCATCTCTCTAAACCTGTCCTATCCATGGCCTGTCTAACTGTTTCTTAAACTTTGTGATGACAGATAAAAAGAAGAGGTACTTTGAGATTTAGTTGTAGAGAATGAGCACGGAAACAGGCCCTTCGGCCCACTGAGCCCACAACGACCATCGATCCCCGTCCACAAGTGTTCTATGTTATCTCACATTCACATCCACTCCCTGCAATTATACACAGACCAATTAACCTGCAAACCTGCACGTCTTTGGGATGTGGGAGGAAACCGGAGGGTGGGGGTGAGGGGGGTGGGGGAGGGGGTGGGTGGGGTGAGGGGGGGAGGGTGGGACTGAGGGGATGGGGGGAGGGTGTGGGAAGGGGTGTGAGGGAGGAGGGGGGAGGGTGAGGGGGAGGGTGGGGTGAGAGTGGAGGGTGTTGGTGAGGGGGGGTGAGGGGGGTGGGGAAGGGGGTGGGTAGGGAGGGAGGAGGGGGGAAGGTGAGGGGGAGGGTGGGGTGATGGGGGAGGGGGGACAGTGGGAAGGGGGGTGAGGGGGGAGGGGGGAGGGGGAGGGTGGGGTGAGGGGGGAGGGTGTTGGTGAGGGGGGGTGAGGGGGGGTGGGGAAGGGGGTGGGTGGGGAGGGAGGAGGGGGGAAGGTGAGGGGGAGGGTGGGGTGATGGGGGAGGGGGGACAGTGGGAAGGGGGGTGAGGGGGGAGGGTGTGAGGGAGGGGGGAGGGGGGGTGATGGGAAAGCTGCCACTGTCATTTCCCGCCACATGAAAGGCCTCTGCGACAGGATGTGAAAGGAGAAGCAGACAGACGATGCGTGTGCTATTCAGCAGAAACCCGAGCCCTGCTCACCCCCCAGCCCTGTGAACGAGTGCGATGAATGTTTCAGCTGGTTCACCAGTAGTATTTGTCAGTAATCCTCACTGAGGAAGTGTTGCAGTAATACAGCTCCGTGACCATCAGTACAGTAGAACAATGGCCTCTATTCATCCCCGTCACCAGATTACCATCTTTAGTTTAGTTTGATTTAGTTTAGAGATACAGCGCGGAAACAGGCCCTTCGGCCCACTGAGTCCGCGCCGACCAGCGATCCCCGCACACTAACACTATCCTACACCCACTAGGGACAATTTACAGTTATACCAAGCTAATCAACCTACAAACCTGCACGTCTTTGGAGTGTGGGAGGAAACCGAAGATCTCGGGGAAAACCCACGCAGGTCAAGTCAAGTCAAATTTATTTGTCACATACACATACACGATGTGCAGTGAAATGAAAGTGGCAATGCCTGCGGGTTGTGCACAAAAAAGAATTACAGTTACAGCATATAAATAAAGTTAATAAGTTACTATAGTGTAGACAAAAATTTAGTCTCTGGGGTTATAAAAGTTGACAGTCCTGATGGCCTGTGGGAAGAAGCTACGTCTCATCCTCTCCGTTTTCACAGCGTGACAGCGGAGGCGTTTGCCTGATCGTAGCAGCTGGAACAGTCCATTGCTGGGGTGGTAGGGGTCCCTCATAATGTTGCTTGCTCTGGATCTGCACCTCCTGATGTATAGGTCCTGCAGGGGGACGAGTGTAGTTCCCATGGTGCGTTCTGCCGAACGCACTACTCTCTGCAGGGCCATCCTGTCCTGGGCAGAGCTGTTCCCAAACCAGACTGTAATGTTGCCAGACAGGATGCTCTCTACAGCCCCAGAGTAGAAGCAATGAAGGATCCTCAGAGACACTCTGAATTTCCTCAGTTGTCTAAGGTGGTAAAGGCGCTGCTTTGCCTTACCCACCAGTGCGGCAATGTGTGTTGCCCACGTCAGATCCTCTGTGATACGGACTTCCAAGTATTTAAAACTGCTCACCCTATCCACAGTAGACCCATTTATCTCCAGTGGCGTGTACGTCCTTGGATGTTTAGCCCTTCTGAAGTCCACAATCAGCTCCTTCGTTTTAGTGACATTCAAGAGGAGGCTATTGTCCTGACACCAGAGTGCCAGATCAGCCACCTCCTCCCGGTAGGCCTTCTCATCATTGTTGGAGATCCGGCCCACCACCACAGTGTCATCAGCAAACTTGATGATGGAGTTTGAGCTGAACCTGGCCACACAGTCATGTGTGTACAGGGAGTACAGTAGGGGGCTAAGGACGCAACCCTGGGGGGATCCTATGTTCAGGGTGAGGGAGCTAGACGTATGTTCCCCCATCCTGACCACTTGGGGCCTGGCGGTGAGAAAGTCCAGGACCCAGGCACACAGAGGGGTGCTAAGCCCCAGTTCCAGCAGCTTCTCAACCAGTCTGCTGGGGACTATTGTGTTGAATGCTGAACTAAAGTCAATGAACAGCATCCTCACATAGCCCCCCTGGTTGTCCAGATGAGAGAGAGCGGTGTGCAGAACCTGGGAGACCCCATCATCCGTGGACCTGTTCGGACGGTATGCGAACTGTAGTGGGTCCATGTTGCGAGGAAGGAGGGCACAGATATGCTTCTTGACTAGCCTCTCAAAGCATTTCATGAGGGCCACCGGTCGGTAGGTCAGCGGAAAGACAACACATGATCACAATCGATCCATTTACAGGGTATAGATACATGATAAGGGAATAACGTTTAGTGCAAGGTAAAGCCAGCAAAGTCCCATCAAAGATTTCAAGAGAGAGTTCGATTTAGCTCTTAGGGCTAACGGAATCAAGGGATATGGGGAAAAAGCAGGAACGGGGTACTGATTTAGATGATCAGCCACGATCCTATTGAATGGTGGTGCTGGCTCGAAGGGCCGAATGGCCTACTCCTGCACCTATTTTTCAATGTTTCTGTTCTATGTTCTAAAGATAGTCCAAGGGCCGGATGCAGGAATCTGGAACCCAGTGTTGTAGGAAGGAAGTGCAGATGCAGGTTTAAACCGAAGATAGTGCAAGGTAAAGCCAGCAAAGTTCGATCAAAGATTTCAAGAGAAACCGATGATAGACACAAAATGCTGGATTAACTCAGTGGGACAGGCAGCATCTCTGGAGAGAAGGAATGGGTGACGTTTCGGGTGGAGACCCTTCTTCAGTCTGATGAATGCACACCTAGAGCAAGGGGATCAATAACTAAAGGGCACGGGTTTACGGTGAGAGTGGAAAGATTTAAAAGGAACCCGAGGGGCAACCCTTCCGTGTGAGTGGTGGGAGTATGGAACGAGCTGACAGAGGAGGACGTTGTGGCAGGTACTATAACAGATCAGGGATATTGGCCAAACACAGGCAACCGGGACTAGCCTAGATGGGGCATCTTGGTTGGCATGGACAAGCTAGATAGAGCTCTTAAGGATAGCGGAGTCAGGGGGTATGGGGAGAAGGCAGGAACGGGGTACTGATTGAGAATGATCAGCCATGATCACATTGAATGGCGGTGCTGGCTCGAAGGGCCGAATGGCTTCCTCCTGCACCTATTGTCTATTGTCTATTGACTGAGGGGCCTGTTTTCGTGCTGTATGACTCTATTTCGTACTATGGCATTCAAGAGACATTTCAAGATTCTAGATTCAAGATTCAATTTATTGTCGCATGCACCAATTAAGGTACAGTGAAATTTGAGTTACCAGACAGCCATACTAAGTGAAAAGCAACAAGACACACAGCCACATAAAATACAATTTAACATGACCATCCACCACATTCCTCACTGTGATGGAAGGCGACAAAAAGTTTAATCTCTTCCATTCTTTGTTCTCCTGCGGTCGGGGACCTCGAGCCTTCTGTTGACGGGGCGTTCTTGGCTCCTGTAGCCGGCGATCAGGCCCTCGTGTCAGGGCGATCGAGCTCCTGCATCGGGGGGGAATCTCAGCTCCCCCCGCGCCGGGCAATCTACCATTTGGATAGGTACGTGTGGGCATGCAGTGGATGGAGGGACAGGGATTACTTGGCGGCAAATAAGAGTTGGTCTTGGCATCATGTTGGGCATTTTGTTGCATGTGCTATGGTTTCAGCATTGTCTGTCACAGCATGAAACTGTGGCTGATCCAAGACTTCATGTTGACCAAGCAGGTTAGCAACTGAGAGATAATAATAATAATACATTTTATTTATATAGCGCTTTTCATATACTCAAAGACGCTTTACAGAGATTTTGAGAACATAGGGGAAATGAATAAATAGATAAATAAGTAAATAAATAAATGAACAGAGAAAGGAGACAGGAGGTGAGGAAGGTGAGGAAGGATCTAGAAAAGATTTGAGAAAGTAGAGTTGGCACCGCCATTACACAGGGGAATGTTGTTTTTCTGAAGGCAGGTATCATCTTCCCATGGAAGCATATAGAAATTTCTGGAGCACTTCCTTGTAGACCTTCAGAGATAGTGGCTTTAAGATAGTAACTCAAATTTCACTGTACCTTAATTGGTACGTGTGACAATAAATTGAATCTTGAATCTTGAAAGAGACTTTGTTGAAGATTCGGGGGGAGAGACAACAATGGGATTTGTGAGAGTGGATGGAATGGAGGCCACTCTGACTAATGTAAGGAAGCGGAGAATGGCGTGTAATCAACCGTGTGATGTGCTGTGGGGAGATTAGAGATGAATAATAACAGGGGATTAACTGTACTTTGTGAAAACGCTGATTCAGAGCTCTGACCACGGTGTAGACCTGATTGGAAAGATTCAAAAGGGGAACAAAGACCTGACCAGTAATCACGTTTTCAAAAAATTGAGGATGATGGAAGCCTGGACGTAGAATCCTGTGTCATTTTCATTTGTCCTGCTGCCCACTTGTTTCTCAGGGCGGCACGGTGGCGCAGCGGTAGAGTTGCTGCCTTACAGCACTTACAGCGCCAGAGACCCGGGTTCGATCCCGACTACGGGCGCTGTCTGTACGGGGTTTGTACATTCTCCCCGTGACCTGCATGGGTTTCCTCCGAGATCTTCGGTTTCCTCCCACACTCCAAAGATGTGCAGGTTTGTAGGTTAAGTGGCTTGGTGCATGTGTAAATTGTCCCTAGTGTGTGTAGGATAGTGTTAATGTGCGGGGATCGCTAGTCGACGCGGACCCGGTGGGTCGAAGGGCCTGCTTCCACACTGAATCCCTAAACTAAACTAAAAGTAAAACTGAGCACGGACAGAGCTGTTGATCTGCTGTGGGTTGCAGTGGCACTGAATTTGCCCACATCGTTTAGCAGTCAGGGGTTGACTCATTTCCCCTTTGCTAATCCAAGCCTGAAATGTTCTGATCGTTGCTTCGTATCTCTGAGAATGGATGGAAAGTTTGTGTAGGTGGCAGCAGATACAGGTTTGATCCTGTAACTGGCTCAAACCCACACACATCCAGTGTGATGACAAGAGAGTGGGTGGTATTTGTAGATAGCAAAGATGGGTGTCAAAAATTTAGTTTAAAATGGAGTTTAATGCAAGGTGTTGCATTTGGAGGTATGACCAGGGCAGGACCTACACAGTGAATGACAGGGCTCTGGGAGTGTTGTAGAGCAGACGGATCTATAATGAGGGATATTCAGTTCGATTTTAGATTTAGAGATACAGCGCAGAAACAGGCCCTTCGGCCCACCGGGTCCGCGCCGCCCAGCGATCCCCGCACACTAACACTATCCTACACCCACTATGGACAATTTTTACATTTGCCCAGCCAATTAACCTACATACCTGCATGTCTTTGGAGTGTGGGAGGAAACCGAAGATCTCGGAGAAAACCCACGCAGGTCACGGGGAGAACGTACAAACTCCGTACAGACAGCACCCGTAGTCGGGATCGAACCTGAGTCTCCGGCGCTGCATTCGCTGTAAAGCAGCAACTCTACCGCTGCGCCACCGTGACCCCCTTGTAATTGTTACTTGTAATTGGTCACAGGTAGATAGGGTAGTCAAGAAGGCTTTCGACACATTGGCCTTCATCGGGCAGAGTACTGAGTATGTGCGTTGGGAGGTCATATTACAGTTGTACAGGACATTGGTGAGGCCACATTTGGAGTACTGTGTTCAGTTCTGGTCACCCTGTTATAGGAAATATGCAAAGATGTTGTTCAGCTAGAAAAGGTGCAGAGAAGATTTATGAGAATGATGTCACCACTCAAGGGCCTGAGGGGTAGCAACATCCTCGCAAATGGAGTGAAGTGGGGTGGGTGGGTGGAGTGGATGGGAGTGGAGTGGAGTAGGGTGGAGTGGAGTGGGGTGGGGTGGAGTGAGGTGGGGTGGGGTGGGATGGGGTGGGTGGGTGGAGTGGAGTAGGGTGGAGTGGAGTGGGGTGGGGTGGAGTGGAGTGGGGTGGAGTGAGGTGGGGTGGGGTGGGGTGGGTGGGTGGAGTGGAGTAGGGTGGAGTGGAGTGGGGTGGGGTGGAGTGAGGTGGGGTGGGGTGGGATGGGGTGGAGTGGGGTGTGTGTGTGAGGAGCGCGAGAGGCGGCGTTGCAAACTGAGCGTGGGTTTGTGAGCTGGGTGTTCCGCCCAGGCTGCTGGTTGTGGGAGGCTGCTTAGTGCTGGCTGGCTGTGTGTGTGTGCTGGCTGTGTGTCTATTGCCGGGAGCTCACTGACTGTGAGCAGCAGCAGCAGCAGCAGCAGCAGCCGTTGTGTAGCCAGCCAGCTAACCACACCAACCCCGTGGCTGCAACTCCCCAGCCTGGCTCCTGGAACAACCCTGCTGTCCTCAACCATGGTGGCCAAGGATTACCCCTATTACATCGCAGCCAAGAGAACCAACTGCACCCTGGACGCACAGACCATCAGCACCTCCGTTAAAGAGACAGGGGTGAGTCGTTTCTCTGTGTGGGAAGGAACTGCAGATGCTGGTTTTAAACCCAAGGTAGATTCAAAACGCTGGAGTAACTCAGCGGGTCAGGCAGCATCTGTGGAGAGAAGGAATGGGTGACGATTCGGGTCGAGACCCTTCTTCAGACTGAAGCTCACCCTTAATGTGTGCATGAGTGTTTAATTTTGTCTCATCTCGGTTGCTGTAAGGACTTGGGTTTTTTTTACACTAGCAGTGGGTTTACTGATTTATTCGTTTTTCTTTTTGTTTAATTTATTATTGTATACGTATAAAATTATAAAAGAACTGGACAAGCTCGATGCAGGAAAAATGTTCCCAATGTCGGGGGAGTCCAGAACCAGGGGCCACACAGTCTAAGAATAAAGGGGAGGCCGTTTAGAACTGAGGTGAGAAGAAACGTTTTCATCCAGAGAGTTGTGAATTTGTGGAATTCTCTGCCACAGAGGGCAGTGGAGTCCAATTCCACTGGATGAATTTAAGAGAGCGTTAGATAGAGCTCTGGGGGGTAGTGGAATCAAGGGATATGGGGAGAAGGCAGGCACGGGTTACTGATTGTGGATGATCAGCCATGATCACAATGAATGACGGTGCTGGCTCGAAGGGTCGAATAGCCTCCACCTGCACCTATTTGCTATGTTTCTACGTTTCTATTGTTGCGTGTACCGAAGTACAGTGAAATAGCTTTCTTTTGCACGCTTTCCAAACAAACCACACCGTGACAATCATAGACAATTAAGTGTGTGAAACGATGCTGTGGTGTTGTCTGTGCGTCTTGTGTGTTTACAGACTGCTGTAAGAATTTCAACATTCAGTTGTCAGTACAATATGACAATTAGCTTTCTTGTCCTTAACTGTGATTTTGTCTGTGTAGAGGAAGATTTTTTATTAACTACTCAAAAAGGTTTTTTTTCACTGTATCTAGTTGATAATAAAGTACCAGCGAATTGTTGAACCTTTAAACACTCTTGACTCTTGGAGAATGGAATTTTGCACCAGGTAGACCCAAAATGCTGGAGTAACTCAGCGGGTCAGGCAGCATCTGTGGAGAACATGGATAGGTGACGTTTCACAGAGTGCTGGAGTAACTCAGCGGGTCAGGCAACATCTTGGGAGAGAAGGAATGGGTAACGTCACCCATTCCTTCTCTCCAGAGATGTTGCCTGACCCGCTGAGTTACTCCAGCATTTTGTGTCTACGTTCGATTTAGATCAGCATCTGCAGTTTTCTTTTTCCCTGCAAATATTGCACCAGGTTTTCCATTGCTTTGTGTTTTTTGAGCTGCCAGAAGCTTTCTCCACTTACCCTTTGAATCTCACTTCCCTGGGGAAAGCGGACAGAGGTCTCTCTCCATCTCCTTGTGAAGCCTTTGTAGTCCCCCAATGCAGACAGCAGCTGATGTGAGATCCTCTCTCCTTTCCAAAATCTGCCTCTTCCATCTCGGCTGCCTAGCTGTGTGGTTTGCACTCTGTTGATACAGTAATGTACAACCCCTTTGAGGATTTGGCCTGGCAGCCAGCAAAGGAGGAGGGGGGGGGGGGGGGGGGGGGGGAGGGAAGGGAAAACCGTCTAGCGTTCCTGGGCTCAGGATAAGTGCAGGAATTTTATGAGTGCACACTCGAAGTGTAGTTTCCATCTGTGTTTGTGCTCTTTTGTTTAATGATGAAGCAAGATATAAAAAGCTCACAAAATACTTGCTGTAGATGGTAAAGCCTCGAGTCCCCTCTCTCGACGCAGGCTTTTACCCGGTTTCCAAATCTCTCCATTTCAAAGCTGCAGCATATCTCACGTCCACTGTCACGGCCATTAAACCACCTGAGATTCGCTGTTAAAAAAACCCCACCCGTAAATGGGGAGGACTTCGGTTTAAAGATGCTGTTCCAAACTTTTATCAATCAATGTCTTTTAAGAGAGTGCTAGATAGAGCTCTTAAAGATAGCGGAGTCAGGGGTATGGGGAGAAGGCAGGAACGGGGTACTGATTGTGGATGATCAGCCATGATCACATTGAACGGTGGTACTGGCTCGAAGGGCCGAATGGCCTCCTCCTGCACCTATTGTCTATTGCCTATTGTCTATAATGTCATCAAAAATATCATGCTAGGACAGGTCCTTGGGCCCATTCAGGTTGATTTGCAACTTGGTGAAGAGTAGATTGTGTAAAGATACAAGAGTAGATTGTGTAAAGATAAATGGTGGCAAAATGCTTCTGTGTATTTTTAAGTCTAAACACAGTCCTGGAGCAACTTTACTCCAGCACTTAGTTTTTCCTCAAGATTCCAACATCTGAAGTTCCTTGTGAGTCTATTTTTAAGTCTTGTTCAATTCTTGATTAAGTACGATGACTTCCTTTGGTAAATTGAACGTCCTTCCACATATTCTATTTTAGCCTGATGTTTTAGAGGGATTTGGATCATGTGAGATTGGTTTAAATTGGTGTCATATCTGGCATGAACATTGTGGGCTGAAGGGCCTGTTCCTGTGTTGTACTGTTCTTTGTTCAATGTTATAAAGTTGGAGCTACACTATTTGTTTACCAGGAGCTTTGCAAGTCTACAACAAATTTTCTAATTTAATTAAAAAGACGTCTTCTCGCACCGGGGCAATTAATCAAATGATCACAATTTTCTTTTAGACAACTCATTACTAGAGTACAGTTCCAATTAAATTCAATTCTTTATGTGGCTTTGCAAATATCGATTAGGTTTTGTATCATTTAGTGAAATACTATATTAATTTATAAAGGTAGACACAAAATACTGGAGTAACTCAGCGGGTCAGGCAGCATCTCGGGAGAGAAGGAATGGGTGACGTTTCGGGTCGAGATCCTTCTTCAGAAGAAGGGTCTCGACCCGAAACGTCACCCATTCCTTCTCTCCCGAGATGCTGCCTGACCCGCTGAGTTACTCCAGCATTTTGTGTCCACCTTCGATTTTCACCAGCACCTGCAGTTTTCTACCTACACACTGATTTATAACGAATCTGCCAGAGTAATTCAGTAGTTTATTCACAAAGTGGCGTAAAATTCAAGTTTGTCTTTAAATTGACTTTACCCTGTCTTGTAGCTTTTAAAGGAGATTTTAACTAAACACCATTGAGTCCATGTGCTGTACAGAGCCACACACGTATCTATTGCTGATTAAAACCCAGAAGTTGCTTTTTAAGTGAGAGGAGGAGTTACAGGAAAGAGTTGAGTCTCACGTCCGGAATAATCACTACTAGTTTGCCATCTAGCTTCGCAGCGCTGCTATAACAATGGAGCTCTTTGCAATTAGATTCCATGTGCAATATTCTAGTGTGTCGGAAGGAACTGCAGATGCTGGTTTACACCAAAGATTTTGTGTGAAAATGCTGGAGTAACTCAGCGGGTCAGGCAGCATCTCTGGAGAGAAGGAACGGGTGACGTTTCGGGTCGAGACAATTCTTCAGACTGAAGAAGGGTCTCAACCTGAAACGTCACCCATTCCTTCTATCCAGAGATGCTGCCTGTCCTGTTGAGTTACTCCAGCATTTTGTGTCTATCTTTGGTTTAAACCAGCATCTGCAGTTCCTTCCTTCACATATAATTTGGCATCCTGTTTGGCACATGCATTGTGGGCCACAGGGCCTTTTCCACCGCTATATTGTTCTATGATGTTCAAATCAAGGGGATTCTAAATAATAGAATAGAATTTCCATTGTTTCCCCACTTTTAATTTGGAACAAATAAGATTCTGTTTCAGTGAAATGGGACTTGCGTTTATAAGTGATAGGAGCAGAATTAGGCCATTCGGCCCATCAAGTCTACTCCACCATTCAATCATGGCTGATCTATCTCTCCCTCCTAACCCCATTCTTCTGCCTTCTCCCCATCACCTCTGACACCCGTACTGATCAAGAATCCATCCATCTACGCCTTAAATATATCCATTGACTTGGCCTCCACAGCCTTCTGTGGCAATGAATTCCACAGATTCAGTTTAGTTTATTGTCAAGTGTACAGTGAAAAGCTTTTTGTTCCGCGCTAACCAGTCGGCAACTAACCTCTGACTGAAGATAATCCTCCTCATCTCCATTCTAAAGGACAGTATGATGTTAAAAGGTAAATGTTTCTATTGCTGCGTTCTGTTAGCTAAGATGTTCTATACACTACAAGTGTTAGATGAGGTATACAATTAGGGTTGCCAAGTCTCCCGTATTAGCCGGGACATCCCGTATTTTGGGCTATAGGACGCTGTAGGCCCGGACGCTGTAGGCTAACGGAGTGTGTTCGGGGAGCAGGGCCGAGCGTGTTTGCCAAACGGCCGCCATTGGTGGAACGGGAGCACGTGGCCGCTGGCCGGGTGAGGTCACGTGGGGCGGTGACCTTGTCCCATAATGGGGAGTGAGGAAGTTGGCACCCCTATATACAGTGTGTTTTCATTTTGAGCTATAACTCATTTAGCATCAGATAGTTAACATAAATAAGCATCTCCTGGATGCCTTGTGTTTTGGGGCATCTTTACGTTTCGATAAATCGGTAATCTGTAATTTATTTGATAAAGCAGTTTTTGAAAGACGAAACGGTAGCTTTTTCTACTTGAACTGGGATAATTGGATCAATTTTTTTTCACATCCTTCTGGAATTTCTAGGGTTTGTGGTTGGAGTTTTGATGAGCTATACTTAATATAGACAAAATACAATGAGATCACCGTATTTAGGAGTTTCCTGAGGTGCTGCTCATATGTGTGATGTGGATGTTGGCTTGTTTGGGTGTGAGTCATAATGTTTGGTAATGTTCTGTACGTTTTTAATGATTACATATTGCAAATGCACGAATGGTTGAGATCCCTTTGTTATCAACAAATAAGAGAGGAGAAAGTGCCTGTAGGATCAGCACGGTGGTGCAGCGGTAGAGTTGCTGCCTCACAGCGCCAGAGACCCGGGTTTGATCCCGACTACGGGTGCTGTCTGTACTAGGGTTGCCAACTGTCCCGTATTAGCCGGGACATCTCGTATTTTGAGCTAAATTGGTTTGTCCTGTACGGGACCGCCCTTGTACCGTATTAGGCCCGGGAGCTGATATAGGCCCTGGGGGAGCTGTAGGCGTGGATTCTGTGGGCCCGGACAGTGTAGGCCCGGAGGCCCGGGCGCTGCCTAACGGAGGTTCCGTAGCAACCTGCCTCCCGGCCCGGGCGGCCGCCATTGGTGGAGCGGAAGCACGTGGCCGCTGGCTGGGTGAGGTCACGTGGGGCGCGGGCCGGTGACGTCACCTTCTCTCGTATTTGGGAGTGAGATAGTTGGCACCCCTAGTTTGTACGGAGTTTGTACGTTCTCCGCGTGACCTGCGTGGGTTTTCTCCGGGTGCTCCGGTTTCCTCCCACACTCCAAGGACGTACAGGTTTGTAGGTTAATTGACTTGGTCTAAGTGTAAACTTTGTCCCGAGTGTATGATAGTGTTAGTGTGCGGGGATTGCTGGTCGGTGTGGGCCTGTTTCCGTGCTGTATCTCTGAACTAAACCTGCATTAAGGCAACAGCACCCATGGCTGAAGATATCAATGCTACCCTCAGACTGGGAGCTTAGTCAGATGTGCCTGGCTGCTCAAAATCCATCTCCTTTAGCCTTTCATGCGAAAGGCATTTATTGTGCACTTCATATCTATTTAATTGAAGCCTTGATCAGCAAATTCAAAAGATATTGCTGTTGCACAAGGACATGTGAGTGCATGTGTATTTGTGGTCCATTATTTTAAGAGAGACTGTCAACCCGTTTATATTCAATTCATCCTTTCAGAAGAAACCATGTTGGCTTACGACAGAGAATTTTATTTTTTAAATCAACAAAGTGGAGTGAAACATGCAAATAGTGGCAGTTATGTGTGAAAATCATCTGCACCATGAAGCTGGAGCTTAGAAGCATGAGGAGGGACCTCATTGAAACGTACCGAATAGTGAGCGGCCTGGATAGAGTGGATGTGGAGAGGATGTTTCCACTAGTGGCAGAGTCTTGGACCAGAGGGCACAGCCTCAGAATTAAAGGATGTTCTTTTAGGAAGGAGATGAGGAGGAATTTCTGCAGTCAGAGGGTGGTGAATCTGTGGGATTCTTTGCCACAGAGGGCTGTGGAGGCCAAGTCAGTGGATGTTTTAAAGTCAGCGATAGATAGATTCTTGATTAGTTCGGGTGTCAGAGGTTATGGGGAGAAGGCAGGTGAATGGGGTTAGGAGGGAGAGATAGATCAGCCATGATTGAATGGCGGAGTAGACATGATGGGCCGAATGGCCTAATTCTGCTCCTATCACTTTTGACCTTATAAAGACCCCAGTTCCATGTATGGTGGAGATTGCACCTTAAATGCTCCATTGCTTCAAGGTGTACCTGAATGGTGGTGCTGGCTCGAAGGGCCGAATGGCCTCCTCCTGCACCTATTGTCTATTGTACCACAACATGATCAAATAGTCATAGAGATGTACAGCATGGAAACAGGCCCTTCGGCCCACCTTGCCCTTGCCAGCCAAGTTAGCATATTGGATCATTTGACCTAAATTATCCCAATGCGTTTATAGTATAATCCCTTACGTATCACGAAGACCCCAATCATCATTATCTTTATTTTGGAGATTCGAAGATCTGCAGTGACTGACATTTTGAGCAAAACACAAAGTGCTGTAGTAAGTCTTTGTTTTGCCTTTGTGTTGATTGTTCATAGTGATACAGTATGGAAACAGGCCTTTCAGCCCACCCTGCCCATGCCGACAAAGATGCCCCAGCCACACTAGCCGTACCTAATCCCTTTCTGGGATTGCGAGAATTTCCCTCAAACTATTTTTCAGCTTTTGAAAAGATTTTCCATTCTCTGCCACTTAGACCGTTCCCTCCGTAACTCCCTGGCCCACTCGTCCCTTCCCACCCAAACCACCCCATCCCCGGGTACTTTCCCCTGTAACCGCAGGAGATGCAACACCTGTCCCTTTATTTCCCCCCTCGACTCTATCCAAGGACCCAACCAGTCTTTCCAGGTGAGGCAGAGGTTCACCTGCACCTCCTCCAACCTCATCTATTGTATCCGCTGTTCCAGATGTCAACTTCTCTACATCGGTGAGACCAAGCGCAGGCTCGACGATCGTTTCGCTCAACACCTTTGCTCAGTCCGCCTTAACCAACCTGATCTCCCGGTGGCTCAGCACTTCAACTCCCCCTCCCATTCCCAATCTGACCTTTCTGTCCTGGGCCTCCTCCATTGTCAGAGCAAGGCCCAGCGCAAATTGGAGGAACAGCATCTCATATTTCACTTGAGCAGTTTACACCCCAGCGGTATGAACATTGACTTCCAATTTCAGATAGTTCCTCTGTCCCTCTCTTTC
Organism: Rhinoraja longicauda; assembly: GCF_053455715.1. Lineage (NCBI taxonomy): Eukaryota > Metazoa > Chordata > Chondrichthyes > Rajiformes > Arhynchobatidae > Rhinoraja > Rhinoraja longicauda. The sequence continues at coordinate 44,530,920 of NC_135969.1, forward strand.
CCCTCCCCCTTCCCAGTTCTCCCACTAGTCTTCCTGTCTCCTCCTACATCCTATCTTTGTCCCGCCCCCTCCCCTGACATCAGTCTGAAGGAGGGTCTCGACCCGAAACGTCACCCATTCCTTCTCTCCAGAGATGCTGCCTGTCCCGCTGAGTTACTCCAGCATTTTGTGTCTACCTTAGTACCACATATATCGTTAACTATCCTCCTTAACAAAAAAGTCAAAGCAACTAGTAATTCATCTACATATTGAATGACAAAGTTTTCCCCCTCCTCCACAAGTCAACATTAACTTGTTCGAATTCTGTAAAAATTGCCAGAATAGTATTTGTTGAAAGGATCCTATTTAGTGCAGCTGCACACATGTTAGCAACTAGTTAAAACATTGCATGCACAATGCACCATTTGTCCTTTCAGAGAGCCCCAACGTGTTCTACAGTCAATGAAATGAGCTTCAAGCTAATTTCCAGCTGTAATGTAGGAACCCTGACTGTTCATTTATACACGGCAAACATCTACAAACCGGAATGTGATTGCAACTAGATACTCATGTTTGACTAATATTGTATGAGAGCTACCAATTTATTTCAGTACACTCATTTCAAATGATTTCCAAACATTGGCCCTATCAGAAATTAAGTCTGAAGAAAGGTCCTGACCCAAAACGTCACCTATCCATGTTCTCCAGAGATGCTGCCTGACTCACAGAGTTACTCCAGCACTCTGTGAAACGTCACCTATCCATGGGAGGACGAATTGAATCAATTTATAATGCAAGATATATGGGATGAAAGTTTACAACATATACATCAATGTTCATTGAATACTAGACATTCCTTAATACAATTTAAAATAATACATAGATTACATTATTCGAAGACGAAATTAAATAGGATTTTTCCTAGTATCTCTCCTATGTGTGATAAATGTCAATTTCAAGAAGCTAATTTAACTCATATTTTCGTAACTTGTATAAAAATGCAAAACTTCTGGTTGGAGATTTTTAAAATAGTTTCTAAAGTTATTAATAAAAAATTAGATATGGACCCAAAATTAATTATATTAGGATTATCAGAACATACTACAAATTTTACAGTAAGTCAGGTACATTTTCTTGATTACAGTCTAATAACTGCGAAAAAACTAATATTTAAATTTTGGAAAAAACCAATAACCCCCACAATTAAAATGTGGACTATGGAAATGACAGAGACCCTGCATTTGGAAAAAATAAGGTTTGCCTTAATCGACAAACCTGAGTTATTTTTAAAAATATGGTCTCCATTTATTGAATTTTTAGAAAAGTAAATGGGTTTGGCACAGGACTAAAATAAAAAAAAATAAAAAAATTTAAATAAAAAGTTGAAACTTGAGTTGGGGGTTGGATGTACAGCTGTGGTTTTTGTCTCCCGGATCTACTCCCGTTAATTTTTATTGTTAGATCCTTTTTTTTTTTTAACCCTCTTACTCTCTCTTCCCAAGTTTATAGTTTTATATTTTTATTTTTACTTTCTCTCTTCAAAAATTTAAAAATTGAAGCTATGTAAGAACTTTGTAACAAATGTGTTTTTTTTAAATTTCGATTTGTACATATGCTTTTCAAAAAAAAAAAAAAAAAAAAAAAAAAAAAAAAAAAGAAACGTCACCTATCCATGTTCTCCACAGATGCTGCCTGACCCGCTGAGTTACTCCAGCACTCTGTGAAACGTCACCTATCCATGTTCTCCACAGATGCTGCCTGACCCACTGAGTTACTCCAGCACTCTGTGAAACGTCACTTGTCCATGTTCTCCAGAGATGCTGCCTGACCCGCTGAGTTACTCCAGCACTCTGTGAAACGTCACCTATCCATGTTCTCCAGAGATACTGCCTGACCCGCTGAGTTACTCCAGCACTGTGTCCATCTTCAGATTATTTCAAATTCAGGAATATGCAAGGACTGTCATCGGAGTCTTTCATTTGGGCATGTGCACCATTCAAAAGAAACACTGCATGCATGGCACAAAGATTTGCAAAGATTTGCCTATCTCTGAGGACATTTAATACCAACTAGTTTAAGGTTTTAGGAATGACTGAATCCAGTTTCTGAAGAAGGAGATTGCTGGTTTAAACAGAAGATAGACACAAAAAGCTGGAAAAACTCAGTGGATCAGACAGCATCTCTGGAGAAAAGGAATAGGTGACGTTTTGGGTCGAGACCCTTCTTCAGACTGAGAGTCGGGGGAAAGGGAAACTAGAGACATAGACGGTGATGCAGAGAGATATAGAACTAATGAATGAAATACAGTATTTGATAAGTTACACTGCACTGTAAGGAGTTTCTACGTTCTCCCCGTGACCTGCGTAGGTTTTCTCCGAGATCTTCGGTTTCCTCCCACACTCCAAAGACGTACAGGTATGTAGGTTAATTGGCTGGGTAAATGTAAAAATTGTCCCTAGTGGGTGTAGGATAGTGTTAATGTGCGGGGATCACTGGGCGGCACGGACTTGGTGGGCCGAAAAGGCCTGTTTCCGGCTGTATATATATGATATGATGATGATAAAGGAAACAAGCTTTTATTACTAAAACAGTATTTTATTGTCACGTGTCCCAAACAGAACAATGAAATTCTTGCAGCAGTACAACAGAACATAGTACTCTGTAAACAATATAATAAATGAGAAAAGATTCTGTATGCGTAGGTACACATGCTCACACGCATGAGATGCTGCCTGACCTGCTGAGATACTCCGGCATTTTGTATCTAATTTGATATAGTTGATGCCCTGTAGTTTGTCAATTTTAGTTTTAGAGATACAGCGTGGAAACAGGTCCTTCGGCCCACTGAGTCCGCACCGACCAGCGATCCCCGCACATTAATACTATCCTACACACACTAGGGACAGTTTACATTTAAACCAGGCCAATTAACCTACAAACCTGTATATCTTTGGAGTGTGGGAGGAACCGGAGCACCCGGAGAAAACCCACGCAGGTCACGGGGAGAACGTACAAACTCCGTACAGACGGCACCCGTAGTCGGGATGGAACCCGGGTCTCCGGCGCTGTGAGGCAGCAACTCTAACCCTAATATTCTAGAATATAATATCCCACAGGTTTTCTTGCCATGATATCGCAGAATGTTTTAGATTATCTCAAATATTGCTAGCACGTTGAAATGTTTGTGCGCCATTTGTTGCTTTTAATAGTCAATCCGAGGGCAGAACTCGGTGGCAGCTGGGAGCTAGGCAGGTTAGATTTCACAGATGTTTAGCCCGAGATGCAGTGAAAGTGGCTGGAGCCATAAAAAAAAAAAGATTTACTATTTTTTTCTCTCAGAAATGAAATCCCGTAAGATCTTTTATGATTCACTTAACCTTCAAGGATATCTGGTGTAGGTGGAGGAAGCTGTATCTGTTTGCTTTATGGAGCCTGTATGAAAAGTGAGGCGTATCCCTTTCAGAAAGTTAAATCAGGCATGCTGCACTGTCATGTCAGATAATCGCTTTAAGCTCAAAGTACAGGCAGCACCATAATTTGAAAAGCAGACAGCTGAAACTCTGAAAACCCATTTGGTTGACATGTTTTTTTCCCCCTCAAGGCCTTTCATCAGGAGATTCGGTTGCTGGATAGAAAAAAAATCAAATTAAGTCCTTCTTTGAGATTGTAAATAATATTTAATTAAAAACAAAATGATTTAATTTATTGAGAGAATTGAAAGTTGGCGGAGATTGAAGATTTGATGCGCGATCTCACACATTGCCCTGAATTTAATGGCTGGACAGTTCTGATAACAATCTAGAGGTCTTAGAGTCATACAGTGTGGAAACAGGCCCAACTTGCCCACACCGACCAACATGTCCCACCTGCACTAGTCCCACCTACCTGCGTTTGGCCCATATCTCTCTAAATCTGTCCTATCCATGTACCTGTCCAAATGTTTCTTAAATGTTGCGATAGTCCCAGCCTTAACAACCTCCTCTATCAGCTCATTCCATACATCCACCACCCTTTGTGTGCAAACGTTGCCCCTCAGGTTCCTATTAAATCTTCTCCCCCCTCACCTTAGACCTATGTCCTCTGGTCCTCGATTCTCCTACTCTGGGCACGAGACTCTGTGCGTCTACCCGATCTATTCCTCTCATGATTTTGTACAACTTTATAAGATCACCGGTTGATAGGAATCGTTGGAACAGACATGTCTGCATTTCTGTTGTTCTACACTTGCACACGGCAGCTGAGAAGCATGGACCATGCTGGAGGACATATCCAGGCACATCTGACCTCTCCCACCACGCTTGATCACACTCAGCTGAGTGGCTCGATACACACTGCTTGTAAAATATAAACACAGAGTGCTGGAGTAACTCAGCGGGTCAGGCAGCATCTGTGGAGAACATGGGTAGGTGACGTTTCACAGAGTGCTGGAGTATCTCAGCGGGTCAGGCAGCATCTCTGGAGAACATGGACTGAAGATGGATCCCAATCTAAAGTGCCACCTATCCACATTCTCCAGAGATGCTACCTGATGTGCTGAGTTACCCCAGCAATGTGTTTTTTTTGTAGACCCAGCACCTGCAATTCCTTGTGTCTACATTAAGCTGAATCCGCATTTACAACCGCATTTATACCAAGCCAATTAACCTGTGCGTCTTTGGAGTGTGGTAGGAAACCAAACATCTCGGAGAAATATCACGCAGGTCATGGGGAGAACGTACAAACTCCGTACAGACAGCACCCGTAGTCAGGATCGAATCCGGGTCTCTGGCGCTGTGAGGCATCAACTCTACCGCTGCGCCACCGTGCCGCCCTTAAGTTTCATCAGATAATGGCAAAAACCATGCAGAAAATATGTTGCCATACTTGATTCAGCAAAACTGCCTGCATGTCCATGTGCCTGTCTAAAAGCCTGATAAAATCCCATACCAGTATCTGCCTCCACCACCACCCCTGGCAGCGCGTTCCAGGCCCCCATCACCCTCTGTGTAAAAAAAAACTTGACCCCCACATCTCCTTTAAACTTTGCTCCCCTCATCTTCAAGGTATGTCCTTTAGTCTTTGCCATTTCCACCCTAGGGAAAAAGGTCTGAAACAAGTTTGACATTTTGGATAATTGACATTATAAGGTTATTTAAAAACGCACTGATTTTCTGTCCTGGGCCTCCACCATTGCCAGAGTGAGGCCACATGCAAATTGAAGGAACCGTACCTCATATTTCTCTTGGTCAGTTTACAGGCCAGCGGTATCAACATTGACTGCTCTCTAATTTCAGGCAGCTGCTACACACACATCCCCCTTCCCTCCCCTCGCTTTCCCCCCTCCTCCACTAAAAGTCAGCTAACCAATTCCACACAAGATCTATCCCTTTTGTGATCACACCATGCCTAGCCAACAACTGGCCTATCAGGGAACCACCCTGCCCGAGGTCATCTGATTTAGCCTGGTCTTTTCTAGCTCCCAGTCCTCCCTCCCCTCTGCCCCTCTACAATCAGTCTGAAGAAGGGTCCTGACCTGAAACCTCACCTGTCCATTTTCTTCAGAGATGCTGCCCAATCCACTGAGTTACTCCAGCATTTTGTGTCCATCTCCGATTTCAACTGCATTGGATTATAGCAATTTAGTTTCGAGATACAGCGCTGAGGAAACAGGCTCTTCAGCCCACAGAGTCTGTGACGACCAGCGATCACTACATTAACACTATCCTACACACACTAGGGACAATTTATAATTTTACCAACGCCAATTAACCTGCACGTCTTTGGAATGTGGAAGGAAACGGGTGATCCTGGAGTAAACCCACGCAGGTCACGGGGAGAACGTACAAACTCCGTACAGACAGCACCCGTAGTCAGGATGGAACCCGGGTCTCTGGTGCTGAGAGGCAGCAGTTCCACCGCTGAGCCACTGTGAATGTACTGCACATAAGGGTCTCGACCCAAAACGTTGCCCATTCCTTCTCTCCTGAGATGCTGCCTGACCTGCTGAGTTACTCCAGCATTTTGTGAATAAATACCTTAGATTTGTACCAGCATCTGCAGTTATTTTCTTATAATATATAACCTATTACATTAACATTCTCTTTCTGTAAATTGGCTTCACAAGGAATCAATAATATTTTTAAAACAGTATGTAATCTTTAAACTATTTAACCTTTTCAGTTAAATTTTAAAAAGCCAAGTGCTGCTTGTGTGTTTCTGATCTTTGAAGTTACTGATATAAAATAAAATAGAATCTCTATGTAAGTTTTTTTTTCTTCTGAACATTAAATTAATTTGTCATGAAAATCACCAAGCAGAATTTCAAGCCAGCTAGTGTGAAGATCATTAATTGTTTGTTAAATTAGGTTTGTTTGCTGTGTGAGGAGCAGTGAAGGGGGGGGGGGGATTGCAGGCAATGTTTTTCCACGCTAGCTGTGAGCTGTCGTTGTGTGGGTTGGTAGCAGAGGTTGTCGGGGGAGGTGGCTTTGTATCGGATTAGTCAGGAACTTGAATACGGGGTTTGATCAGAATATGAATGGAGTTGCAATGACGTCCTTCCCCCCCACCCCCCAATGTTATCCACCCAGCACGGTGTTTTAGGGGATGTTGGGACATCTGAAGGGTGCCCAAAGCTGGTGCACATCACAGTGTTGCCGCTGCAGTGCAGAGGAGGCAATAATCTCTGCTGAGGAATCTGTGCGCACTAGACTACATGTCCAATTGGGCGATGATGCCTGATTTGAAGTTTGAAGGTGAAGCTGTCTGAATCTGGGAAGGCTGCAGGGAATTTTCACCCCCGTTCATCTCCGTTAGGATGGGAAGTGTTTACTAATCCTGGACCATTGCAACACTGGGGCAGATGTGCACAGGAAGAGTGATGGAAGGGATGTTGGCTGCTTGGAATTCTACTGCAGCAGCCGCATTCAGGAGTGTCGGTCTGTACCTAATTGTGAATGCAGCAGCTTGCGGCCACAGTTAGATCTGCAATCAGAACATGATTCTTCTAGAAGGACTCTCACACGCGCCGAAACCCCTGAGCAGCGACAGAGGTTCTCCCACAGGCCCTGTGGAGGGGAAGCAGAATTTGCTGTAGAAGCTGATTCAGATACAGAGATGTTTATTTTCGGGCACTTTATGGAGGATTTTGCAAATGATTTACTGGGATTTTGTCTACTGAACCTGTTTCTTCTGGGGAATGGAGATTAAAAAATACAAGGTAGATGTCTGTTGAACTGACAGCAAATTAACTTCTGTGCATTTTTCGACCTTTTAGAGCCTTCAAATCTTGTGTTGTAAATTAGCAATTGACATGCGCATGTTTCTGAAAGTGCTTTCCTCTAATTAAGATTTCTTGTGCCTTGCTGAGTGTTTGTTACCTGACCTACTGGTTGTTGATTAGTGTAAATTCACTTTGATGCCACAGCACGTTGTGTGAATGTTAATTTTGAAATGCAGCATAATAATAAGTACTTGCAGAGCTAGAATGGAGAGGCAGAGAAAGGGAGGCATACGCAAAGATGCATCTCACGTCAGTAATGGGAAATGATAAATGCCTCCTCCAAGAGTCTTGTTTGTTAGCAACAGGGGTTTTTGTGAAGAATTAATCAGCTAGGCCAAATGCTGAAGAAGGACACGACACGCTGGAGTAACTCAGCGGGACAGGCAGCATCATCTCTGGAGAGAAGGGATGGGTGACGTTTCGGGTCGAGACCCTTCTTCTTTCCTAGACATGTACCCTGATGCTATTGAATGTCTTTTACAAAAAAATCTTCCAACTTTCAATGATACACTGCTGCAATTGTGGCGTTTCAATGGGTGGCGTTTCGGGTCGAGACCCTTCTTCAGACTGGGTTCGGGTCTCGACTCAAAACGTCACCCATTCCTTCTGTCTGTCGCGCTGAGTTAATCCAGCATTTTGTGCCTACCTTCGGTTTAAACCGGCATCTGCAGTTCCTTCCTACACAGGACAAATGATGAATGATGTTTAGGAAGGAACTACAGGTGCAGGTTTGCACCAAAGATGAATGCATGCTTTATCGTCACATGTGACAAGTCGCAGTGAAATTCTTTGCGTGCATACCCAAGGTATGTCAATAATCGCCACATAAAGGCTGCCGACAAAGTTACAAAGCATCCCGCGCCAGGCCCACCTTTGTTCTCCCTCCCCCCAGCGATCCCCCCACACCGGGTCCTCCTTTAGACATAAAGTGCTGGTGTTATAGAGTGATACAGTGTAGAAACAGGCCCTACGGCCCAACTCGCCCACACCGACCAACAATGTCCCAGCTACCCTAGTCTCACCTGCCTGCGCTTGGTCCATAACCTTCCAAACCTGTCCTATCCAATGTACCTGTCCAACTGTTTCTTAAACGATGGGATAGTCCCAGCCTCAACTGCCTCCTCTGGCAGCTCGTTCCGTACACCCACCACCCTCTGTGTGAAAACGTTACTCCTCAGATTCCTATTAAATCTTTTCCCCTTCACCTTGAACCTATGTCCTCGATTCCCCTACTCTGGGTAAAAGACTGCGCCCGATCTACCCGATCTATTCCATATAACCATATAACAACTACAGCACGGAAACAGGCCCGTTCGGCCCTACCAGTCCACGCCGACCACTCTCTCTGACCTAGTCTCATCTACCTGCTCTCAGACCATAACCCTCCAATCCCCTCTCATCCATATACCTATCCAATTTACTCTTAAATAATAAAATCGAGCCAGCCTCCACCACTTCCACCGGAAGCCCATTCCATACAGCCACCACCCTCTGAGTAAAGAAATTACCCCTCATGTTACCCCTAAACTTTTGTCCCTCAATTCTAAAGTTATGTCCCCTTGTTATATTCCTCTCATGATTTTGTACACCTCTATAAGATCACCCCTCATGGAATAGAGACCCAGCCTGCCCAACCTCAGCAGGACAGGCAGCATCTCTGCAGAGAAGGAATGGGTGACGTTTCAGGTCGAGACCCATCTTCAGACTGTTTTATGTTGCCTCTTTAAAATATGAATGATGTTAAAAGGTTGCCATTACTTTTTTGCAGGAACCCAGTAACAAGCGGGTGAAACCACTTTCCCGAGTCACATCTTTAGCCAGTCTCATTCCACCTTTGAAGGCAACTCCTCTGAAGCGGTTCAGCCAGTCGATACAGGTAAGATGGACTCAATGGTTGGGAATCTGGTCTGTGCGATGGACTGGACTAAGGCTTTCAAGAGAGAGCTAGATAGAGCTCTTAAAGGTAGTGGAGTCAGGGGGTCTGGGGAGAAGGCAGGAACGGGGTACTGATTGTGAATGATCAGCCATGATCACATTGAATGGTGGTGCTGGCTCGAAGGGCTGAATGGCCTACCCTTGCACCTATTGTCTATTGACTACATCTCATAACTACATGGAAATTTGTTTGGTTCTCCCTGGAACATCCAGCATCATCTGAAACCCACACCATCCTGCCCACACACAGCCCGAACCATCAGTGACCCCACACCACCCTGCCAACACTCTCATCTCATTCCTGCCATCGGGAAGAAGGTACAGGAGCCTGAAAACTTAACGTCCAGGTTCAGGAACAGCTTCTTCCCTACAGCCATCAGGCTATTAAACACTACAACCTCAAATAAGCTCTGAAATACAAGAGACTATTATTATTATTATTATTTACAGTGCACTATGTTTACATGTTCCGTTGTGCTGCAGCGAGTAAGAATTTCATTGTTCTATCTGGGACGTGTGACAATAAAACACTCTTGACTCTTGACCCTGTGTTTGCTGGGTCATGTCCAACCTGCCCTACCCCTTATTCTCTGCTCTGTATCTCCCCCCCCCCTCTCGTGGATAATTCTGGGAATGCTCTTGCCTTCAGTATTGTGTACAGTTTTGGTCTCCTAATCTGAGGAAAGACATTCTTGCCATAGAGGGAGTACAGAGAAGGTTCACCAGATTGATTCCTGGGATGGCAGGACTTTCATATGAAGAAAGACTGGATAGACTCGGCTTGTACTCGCTGGAATTTAGAAGATTGAGGGGGGATCTTATAGAAACTTACAAAATTCTTAAGGGGTTGGACAGGCTAGATGCAGGAAGATTGTTCCCGATGTTGGGGAAGTCCAGAACAAGGGGTCACAGCTTAAGGATAAGGGGGAAGTCTTTTAGGACCGAGATGAGAACGTTTTTTTTTCACACAGAGTGGTGAATCTGTGGAATTCTCTGCCACAGAAGGTAGTTGAGGCCAGTTCATTGGCTATATTTAAGAGGGAGTTAGATGTGGCCCTTGTGGCTAAAAGGATCAGGGGGTATGGAGAGAAGGCAGGTACAGGTTACTGAGCTGGATGATCAGCCATGATCATATTGAATGGCGGTGCAGGCTCGAAGGGCCGAATGGCCTACTCCTGCACCTATTTTCTATGTTTCTATGTTTCTGGTCCTGGTCCTATTGAGCTGGACGCTGCCCCTCCTCCCCCTCCCCCTGACGCTCCTGTTTTTATTGAGCTGGCGGCAAGGGTTGAGTGTGCATGAATGACCCAGATGCACTGTCTCAACCTGTTAGTGATTGGCACAATCGCGTTTTGTGTCGCTGCACGATTTCACCGTGTGCTTATTGCATGTTCTTGGCAGTTACCATGTGTCATTTTAGTCAGCATGCATTGGATTTAGGTGAGCACAGAAATCTGCCTCAGGATTGAGGTAACTTGATTAATAACTTAATTAGGATTTTATTCCTTGGAGCACTGGAGGATGAGGGGTGATCTAATAGAGGTGTCGTCACTCGAAGGACACTCGAAGCGAATATGACTGTCGTTTTTCGGACGCCTGTGCGTGACTTTGTTTAACGTGGGCAGACTGGTGCACAGACAGCCACCACACGGTCCTTGACAGATCTGGGTCAGGATCCAGTGGCGTGGAGTCCAAGATGACCGGGGACCCTTTCCTGCCGCAGCCTTCATCCATCCGCCTTCCCAGCCGTTGTGACGCTCCACTAAAGTCAGCCGCCATCCTCCCTCCGCCTGTTCCACCGTTGAGGTCTTGGTTGGATCGCTCTTTGTCAGGGACCTCCCCCTCGACCTTACCGCCATGGGTGATCCTACCAGGAGCGTAGCTCCAAACGGCATCGCCCTCAGGATCTCAGGACCACACGAGCTTCTCCACCACGACAAGGTGACAACCCGCGGAGAGGTGTACAAAATCATGAGAAGAATTCCAGTGTATACAAGCCTAGTCGTTCCAGTCTTTCAACATATGATAGTCCCGCCATTCCGGGAATTAACCTAGTAAATCTACGCTGCACACCCTCTATAGCAAGAATATCCTTCCTCAAATTTGGAGACCATTAGTCTTATAGAGGTCTTATTAGTCTTATAGAGGTATATAGAGTCACGAGGCATACATAGGGTGAATGCACAGAGCTTTTTTTGCCCAGAGTAGGGAGATCCGAAACCAGAGAATGCATGTTTAAGGTGAGAGGGTGAAGAGTTACTACGAATGAAGATTTTTAATATGGCTGGACACAAAAAGCTGCACTAGCTCAGCGGGTCAGGCAGCATTGCTGGAGAAAAGGAATAGGTGATAGGTAATACGGCCTACCTTTTCACACAGAAGGTGGTGGGTAAATGGAACGAGGTGCCGGAGGAGGTAGTTGAGGCAGATACTCTAACAGTATTGAAAAGACACTTGGACTGGTACATGGATATGAGAGGTTGTGAGGGTTATGGACCAAGCATGAGCAAATGGGACGAGCTCAGTTGGAGCACCTTGGTTGGCGTGGATGAGTTTGGCCGATGGGCCTGTTTCTGTGCTGTGTGACTATAGACAATAGACAATAGGTGCAGGAGGAGGCCATTCGGCCCTTCAAGCCAGCACCGCCATTCAATGTGATCATGGCTGATCATTCTCAATCAGTACCCCATTCCTGCCCTCTCCCCGTACCCCCTGACTCCGCTATCCTTAAGAGCTTTATCTAACTCTCTCTTGAATGCATTCAGAGAATTGGCCTCCACTGCCTTCTGAGGCAGAGAATTCGGTTGCCAACTGTTCCGTATTAGCCGGGACATCCCGCATTTTGGGCTAAATCGGTTTGTCCCGTACGGGACCGCCCTTGTCCCGTATTAGTAGGGTTGCCAACTTCCTCACTCCAAAATAAGGAACAAAGGGTGACGTCACCACCCCGCGCCCAACGTGACCTCACCCAGCCAGTGGCCACGTGCTCCCGCTCCACCAATGGCGGCCGCCAGGGCTGGGAGGAAGGTTGCGTAGCCGCTGGCTGGGTGATACAATCACAGCATTAGGCCCAGATTTGATCCTGACCTCAGGTGCTGCCTCTGTGGAGTTTGCACATTCTCTCTGTGACCATGTGGGTTTCCTCCGGGTCCTCCGGTCTCCTCCCACAGCCCAAAGATGTGCAGTTCTGTCGGTTAATTGGCCCTCTGTAAATTGCCGCTAGTGTGTAGGGGTTGGTTGAGAAAGTGGGAAAACCTAGAGCTGTTGTGAATGAGTACACAAGGAACTGCAGATGCTGGTTTACAAAAAGACACAAAGTGCTGGAGTAACTCGGCGGGTCAGGGAGCATCTGTGGAGAACATGGATAGGTGACGTTTCACATTGAGCTGGAATAACTCAGCGGGTCAGGCAGCATCTGTGGAGAACATGGATAGGTTACGTTTTGGGTCGGGATTCGAAACATCGCCCATACATGTTCTCTAGAGATACTGCCAGATCTGAGTTACTCCAGCACTTTGTCTATTTGTTAGTCTGAACGGGGGATCAATTGTCAGCACGGTCTCAGGGCCTGTTCTAATGCTGTATCTACTATAAAACTTAAAAAAACTAAAGGGTGCTTTATGGTTAGCATGAAAGCAATGGTGCAATGTGTCTGCTTCCATGCTTTGATATAGTAACTGCACAGACAATAGTTGATTCTTGATCATTGCTTGGTTAATTCCCAGAATGGCGGGACTGTCATATGTTGAAAGACTGGAGCGACTAGGCTTGTATACACTGGCATTTAGAAGGATGTGAGGAGATCTTATCGAAACGTATAAGATTATTAAGGGGTTGGACACGTTAGAGGCAGGAAACATGTTCCCAATGTTGGGGGAGACCAGAACGAGGGGCCACAGTTTAAGAATAAGGGGTAGGTCATTTAGAACTGAGATGAGGAAAAACCTTTTTCAGTCAGAGAGTTGTGAATCTGTGGAATTCTCTGCCTCAGAAGGCAGTGGAGGCCAATTCTCTGAATGCATTCAAGAATGAGCTAGATAGAGCTCTTAAGGATAGCGGAGTCAGGGGGTATGGGGAGAAGGCAGGAACGGGGTACTGATTGAGAATGATCAGCCGTGATCACATTGAATCATGTGCTGATTCGAAGGGCTAGCTCGAAGGGCCGAATGGCCTCCTCCTGCACCTTTTGTCTATTGTCTATTGTCTATTGCTTCCGGGAACACAAGTGGTAAAGGAGCACAAAGTTACAAAGAGCTCTGGCACTGGATGAAATCGGAATAACAGCGTGTGGAGTTTCTTTCTCTACTTTGTGCCATTCACATTGGGCAAGTAACAGAGCTAGCTTGGAAAGGTAGAGGATGGGAGGTTACTCATTTACTATGGTTTTGTGTTTGATCATGAAGGTTATAGAAATAGCGTGACTGCACAGAGATTTTTTGCAGTCCCTCGGGGCAATAAATATCTTCCCAGAATTTTCGTGTGAAAAGTTTCTGATCTTTCTGGAAGAGAGCAGCATTAGTTCCAGTTGTGCTGACCGTGAAAGCTTTGGCTAGACTTGAGCTGTGCCTGGCGGTCTGTCTACTGCTGCAAGTATATTTGTACAGCTGTTGCTGAACGCTTATTACTTGCAGCATTTATTCTGCAGGAGCCTGAATATAAAGATTGTTTTCAAGGACCAATCGATCTCATTTCTCTGACAGGGACATTTTCACAATTAAATGTAATAAAGGAACTGCAGGTGCTGGTTTAAACCAAAGATAGACACAAAGTGCTGGAGTAACTCAGCGGGACAGGCAGCATCTCTGGAGAGAAGCAATGGGTGATATTTCGGGTCGAGGCCCTTCTTTGGACTGAGAGTCAGGGGAGGGGATACAGAGATAAGGAAGTGTAAGGTGTGCGAACGAAACATCAAAGGGGGTGAGATTTAAAAAAAGGTAGAATAGATCATTGTTAGCTAGGAGAAGGTAACAACAAAGCAAACATAAAATGTAATCAGGGGGACAGTTAGACTGGTCAGAGAGCTGGGAAGGGGGAGGGATGGAGAGTGAGGGAAAGCAAGGATTACTTGAAGTTAGAGAAGTCAATATTCATACCGCTGGGGTGTAAGGTGCCCAAGCAAAATATGAGTTGATGTTCCCCCAATTTGTGCTGGGCCTCACTCTGACAACGGAGGATGCCCTCCATTGTAAGAAATGTAATAAACTGTAATATTAAATGTAATAAACTACACCACGGGCGGCACGGTGGCACAGCGGTAGAGTTGCTGCCTTACAGCGAATGCAGCGCCGGAGACTCAGGTTCGATCCTGACTATGGGCGCCGTCTGTACGGAGTTTGTACGTTCTCCCTGTGACCTGCGTGGGTTTTCTCCGAGATCTTCGGTCTCCTCCCACACACCAAAGACGTACAGGTATGTAGGTTAATTGGCTGGGCAAATATAAAAATTGTCCCTAGTGGGTGTTGGATAGTGTTAATGTGCGGGGATCGCTGGTCGGCGCGGACCCGGTGGGCCGAAGGGCCTGTTTCTGCACAGTATCTCTAAATCTAAAAACAAATCTAAACTACTGATTCTGTGAGGAAAGGCTTGTGAAAGTTGGGGGAGAGGGGAGGGAAATTCCCTGGAAATTGTAGAATGTCTTTCAATTTCTGCAGTTTGGTGGTTTACTGGTGATTGTCTCTCGTGTGTGAATGCAGAGTAAAGTTTGGGAGAAGTTGATGGGGGAAGTGGGTAGGGTTGTCAACTTCCTCACTCCCAAATATGGGACAAGGTGACGTCACCGCCCCGCGCCCCACGTGACCTCACCCAGCCAGCGGCCACGTGCTCCCGCTCCACCAATGGCGGCTGCCCGGGTCACCCTTTGTCCCTTGTTTGGGAGTGAGGAAGTTGGCAACCCTACTAATGTGGGACAAGGGAGGTCCCGTACGGGACAAACTCTAGAAGTGGGTTAGAATCACAATGGAATGAGAGTAGATATGTGTTTGATGGTTAGAATGGAAGTCCACTTTCTGTGCTGTGTCTCTCTATGACTCTAATTGCTGGCAGCTGAATCATGAGCTTTTAAAATAATTTATCCACAAAACCTGGCACAGAAACAGGTCCTTCAGCCCACGATATCTGTACCGGACATAAGCCAAAATAAACTAATCTCACCCGCCTGCATGTGCTCAATTTGCACATTTTGAATAAGTTGTGAAATGGACACGATATCATTGTCTAGTTAACCTGAAATATTAACCTGAATGAAAATGGTTTAAAAAAAAAAAATCATTCAATAAACATCAAATAAATAGCTCAATAACCCTGTAGTCTGATTAAGGAATGTGTGGCTTGGATTTTAGATTTGGAGATAAAGCGTGGAAACAGGCCCTTCGGCCCACCGAGTCCTTGCCAACCAGCATTATCTACCATACTCGAATTCTATCCTACACACTAGGGACAATTTACAGAAGCCAATTAACTGCGCCTCCCAGCGATCCCCGCACATTAACACCATCCTGCACCCACTAGGGACAATTTTTACATTTACCAAGCCAATTAACCTACAAACCTGCACGTCTTTGGGATGTGGGAGGAAACCGGAGCACCCGGAGAAAACCCACGCGGTCACGGGGAGAACATGCAAACTCTGCACAGACAGCACCTGTAGTCGGGATGGAACCCGGGTCTCTGGCGCTGTAAGGCCATCTCTCTGCCTGACATCATTGAGTTTGTGTTTTGAGGATTATCTTGGTGGTGGTAAATGTTTGGGATATGGCTTTGCTCATTCAGCAACATTATTTCACCGATTCTCCCAATTTGCTTGCGCATAAATTAAGCATTAAATCTCCAAGTTGGTAATCACACTGTGATTTTATCATATATCATATCTATACAGCCGGAAACAGGCCTTTTCGGCCCTCCAAGTCCGTGCCGCCCAGCGATCCCCGTACATTAACACTATCCTACACCCACTAGGGACAATTTTTACATTTACCCAGCCAATTAACCTACATACCTGTACGTCTTTGTACCAAAAGTATGTATGAAAGAGCACGTTTTGTTGGAAATTAGCGCAGAGTTTCCGATTTTGGATTGTAACTGAGAGAGTGCAACAGCGGTAGAGTTGCTGCCTTGCAGCGAATGCAGCGCCGGAGACCCGGGTTCCATCCCGATTACGGGCGCTGTCTGCACGGAGTTTGTACGTTTTCCCCGTGACCTGCGTGGGTTTTCTCCGAGATCTTCGGGTTCCTCCCACACTCCAAAGACGTGCAGGTTTGTAGGTTAATTGGCTTGGTAAATGTAAAAATTGTCCCTAGTGGGTGCAGGATGGTGTTAATGTGCGGGGATCGCTGGGAGGCGCAGTCCTGGTGGGCTGAAAGGGCCTGTTTCCGCGCTGTATCTCTAAACTAAACTAAACTGCTGTCAAACTTCCCCAAATCTGCCAGTGAGCAGTGCTGAAGTACCATCTATCTCTTTGGTGACCCTCGGATTATCCTTGATCAGACTTTGCTGGCTTTACCTTGCACTAAACATTATTCCCTTCTCATATATCTGTACACTGTAAATGTCACGATTGTAATCATGTATTGGAAAGTAGACACACACAGCTGGAGTAACTCAGCGGGTCAGGCAGCATCTCTGGAGAGAAGGAATGGGTGACGTTTCGGGTCGAGACCCTTCTTTAGACTGATGTCAGGGGAGTTGGCGGGACAACGATAGGATGTAGTCGGAGACAGGAAGACCAATGGGAGAACTGGGAAGGGGATAGAGAGGGGAAGCAGGGACTATCTGAAGTTGGAGAAGTCAATGTTCATACCGCTGGAGTATAAAGTACCTGCTGACTGGACAGCGCGCAACAAAAACTTTTCACTGTACTCTACACGTGACAAAAAACAAAACTGATCTGAAATTAATCTGGTGTCCAATATATTTGAATCCAACTGGAACAAAAGCACAATTACTGGGGAGTGCACATAACGAGCTGGCATGTATGACATAGCCAGTAACTTTATTTTATATATTCAACAAGTTGTACATTATTTCAGTCAAGCTCCTTTTTTACTCTGTGCTGAAAAGTAATCCTGCCTTCTAATATTTTACAATAACTGTATTGGAGCTAATCAAAATCTGTTCTAGTGTCTCATATTTGTGAGTGACTGGCAAAATCAACATCTGTTCTTGGTATTTCTAGACCAGTTATTATTGCAAGACTTTAAAGACCATCTGTGTAGGAAGGAACTGCAGATGCTGGTTTAAACCAAGGATAGGCACTGAATGCTGGAGTAACTCAGCGGGACTGGCAGCATCTCTGGAGAGAAGGAATGGGTTAACGTTTTTGGTCGAGACCCTTCTTCAGAGTACAAAATCCATCTGTCTGATATGGAATAAAACTCTTCTGGGCAAGGGCCCACTTCAAACTATAAATGTCAGATTGCAACTTCTCCCATCTGCTCCATGTTGAAGTTTTCAATTTCTAGTGACCATTCATGTCCATCCAGATAACTCTGAGGGTGGCACGGTGCCGCAGCGGTAGAATTGCTGCTGTCTGCAGCGGTAGAGTTGCATTAAGAGACCAGGATTCGATCCTGACTATGGGTGCTGTCTGTACAGAGCTTGTACGTTCTCCCTGCGAGTTTTCTCCGGGTGCTCCGGTTTCCTCGCACACTCCAAAGACGTACAAGTCTGCAGGTTAAATGGCTTCGGTAAAGATTATAAATCGTCCCTAGTGTGTGTAGGATAGAGTTGGTGTCGCTGTTCGGCGTGGACATGGTGGGCCAAAGGGTCCGTCTCTGTGTGGAACTCTAAACTAAACCCCTGCATTTTGTGCCCTGTTTTTGTATGGGATGTGTATAACAATTCTTTCTTTTTTTTTTAGCGTTCGATTAGCTTCCGAAATGAGAGCCGAACAGACATCTTCACCCCGAGGTCCTCTTCCAGACACGGGCCCCCTGTTATCACAAAGCGGAGAGACAGCAAACTATGGAGTGAAACGTTTGATATCCGTGTTAATCAAATGCTCACAGCCAAAGAAATCAAAAGGCAAGAGGTAAGGGTACTTGCGAGCTGTGGCAATTAATTGACCCACTTCACAGGAACGCAAGTAACTTGATCAGTTCCTGATTTGTCCAGGTTATGGGGAGAAGGCAGGAGAATGGGGTTAGGAGAGATAGATCAGCCATGATTGCCTGGCAGAGTAGACTTGATGGGCCGAATGGCCGTACTCTGCTCCTATCACTTATGACCGTATAACTGCGGACACTGGAATCTTGAGCCAAGCACAAAGTGCTGGCTATATCCTTCCTTTGTCCCGCCCCCCTGACATCAGTCTGAAGAAGGGTCTCGACCCGAAGCGTCACCCATTCCTTCTCTCCTGAGATGCTGCCTGACCCGCTGAGTTACTCCAGCATTTTGTGAAATAAATACCTTCGATTTGCACCAGCATCTGCAGTTATTTTCTTACACAAAGTGCTGGGGGATCTCAGCGGGTCAGGCAGCATCTGAGGAGGGAACCCCAGACAACGCCGTCCATCCCCTCCAATAGATGGTGCCTGACCCGCTGAGTTCCTCCAGCACCTTGTGTTTTAATCATCGATGGGCTTCAGTTCCAGTAATGCTCATTGCTGGTGTGGAAAAAAATGATTCCCCTTCTGACTGACAATGTGGCTGTGCAAAAGCCATAAACGGCATCTTCATGAGAGAGGATTCGATCAAATAGAAACTATTTTTGGGTGGAGATAAACACTAAAGATATCTTTTAAATTGTTCTCCCAAAAATAAAGAAATGCCACTACCATATCTGCCTACCAACACCTTGGAACACATTTGATGCACCCACCACTCTGTGAAACAATAAAATAAATAATGCCCGGACATCTTCTTTAACTTTGTCCCTCTCAGCTTAAAGCTATGACCTCTAGTCTTTGACATTTCCACCCTGGGGGAAAAGGTTCTTACTGTCTACCCTGTCATGAAATTACTCACAGTACATTGGCCCAACACTACTATCCAGGAAGGTCTACCAAGCTGAAGGTCTACCGTGCAGTGGTACTCACCACTCTTCTCTATGCCAGTGAGACCTGGACTGTCTATAGCAGACATGCCAAACAGCTCAACCACTTTCACTTGAGCTGCCTACGTAGACTCCTTCACATCAGGTGGCAGGACAAAATTCCCGACACAGAGGTCTTGGAATGGGCCGAAATCCCCAGCGTCCACACCCTCCTACGGAAAGCCCAAGCCAGATGGGCAGGCCATGTCGTCAGAATGCCCGAGAGTCGACTGCCAAAACAGCTTCTGTGCGGAGAACTGTGTCAGGGCAAGCGCTCAGTAGGAGGACAGAAGAAACGGTTTAAGGACTGCCTCAAAGTATCCCTCAAAGACTTGGCCATCAACCTCAGCACTTGGGAGTCTCTTGCTCTGGACCGTCCAACCTGGCGTAGCAAGCTCACCACAGGAGCCCGTGCAGCAGAGAACAGACGCACTGCAGAGGCCCATAGGAAACGCACCGCGCGCAAGGCCCGGGCTACCTCCACTTCCACTGCAGCAGCCATCCACTTGTGTCCTATGTGTGGGCCTGCCTTCCGGGCCCGGATTGGCCTCACCAGTCACTTCCGGACCCACAGTCACCAAGCCTCCAACTGAAAGTGAAGTCATGGTCATCTTCGAACCCGAAGGACGAACAACAACAACAACTATCCTGGAACAGCAATGGGAGATATCTGTGGCTTCCTACCATTCCACGTATCTAAAGAACAAAAAAACACATTCATCAAATAGTGTAGTGAAAATTGTTTAAATACCTCAAAGTTGGTTGATAATGTTTCTTGATTGAAGTGGTAAATCTAAATAGGGTAGAAGAGCATTGAGACATTGGAATTCAAATGCACAAATAGTTAAAAGCAGCAATGTGTAATGAAAATATATCAATTCTAATTGGCTGCAGTTGGAGTACCAGTTGGATAAGGAGCAGATAACGTATTATAGGGACATTCCTAGAACTCCATGGTTTGTGCCAGTGGGTGTGTTTTCGATGAATTGAAGGTAGCCAGAGAATAAAATTATGAAGGATGTCTTAGGGTGGTCATGGAAAACCTTTCACTGGTTATAAATCCAAAGCAAAGAATAAACACGACATCCACAATGAAATAAAGAGTTTTTGAGCAATGCAGAAAAGAATCAGATTCCGGAAATTGCTCTCATGTAGAATGGTTGAAATGATGATTTCGATGCCTGTAAATGGAGGTTTAATGTAGTCGTCAGGTAGAATGGGAGGGGGAATATAAAACAATAATGATATGGATCATTTTTGCCAAATTAATTTCCTTTGTGAAAGAACACATGATTCCATGTAAATTCAGAATCAAATGATCATGTAGACTCTTGGTAGTTGCAGTTTTAATGCAAAATAATATTTTAATATTTTGCCAAGTTGCCTGTGTGATTTCTATGTCTTTTTGTCTGTATGCAATACGGAATAAAAGGTTAGGGAGACATTTCAAAACCTTGCCTCTTGCGTCCTGAGGATACTCCAGATTTGATCCAGTTAACTGGGTCTTGTAGATGGAAAGGTAGACTTCCTCCCTACCACCCCTAATCTCTGTCATTTTTATTTAGAAGACAGGCATGTACATTTTGAAAATAGAAAATAGTGGTTTATTAAAATTAGTGGCTTATTAGGGGTATTATTAGGTGCAGCGGTAGAGTTGCTGCCTTACAGCACCAAAGACCCGGGTTCAATCCCGACTACGGGTGCTGTCTGTACGTAGTTTGTACGTTCTCCCTGTAACCACATGGGTTTTCACCGAAATCGCCGGTTTCCTCCCACACTCCAAAGACGTACAGCTTTGTAGGTTAATTGGCCTGGTATAAATTGTCCCTAGTGTGTAGGATATGGTTAGTGTGCAGACTTGGTGGGCCGAAGGGCCTGATTCCGTGCTGTATCTCTTCAAGTTTCTGGGCACTCACATTTCGGAGGACCTAACATGGTCCAATAACACTGCTGCGCTGGTCAAGAAGGCACAACAAAGACTGTTCTACTTAAGAACACTGAAAAAGTCTGGTCTACCCCAACAGCTGCTGAAGACCTTCTACCGCTGCACCATAGAGAGCATCCTAACGCATGGAATCCCTGTGTGGTACCTCAGCTGCACGGAGGCAGAAAGGAAAGCTCTACAGCGGGTAGTCCATAGAGCTCAGAGGGCCATCGGAACACAGCTACCAGACTTGGAGGGCATCTACAACACACGATGCCTCAGAAAAGCCACCAGCATCCACAAAGACTCTTCACACCCCTGCAACAGTCTGTTCGAACTCCTTCCATCGGGCAGACGATACAAGGCCTTCTATGCCCGCACCTCCAGACTCAGGAACAGCTTCATCCCCAGGGCCATAGCTGCTATGAACCGGTCCTGCTGAGCCGGATGGCCACAACGCATAGATCAACTTGCACTTTACCCTGTCCAAAACTGTTACAACTGTTCGTTTCGTTGGGTTGCTGCTGTCTAAATTACCTAAATTAGTGCATCGTATGGGAGGCGCATTCCCAATCTCGTTGTACCCCTGGGTACAATGACAATAAAGATATATTGTATTGTATTGTATTGTATTGTATTAATTGAAACAAACATTGGGATTACACTACTGTCCAAGTGATTACATTGATGACTTTTTATTTGCTTGGCTACAATGATAGTGTTACCTGAATGAGACTGCGTGCAACGAGCCTGATGTGATTTCACCATTTTCCTTGCTCTGATTAAATATTTTATTTCTTTTGTTCTCCAGGCAATTTTTGAACTTTCCCAGGGAGAACAAGTTTTAATTGAAGACTTGAAGCTAGCAAAAAAGGTAAAGCAATCTTCAGTTATAGTTCTCAGATGAAATGTACTTTGGGATTTTATTCTCCTTAATTACTACTGTGATTAAGTGACCGTACTTTGAAATTCATTGTTTTTAGCTACGACTTCCATTACCAAAAGAAAATATAATTTAATGAGTTTACTTAAATATTCCGGTTTCTATTTCCAAGTATGTCATTACGGAGTTTGTACGTTCTCCCCGTGACCTGCGTGGGTTTTCTCCGAGATATTCTGTTTCCTCCCACGCTCCAAAGACGTACAGGTTTGTAGGTTAATTGACTTGGTGTAAATGTCAAAAATTGTCCCCTGTGGGTGTAGGATAGTGTTAATGTGTGGGGATCGCTGGTCGGCGCGGACCCGGTGGGCCGAAGGGCCTGTTTCCATGCTGTATCTCTAAACCAATTATGATTGGTGCTATTAGCCAAATAGTGAATTTCAACACATTTTAATATGAAGGATGTGTTTTGTGTTTGCTGAGTTAGCATTCCAACCAGTAATAAATCATGCATTGTGCTATGGAAATAATTGGTCACGGGTGCAATCTGCTCCAAAATGTCCTTGAATTAATTGTGGGATCACAACATTTGTTTTAAGCCTTTTTTTCCCCCTGGAGTTAAATTTTATTATTTTTTTAATCCTGTTTTGGAATTAATCTGATTACAAAAGTACAACTCGCAAAAATAACTAGTGGAGGATATTTAATGAAATGTGTTCTGAGTAAAATGTAATTTCCAAATGGAAAGTAAAAGATAATGGTATACTCAGTGTTGGCATCTCTTGCAGGCTTATCGTGATCCTATGCTCAAACTCTCCATAATGACAGAACAGGAGCTGAAGCAGATATTTGGAACACTGGACTCCCTTATTCCCTTACACGAAGGTATGGCCTTCATCTTAAGACAAATCACAAAGGTTGCTGCGAATGTAATAATAAAGAACTTAATGGTTCACCAGAAATGATGTCATGTTTCGGTGAATGTTTACATACTTCCTCCTGAGGAAATCCTCCCTGCTTTGACCCACACATTTCCACGTTTATTTTTGGTCAGATCTTCTGAGTCGGCTGCGGGAGGCCAGGAAACCAGATGGGACAACAGAACGTGTTGGTCACATCCTTGTCAGCTGGGTAAGAAAGTGATTCGACCTTTATTATTTGTATCAGCTTTTACAGAGGTTTCGGATTAGTTCTTTGCCATGCACATCAGAGTGCAACGAAGTTCCTTGTCACATGAAGCTCAGAGTAAGCAATATCCATACAGTAATGATAAAAAAACGATGACAAAGCAGCAGTATGGCAAAAGATTGTGCTGTAAAATCCAAAAGAGTATTTAAGTACAATAACAAGATTGCACAGCAGCGCACCTGGAAGAGCCGCTGCTTCACAGTACCAGAGACCCGGGTTCGATCCTGCTGTTTGTGTAGAGTCTGCACGTCCTCCCTGTGACTGCGTAGGTTTCCTCCGGGTGCTCCGGTTTCCTCTCGCATCCCAAAGATGTGTGTGTTTATAGGTGAATTGACCTCTGTAAATTGCTCCCTGGTGTGTATGTAGTGAGTGAATGTGAAAGGGGGAATAACATAGAACTATTGTGAACAGGTGATCGATGGTTGGTGTGGACTCGGTGGGCATCTCTAAACTTTAACAAGAATAACTGAATGAGATGAAGTCATGTTAGCATGTCTAGACGTCTGAAGACGGGATTAGTCTGATTCTGATTGCAGATTGGTGAAAAAGCTGTTCTTGAGTCGGGATGTCAGAATTTTCAAGGTCCTGTATCCTCTCCCAGAAAATGGAGTGGAAAGAAGTCAGTGGTCAGGGTAGCAGACATCCTTGACAATACTTCCAGCCTTCTTGATAAAATACACCGTAACGTTGGACTGATGGAAGGCAGTGACAAACCTGTGTTGGACTGGGGTGTGTTCACCACTCTCTGCCGGGTCAGGAGGTGAAGAGGAGTGCAGTGGCCACACCAGGCTGAGATGCATCCCATCAGAATACTTTCTGTAGTGTGTCTGTAGATGTTTAAGTGCTCGTGGACATGCTGAGTCTTCTCAGACGCCTAGGAAAGTAAACTCACTTTCTCAACTGCATCAGTGTGAAGGGACCAGGTTAGGCTGCTGGTGATATGGATGGCTTAGAACTTGAAATTGTCATCCTTCCCTGCAGCAGCTCTGCTGATGCAAACATGGTTGTCTTCACCTCCTATGCAGCGATTTTATCTGACCACTTCCTCTCACAGCAAGTTCCAGATTTCAACCACTCTGTAAAAAAGAAAAAATCCCCTCAATTCCCTTTAAACTCCTTCCTCTCAACTTAAATCTATTTCCTCTGTTTTTTGATACCGCTACCATGGGAATAAAATTTTGACTATTAACCCTATCTATGCCTGTTATAATTTTATAGATCTCTATCAGGGCACCCCACAGTCTCTTCTTCACTCTAGAGAAAATCAAACCCAGCCAATCTGATCCCTCCTCAGAACTAAGGTCCCCAATCCAGACAACTTCCTGCTGCATCTCCTTTGCCCTCTCCTCTGGATCCAACACGTCCATCTACAGTGTGGTGACCAGAACTGCACAAAATGTTCCATAAGTGACCAGTTTTTTGCAAAGATAGTTATTCAAAGTCTCTTGATCTGTCTTGAATATACTCAACAACTAACCCTCCACATCATTTTTGGGTAGAGAATGACAAAGATTCACCACCTTCTAGGTAAATAAATGTTCTTGTCACAAACCTGAAACGCCAATCCCTTATTTTGAGACTGATGCTGATTCTAGACATCTCAGCTGGGCAAAACATTTCCCCCCAATATCTACCCTGTCAAATCCTATTAAAACTTTGTGTGCTTTAATTATTCAAGCCTCATTCTTTAAATCTCAAGAGAGTATAGATCCAGTTTGCTCAGCTTTACACCCATCTCATGCCAGGAATCAATCTGGTGAAGGAAAGAACTGCAGATGCTGGTTTAAATCAAAGATAGACACAAAGTGCTGGAGTAATGGTTGACGTTTTGTGCTGGACAGGCAGCATCTCTGGACAGAAGGAATGGTTGACGTTTTGGGTCAAGATCCTTCTTCAGACTGTTAATGTGGAAGTGGGAGATATACAGCATTATAACCTGCCCTTTCATTTGATTTACTTCGCTGCTGATTTGAAAATCTTTAACTGGAACATTATTTTAAAAGCATAAGGGAAATAAATCCTCAGATCTCACATTCATATTACATAACTTAGGTCTATGTCCAACCACAAGTTAAAATGATTCTGTATTAGTTTGGATTATTTTTGTGGTACACAGTGGCTGATTTACATTGCATAATAGATTCCATAAGGGCAATTGTGCCAGTCTTGTGTCAAGTAATTCTCACTTGGAGTTGTTTTGCTTGGTAATCATTAGCTGCAGTGCAGTATTCTCGAAGAAATCTTGCATGTAGTGCCATTTGGTAGCTATTAATAGGTTCACCCTGCAGCATGTGGTGATTTTATTTTTTGCTGTACTGAGCATGATTTTACACAATCTGCTTGGTTAATTGTTCTTAACTTTCAGCTGAAGCACACTTAGTAAAATATTTGCACAGTTTTGTTTAGTTTAGAGATTCAGTGCAGAAACAGTCCCTTTGGCCACGTAAGCCTGCGATCTCCACACACTAACACTATCCTACACACTATCCTACACACTATCCTACACACTATCCTAGAGACAATTTATCATTTTACCGAAGCCAATTAGCCTACAATCCTCTACGTGTTTGGAGTGTGGGGGGAAACCGGAGCTCCCGGAGAAAACCCACACGGGTCATGGGGAGAACTTGCAAACTCCGTACAGACAGCACCCGTAGAAAGGATGGCACCCGGGTCTCTGGGGCTGGAAGGCAGCAACTCTACCGCTGTGTCGGGGGAGGGGGGTGGTCGTGATCAATCAACTGCAATTCAGTCTCATGCTTCATTCTGCCATTAAAAGTCTCAAATGTAAATCCATTTTACCACTGAAATATTTTAAATTCAGTAGTAACTATTATGTTAAATACCAGAAACACGACAGTTTTACTGGAGTCTGAATAAATGTCAGTCTTTGGAACAGTTGTTGCTTCAACTGACCTGAGTTGCATCTCAACTTCAAGTCTTTTGGACCAAAAATAATTTCTCCTCTAAATATGACCAATTCTGCAGCTGTTAATTAATGGATCGACAGTGCAGCTTACCATCTGGGTAGCTTGCTGCAAAGATCTGTCTGAAGAAGGGTCTTGACCCGAAACGTCACCCATTCCTTCTCTCCAGAGATGCTGCCTGACCCGCTGAGTTACTGCAGCATTTTGTGTCTACCTTCGATTTAAACCAGCATCTGCAGTTTTTTTTCCTACTGAATTTTACAAGTGGTAACTGAGCCGCAATATATTTCCACCATACCTGAATTATTTAACATTTTATTTCTGGCATTTGTAATTAGCTTTCTTAAGTTAATATGATTCAGTGATACGGTAGAATAACAATGTTTCTGAAGCACATCAGTGTGGCCTGACTATTAAATACTTTTTTCCTTCTTTTTAGCTTCCGTGTTTAAACTCCTACAATAGTTATTGCAGCAACCAAGTGGCAGCAAAGGCTGTTTTGGATCACAAGAAACAAGATCATAGAGTACACGACTTTCTACAACGTTGTTTAGAGTCTCCCTTTAGTCGCAAGCTGGATCTTTGGAATTTTCTTGATATTCCACGTAGTCGATTGGTGAAGTACCCGCTGCTGCTGAAAGAGATCCTCAGGCATACGCCAAACGACCACCCAGATAAACAGCACCTGGAAGAAGCAGTAAGTACCGAAGCCTGGGGGTTCACCGTGCTAGGGCACCTCCAACATTGGTGCAGAAATAATACGAGTTTGATTGAGCTATAGAATGTAAAAGCTGAATACGAAATTGAGGTTTTCATAGCAGTAACGTGGTCAGATCATTGAGACTGATCATGTTTTTAAAAATATTGCCAAGTAACTGCATTTCCGACTTACGAACTGTTCACATAACGAACATTTCACAGGAACAGAATCCTAGGGTTACAACCCAGTGATATGAATATTGATTTTGCTAACTTCATACTGACTTCATAATTAATACTGACTAGCTAATTAAATTATTGCATCGTATGGGAGGCGCATTCCCAATCTCGTTGTACCCCTGTACAATGACAATAAAGATATATTGTATTGTATTCAAGTAACCCTTGCATCCCCTCTCTCTCCATCCCTCCGCCACCCCAGTCGTACCAGCTTCAGTCGTCTTGTTGAGTCTCAATGTCTGTACTCGTTTTCACTTTTCCCCCAGCTAACAATGGCCTATTTCCTTTGTTACATCTTTCATTCATTTGTTCCATATATCTCTTGTTTCCCTTTCCCCTGACTCTGTCTGAAGGAAGGTCTCGGCCCGAAACGTCACATATTCCTTTTCTCCAGAGATGCTACCTGACCCGCTGAGTTACTCCAGCTGTTTGTTTCTGTCTTCGGTTGAAATCAGCATCTGCAGTTCCTTCCTACATATTCTGGAGAAAACCTGTTCTCTTGAGTTATGTATCAGTCCAGTACATAGACCAGTCATTCAAGGATTTGATATTAAGTGAGACGCTGGAAATATTATTGAATATATCTTTTGGCTGCTTATAATTTAAATATTCATGCAAAACTTTTAACTAAAGTAATCAGTGCACTAATATATGAAAGACATTTTTGAAATCTAATCTTTTAATATTGTGTTCACTGATTGAAATGAGATAATGGGATTTTTTGGTCTTTTGTCAATAGCACTTTTCAAACATTACTGCACCATATTTAAAAAAGAAAGAAATAAATTGTCCTTGAATTTCTGAATAGGGTGTTCAGCTGAAAAAGGCAGCTGGAAAAGAGGGATTTGTGTATCCGTTCTCCCCACTTTGTTTAAAAAAAAATAAGATCGCAAATGAATTAAAAAGTGTTTCTCTTGTCAAAAGGCCACTGATTAGATACTGCTAAAGCTACTAGAATGCATTAAAAGTGCTTGAGAGCAGTGACGAGCTACAAACCAGATCAGGTTTTCCATTAAATCTCCATTAATCCAGCTTTGAAATTTAAAAAAGTGCTGATGGATAAGATTCCATCAAACATTCAGCTGCATCCTTGCCATTTTAAGAAGCATTTCGATTGTAGTCAGACAGTAAAATTTATCAATATTGAACACCGATCAGCCAAAACATTATGACCACTGACAGGCAAAGTGAATAACATTGATTGTCATGTTACAATGGCACCTGTCAAGGGGTGGGATATATTAGGCAGCAAGTGAACAGTCAGTTCTTGAGGTTGATGTGTTGGATGCAGGAGAAATGGGCAGGAGTAAAGACCTGAGCGACTTTGACAAGGGCCAAATTGTTATGGCCAGACAACTGGGTCAGAGCATCTCTGAAACGGCAAGGCTTGTGGGGTGCTCCCGGTCAGCAGTGGTGAGTACCTACCGACAGTGGTCCGAGGAGGGACAAACCACAAACCGGCGACAGACAGGGTGTTGGGCGCCCAAGGCTCATCGATGCGCAAGGGCAACGAAGGCTATCCCATCTGGTCCGAACCGACAGAAGGTCTACTGTGGCACAAGTCACAGAAAACTTTGATGGTGGTCACAGGAGGAATGTGTCACAATACACAGTGCATCGCACCCTGCTGCGTATGGGGCTGCACACGGAGGACCAACAGCATATTAGGCAGGTGGTCATACTCTTTACTCCTGCCCATTTCTCCTGCATCCAACACATCAACTTCAAGAACTGACTGTTCACTTGCTGCCTAATATATCCCACCCCTTGACAGGTGCCATTGTAACAAGATAATCAATGTTATTCACTTTGCCTGTCAGTGGTCATAATGTTTTGGCTGATAAGGTCATAATGTTTTAGCTGATCGGTGTGTATTTTTAAAGGGGCAGTTTCATATCAGAGTTTTAATTCTAAAAAAATAACTGCAGATGCTGGTACAAATCGAAGGTATTTATTCACAAAATGCTGGAGTAACTCAGCGGGTCAGGCAGCATCTCAGGAGAGAAGGCATGGGCGACGTTTCAGGTTGAGACCCTTCTTCAGACTGATGTCAATGGGCGACATTTCGGGTCGAGACCCTTCTTCAAAATTCTTATACTTTGCAACGGGTTTCTAATACTACCTCAAACTATAGCTTTAATCTTTAATAAAAGATTGAAATAGATAATATTCATGATACCTTTACTTTTTTGCTTTACCATTAAAATTGTGGCACATCTTCGATTTAGCCACTTCTGCAAGGTATATGCAGATTTATATTTGCCCTCAGGTAGAATGTGAATGGCTGTCTTCGCACCAAACTGTAAAAGCTGGGGTTCAGGGGAAAGTGTGATGATATGAATAAACAACAAAGGTTTTTCATCAGGCAGGGTAATATTAGTCTGATACAGCTGTCGTGTGCCATTCAAGATTTGACATTCAAGAAAAGCAAATTGCCAAGTTAAGACCTCCGGAGAAATGATGACACATGCAAAAATTCCTGAATTACAGAATGCTCAAAATAATTGTGGTCTGTGTTTATTTCTAAAAATATTCACATCGCACAAATTATTTTTTTAAGTGCAGTTAATTTATCCTCTGATGGAAATTAATTTTGCATCAGGATCTTGAGGTGACAAAATAGGAGATTTTTGGGGTAGTGCTTAATTAATATGGATAAATGGTTAATACAAAATTTTAATATGGTCTCAAAAATATGACAGAATATTAGGAATTTTAGACATGCAAATTCAATTTCTTCCATTGACTGGCATTAAAACATGCCTAGAAACGTTGTCTTTGCTATGTTGGGGGTTGCAGTTTTAATAATTTCTTGCTGTGTTTAATAATCTACGTGACTCTTTTGTCCTTCAGATTAATATTGTTCAAGGGATTGTCGCTGAAATCAACAAGAAGACTGGGGAATCAGAATGCCAGTTTTACAAGGAGAGGCTCGTCTTTCTTGAAGAGAGTCAAAAAGACCCTCTGATCGAAAATTCTAAGATGCTGTGTTGTCATGGAGACTTGAAGAACAACAGGGGAGCAGTAAGTGATCTATGATATTCTATTTTCCCATTCTATGCTTGCCTTTGAATAGTGCTATGAGTTATCACTGGGTCTTTTAAGAATAATTTAAATGGCGTCAAACCATGGTAATTGTAAGTCAGTCTTACAAGCCAATGCAGCGATTATACTTTAAAAATGAGGCTTTGAAAGTGAGATTTTACCTAGGAACCGGCTTTCGTGACCCAGATTGATGAGATTTATTTTGTAAGTTAAGTGTGTGATGAAAAGGTCAAAAGCGGCCTGCTCTTTCAAGCTGTCTGACTTTAACGTTACAGTTTAAGGGCAGGCCTCCGTGTTTGATGTTCCTTCCTTCCCATCATAACACCGATGTCTCAGCTGAAGAATAACCCTAATTGGAATAAGACTGAAGTGAAATTTGTTGGGATACAGAAACTTCAAACATTTTCTCTTTTGATTGTGCAAAATATTAACTTGGAAAAGAATCAGAAGGAATCATATTTCATGGTACAAAAATACTGCAACACATCAGGGTAAATACAGTACAATGTACAATGTACTGTATTTATTATTAAACAAGATTTGTAATAATAATTTGTATCCGAGGACTTCTGAAGTCCCTGGCAAAGCCTTTTGTCTTTGTCAAAGTTAATTTAATCCCAAAATTAATACATAGCCCTCACCATGCACAGTTATGATTGATTATACTGTGATACAGTTGATCTATCTGGACAACACATTTGTGTACTGTGCATTATTTATCAGCACACTGTTATCGTGAAGTGGCCGTGTATCGTGAAGTGGCTTGTATACACTGGAATTTAGAAGGATGAGAGGAGATCTTATCGAAACGTATAAGATTATTAAGGGGTTGGATACGTTAGCGGCAGGAAACATGTTCCCAATGTTGGGGGAGTCCAGAACAAGGGGCCACAGTTTAAGAATAAGGGGTAGGCCATTTAGAACTGAGATGAGGAAAAACGTTTTCAGTCAGAGAGTTGGGAATCTGTGGAATTCTCTGCCTCAGAAGGCAGTGGAGGCCAAGTCTCTGAATGCATTCAAGAGAGAGCTAGATAGAGCTCTTAAGGATAGCGGAGTCAGGGAGTATGGGGAGAAGGCAGGAACGGGGTACTGATTGAGAATGATCAGCCATGATCACATTGAATAGCGGTGCTGGCTTGAAGGGCCGAATGGCCTCCTCCTGCACCTATTGTCTATTGTCTATAGAATCTGAAATGGACCTGCCTACGCGTAGATAAAATGAAATCGTACATTACATTATCAATTATATATTTTTTTAAACTTCTTAATCTCACAGCTATTATGTGGGCTACCTTTCTAATTCGTCTAATGTTCTCCAGATGTGCTGCTTGAATAGCAGAATCTAGACTTAAAGTCATTCTGCATGGAAACAGGCCTTTCTGCCCAACTTGTCTATGCTGACCAAGATTTCCCATCTAGCCCATATCCTTCCAAACCTTTTATATCCATATACCTATCTAAGTGAGATACAAAATGCTGGAATCACTCAGTGTGTCAGGCAGCATCTCTGGAGAAAAGGAATAGGTGATGTTTTGGGTCGCGACCCTTCAGATTGAAGGAGGGTCTCGACCCGAAACGTCACATACTCCTTTTCTCCAGAGATACTGCCAGACCCGCTGAGTTTCTCTAGCATTTTGTGTCTATCTTCGGTTTAAACCAGCATCTGCAGATCCATCCTCCATACCCATCTTAAGTGTCTTTCAAATGCTGTTATGTTATCTCCCTCAGCTGCCTGCTCTGGCAGCTCGTTGTGTATACCAACTGTCCTCTAAGTGAAGTTGTTTCCTTTTATTTTACAGAAGCTCCACGTTTTTCTCTTTCAAGAAGTGCTTGTGATTACCCGAGTGGTGAGGAGCAGTGAGCAGCTGTGCTACCAGCTGTACAGGCAACCCATCCCTGTCGGGGATCTGGTGTTGAATGACCTGCAGGATGGTGAAGTGCGATTAGGTGGATCCATCCGAGGCGCCTTCAGCAATAACGAGAGAAGTAGGAAGCTATTCTGTTACCTCCCCATTCTCTGTTCCACAAAGATCTTCTGGTATTTAAATGTGCAATGTCATCGCAATCGTTTCAATGTTCACACAGGATTCTGATCTTTTCCACTGAATACTATGCAATGTGTTGATTTATCACTGTCACATGAAGTGAGATACAGTGAAAAACCTTTATTTGGCAGACTCTCCAGGCAGATCGTACCATAGCAAAACAGTGTTGGAGCAACTCAGCAGGTCAGGCACCATCTGTGGAGGGTTTTGGACTCCTAATCTGAGGAAAGACATTATTGCCATAGAGGGAGTACAAAGAACGTTCACCAGATTGATCCCTGGGATGGCAGGACTTTCATATGAAGAAAGACTGGATAGACTCGGCTTGTACTCACTGGAATTTAGAAGATTGAGGGGGGATCTTATAGAAACTTACAAAATTCTTAAGGGGTTGGACAGGCTAGATGCAGGAAGATTGTTCCCGATGTTGGGGAAGTCCAGAACAAGGGGTCACAGTTTAAGGATAAGGGGGAAGTCTTTTAGGACCGAGGGTTCAGTGTTGAGGTGGATAGAAAATTGGTTGGCGGACAGGAAGCAAAGAGTAGGAATAAACGGGTCCTTTTCGGAATGGCAGGCAGTGACTAGTGGGGTACCGCAAGGCTCAGTGCTGGGACCCCAGTTATTTACAGTGTATATTAATGATTTGGACGAGGGAATTGAATGCAACATCTCTAAGTTTGCGGATGACACGAAGCTGGTTGGCAGTGTTAGCTGCGAGGAGGATGCTAGGAGGCTGCAGAGTGACTTGGATAGATTAGGCGAGTGGGCAAATGCATGGCAGATGCAATATAATGTGGATAAATGTGAGGTTATCCACTTTGGCGGCAAGAACAGGAAAGCAAAATATTACCTGAATGGTGACCGATTGGGAGAAGGGGAGATGCAACGTGACCTGGGTGTCATGGTGCACCAGTCATTGAAAGCAAGCATGCAGGTGCAGCAGGCAGTGAAGAAAGCGAATGGTATGTTGGCATTCATAGCAAGAGGATTTGAGTTTAGGAGCAGGGAGGTTCTGCTGCAGTTGTACAGGGCCTTGGTGAGACCGCACCTGGAGTATTGTGTGCAGTTTTGGTCTCCTAACCTGAGGAAAGACGTTCTTGCCTTAGAGGGAGTACAGAGAAGGTTCACCAGATTGATCCCTGGGATGGCGGGACTTACATATGAGGAAAGACTAGATAGACTGGGCTTGTACTCGCTGGAATTTAGAAGACTGAGGGGGGATCTTATAGAAACATATAAAATTCTTAAGGGGTTGGAGAGGCTAGATGCGGGAAGATTGTTCCCGATGTTGGGGGAGTCCAGAACCAGGGGTCACAGCTTAAGGATAAGGGGGAAGTCTTTTAGGACCGAGATGAGAAAACATTTCTTCACACAGAGAGTGGTGAGTCTGTGGAATTCTCTGCCACAGAAGGTAGTTGAGGCCAGTTCATTGGCTATATTTAAGAGGGAGTTAGATGTGGCCCTTTTTGCTAAAGGGATCAGGGGGTATGGAGAGAAGGCAGGTACAGGCTACTGAGCTGAATGATCAGCCATGATCATATTGAATGGCGGTGCAGGCTCGAAGGGCCGAATGGCCTACTCCTGCACCTATTTTCTATGTTTCTATGAGATGAGAACGTTTTTTTTCACACAGAGAGTGGTGAATCTGTGGAATTCTCTGCCACAGAACTCTACTGCTGTGCCACTGTGCCGCCTGAGTGCAAAAGAGAAAATAAACAGTGCAGAATAGTGAATTTAGGGTAATGTCAGCAGAAACTGTCATTGTGCATTTGATTTATAGTCGAAGCTGACACAGAAATAATAGCTCTTCAGACAGGTGACATTTGACTCCAGCTGCAAGCCTATGCCTTTAGAAGGGACAATTATTGAGAAAGGTAGCAAAGGGAATAAGACCCTTCTCAGTTCAACAAACAATGAGGCCTCAATATGTTTGACACGAACACCTAAAAATGCAAGTTATCCATTTATTTTAAATGGAAATGATTTTGAAATGTTGTTTATTCTGTAACAATATTAAATGACAACTTTAGCAGGTTGACATTTAACTATTTATGAAGTGCAATTATATTTTTTAATCCAGAAATGCTGGATGTAAAGTTATTATTCCTGGGTGCAATCCCCATTTGCCCTAAAAAACTTGTACAAAGTTTAAACACATTTTGCTGATGTAAGGTTATATTGAGGTTTTCCAAATCTAAATGCATGTCTTAAGTTTTAAATGGTAATTATGCAAACAGCAAAAACCGAAATGTGATTTTTTTAAAGTTTAAATGCATTAAACTATCAAGCAAAGTCGCAAGGTGCAACGTTTAACCGGTTTTAAAGTTTCAATAATTATTAATTTAAAATACTTTCAAAAGAACACAAAATGCAATAGAGTTATTTTGGAATGGTGTATTGAAATAAATCTCAATAGTAGAAACAGTTCTCTTTAACGTAGAAAAATTAATAACTTTATCCAGCTG
The DNA here is from genome assembly GCF_053455715.1 of Rhinoraja longicauda. NCBI lineage: Eukaryota > Metazoa > Chordata > Chondrichthyes > Rajiformes > Arhynchobatidae > Rhinoraja > Rhinoraja longicauda. Next base: position 44,565,532 of record NC_135969.1, read on the forward strand.
TAGAAACAAGGAACCACAGATGCTGGTTTACAAAGACACAAAGTGCTGGAGTAGCTCATCAGGTTAGACAGCTTCCCTGGAGAACATGGATAGTTGGTGTTTTTGGGTTAAGACCCTTCTTCAGATGGAAGAAGTCTTCTTTATTCTGAAGAAAGGTCCTGACCTGAAACATCACCTATCCAATATACAATACAATACAATATATCTTTATTGTCATTGTACAGGGGTACAACGAGATTGGGAATGCGAGATTGGGAATCCATGTTCTCCAGTGATGCTGTCTGACCTGCTGTTACTCCAGCACTGTGTCCTTTCTCAGTTTATCCAGATTACAGAGCGCGAGATGCAAGTGCAGTGGAAAAATCGACTAATGATTTACAGTACATTATTGCTAATTTAATCTTGCTTTCCATTTTAGCAAAAAACTTCTTCAGAGTAAGCTTTGTAGATCCTTCTGAAGGGCAATCCCACTCGCTTCAGGCCAACGACGCCTTCAACAAGCAACAATGGCTGAACTGCATCAGACAGGCAAAAGAAGCTGTGCAGCGCTCATTGGGTGACGCAGGAACGCTAGGATGCAAGAGGCACACCCACCTAACTCCAAATGGGATCATCATGTCCCATGAAGAACCAAAGCTTGAAAGAATGGACCAATCAGACAATGAATCGAACTGTAGCATGGACACCAGTGAGATTAGTGGAGACTATGAACAGATGGAACAAACACACTGTTGTGTATATCAGAAGAGAATAGAGACGGATGTTTGATGTCAACACAGTTTGTAGAAGTCTACGGCATTTTACCTGTACAGTATTTGCATTCCAGCAGGAGCATTTTGGAAAAGCACTTTGATTCCTTGTGATGGTGTTACTGTTGTTTTGATTTTGCATGCTTGACAAACACTGCCAAGTGTGTTCCTGTTAGCTGGATTTTGTTGTCTCCACTATTTCCGGTTTGATGTGCTCTCTAACATCATCATTTGGATGGATAAAATATTGTATTGCTATTTTCAGCGCCTTGCTTGGTTGTGTTATGTTATGGACCAATTCTAAGTGGATTGATACATTTGGGATGTTAACAGCTCTGGTAATTATGTGGAACATCAGGCAACATTTGAGTGAGGCTGAACAAAACACTCAAAATGAGCGAAACAACTCAACCAACTCTAATGGGCTCTGACCAATTACAGTTATAACTTAATGGAATTTGTTTTTTCTGAAACAAGCTGCCTAATATTGCTCCATGACTGGATAAATTCACCACTCAAGGTGTCATAAATGTAACTGCTAAATCTGCCAAACCGTGAATGTGTCGTATAATATTTTCTATTCTACAGGTGGAGTTTAAGCAGAATGATTTTGTCCACGCCTTGTTTTCTGTATGTAACGTAGTGCCCATGTACAAGATGAGGAATCAAAATGACAAGCTGTATAAGAAAAATGAAGCCAAAGCATATTACTTATTATTTGGAAGAAAAGTAATGTGTAAATAGTAAAATTTTCCTTGTATTTATAGGTTTTTACATGAATTGTAAAACTTCTATTTGGCCATTTGCAATATATATAAAACTTTTTGTTTTAAAACATGAAATTGGCAGGTTTCTATCCAATGACTGGACGAGGAATTGGTGGAAAAAGGTGGTTGTTGCAATTTGTAAAATTGATATGTAATTACACATATAACCAACGGGAGTCTCCTGGCCCTGGAGGTAATTTTATTATTCATTTGCTAAACTCCTTATTTGGAAGATAAGGAGTGAGAATATGACAGTCAAAAGGAATAAACTGAGACATGGTAATTTTGTAAAAAGGTGTAGTCTTACCTTTTTTTTTGATAAGTTTACCAGCCGTTAACATGTCATCTCTACTGGCAGTCACGTTAAATCCAAAAGCAAAATGAAAAACTGGGCCTGGAGAACAGAATAAAATCCAGATTATTAGTCTGTGATCAGAATTGCCCTTCCAAACCTTTCATATCCATGTACCTGCCCAGGTGTCTTTTGAATGTCATTATAGTAACTGCCTCAACTACCTGGTAGCTTATTCCATGTACCCACCACCCTCTGTGTGGAAAAGGTTGCCCCTCGGGATTCTGTTAATAGATGTGGTTACAAAGGAGGGAAACTGAGCAGAAAGCTGCCTGTCTAATGTCATCCTGTTCCAGCTGCTATTTGAATCTAGTCATTAATTCATATCATATCATATCATATATGTACAGCCGGAAACAGGCCTTTTCGGCCCTCCAAGTCCGTGCCGCCCAGCGATCCCCGTACATTAACACTATCCTACACCCACTAGGGACAATTTTTACATTTACCCAGCCAATTAACCTACATACCTGCAGATGCTGGTACAAATCGATTTATTCACAAAATGCTGGAGTAACTCAGCAGGTCAGGCAGCATCTCGGGAGAGAAGGAATGGGTGACGTTTCGGGTCGAGACCCTTCTTCAGACTGATGTCGGGGGTGGGACAAAGGAAGGATATAGGTGGAGACAGGAAGATAGAGGGAGATCTGGGAAGGAGGAGGGGAAGGGAGGGACAGAGGAGCTATCTGAAGTTGGAGAAGTCGACGTTCATACCACCGGGCCGCAAACTGCCCAGGCGAAATATGAGGTGCTGCTCCTCCAATTTCCGGCGGGCCTCACTATGGCACTGGAGGAGGCCCATGACAGAGAGGTCAGACTGGGAATGGGAGGGGGAGTTAAAGTGCTGGGCCACCGGGAGATCAGTTGCGTTAATGCGGACCGAGCGCAGGTGTTCAGCGAAGCGATCGCCGAGCCTGCGCTTGGTTTCGCCGATATAGATGAGTTGACATCTAGAGCAGCGGATGCAATAGATGAGGTTGGAGGAGGTGCAGGTGAACCTCTGTCTCACCTGGAAAGAATGTTTGGGTCCTTTGATGGAGTTGAGGGGGGAGGTAAAGGGACAGGTGTTGCATCTCGTGCGGTTGCAAGGGAAAGTGCCCGGGGTTAGGGTGGTTTGGGTAGGAAGGGACGAGTGGACCAGGGAGTTGCGGAGGGAACGGTCTCTGCGGAATGCAGAGAGGGGAGGGGATGGGAAGATATGGCCAGTGGTGGGGTCCTGTTGTAGGTGACGGAAATGTTGGTGGATGATATGTTGGATCCGCTGGCTGGTGGGGTGGAAGGTGAGAACGAGGGGGATCCTGTCCTTGTTGCGAGTGGGGGGATGGGGAGCAAGAGCGGAGCTGCGGGATGTAGAAGAGACCCTAGTGAGAGCCTCGTCTATAATGGAGGAGGGGAAGCCCCGTTTTCTGAAAAACGAGGTCATCTCGGAAGCCCTAGTCTGAAACACCTCATCCTAGGCGCAGATGCGGCGTAGACGGAGGAATTGGGAGTAGGGGATAGACTTTTTGCAGGGGACCGGGTGGGAAGAAGTGTAGTCCAGATAGCTGTGCGAGTCGGTGGGCTTGTAATAAATGTCAGTCACTAGTTTTTCTCCTGTGATGGAGATGGTGAGGTCCAGAAACGGGAGGGAGATGTCAGAGATAGTCCAGGTATATTTAAGGGCAGGATGGAAATTGGAGGTGAAGTGTATAAAGTCAGTGAGTTCTGCATGGGTGCAAGAGGTAGCACCAATGCAGTCGTCGATGTAGCGGAGGTAGAGTTCGGGGATGGGGCCAGTGTACGTCTGGAACAGGGATTGTTCGACGTACCCGACAAAGAGGCAGGCGTAGCTAGGGCCCATGCGAGTGCCCATAGCTACGCCTCTGGTTTGGAGGAAGTGGGAGGAGTCAAAGGAGAAGTTGTTGAGGGTAAGAACCAGCTCTGCTAGGCGGAGGAGAGTGTTGGTCGATGGGGATTGGCTGGTTCTACGGTCGAGGAAGAAACGGAGGGCTTCGAGACCATCCTTGTGGGGGATGGAAGTGTAGAGTGACTGGACATCCATGGTGAAAATGAGGGAGTGGGGGCCTGGGAACCGGAAGTTATCCAGGAGATGGAGAGCGTGTGAGGTGTCTTGGACGTAGGTGGGGAGGGATTTGACCAGGGGGGATAGGATGGAGTCGAGGTAGGTAGAGATAAGTTCGGTGGGGCATGAGCAGGCAGAGACGATGGGTCTGCCGGGACAGTTGTGTTTGTGGATTTTGGGTAGGAGGTAGAATCGGGCCGTGCGGGGCTGGGGAACTATGAGATTGGAGGCACTGAGGGGTAGTTCGCCGGAGTTGGTGAGGTCGGTGATGGTGCTGCTGATGAAGGTCTGGTGTTTATCGGTGGGGTCATGGTCCAGGGATAGGTAGGAAGAGGTGTCTGATAGTTGTCGTCTGGCCTCGGTGCGGTAGAGGTCAGCACGCCAGACTACCACAGCCCCTCCCTTGTCAGCGGGTTTAATTATTAAGTCCGGGTTGTTGCGGAGTGAGTTGAGGGCCGCACGTTCAGGAGGGGAGAGGTTAGAGTTAGTCAGGGGAGTGGAAAATTTAAGGCGGCCGATGTCACGCCGGCAGTTTGAAATAAAAAGTTCTAGTGAGGGTAGTTGGCCATACTGGGGGGTAAAAGTGGAGGGGGTCCGTTGGAGACGGGAGAAGGGGTCATCAGTGCGGGGTCGGGACTCCTTACCATGGAAAACGGCTCGGAGGCGGAGGAAGAAGAGCTCCACGTCATGGCGGACGCGGAACTCGTTGATGTGGGGGCGGAGGGGAACAAAGGTAAGGCCTCGGCTGAGGACCGACCGTTCGGTGTCTGAAAGGGGGAGGTCAGGGGGGATGGTGAACACCCGGCAATGGTGGGGGTTGGGGTCGGATGGAGGCAGGGGGGCAGGTGGAGGGGATGTATGGTAGGGGGGTGGTGGGTTAGCTGGGCAGAGGGGGGCATGAGGACCGATGTGGGGAGTACTGGGGGTCGCCTGGCTGGAGGGGGAGGGGGAAGGGGGAGACCCAGTGGAACCCCTGCTGCAGTTACCTGTAGTAGGGGGTGGGCAGTAGGACCCAGCAGTGCTGAGGGGCTCTGCCTGGTGGGGGCTGTGGGCCCAGCGCGGTGTGTGTGGGCCAGGTGGAGCTGCAACCTGTTGTTGGTCCCGGGGGCCGGGTACAGCGACGGCTGTGACCTGCTGCTGGGCGGTGGAGCGGCGCGGGTCAGCACGGTCGCTGGGGGAGGCACGCGGGGACCTGGAGTCCGGGTAAGTGACGGTCGGCTCGGTCAGCGGATGGCCGGGGAGGGCGTGGGCGGCAGCGGTGAAGGGGTCGGGAAGGACGTGGGCGGCAGCGGCGGTGCAGAGGCCTCGCTCGTCGGCGGCAACGGCCCCGGGCAGGCGGTGGAGGTCGGCGGCGGCAGCCTCAGGTGAGCCTCGGCAATCAGCGGCCACGGGGAGGCGTTGGAGGTTGGCGTCAGCGGCCCAGGGGAGGCGTTGGAGGTTGGCGTCAGCGGCCCAGGGGAGGCGGTGAGGAGCGGTACTGCACCTGGTGGCAGTAATGGCGCCGCGGGCCTCTGCCTCGTGGTGTGCCGGCCGGCAGTGCGGAGCAGCGGTGGAGTTGCGGGCCTGCGGGACGTCGAGTCGCTGCCGAGGAGTGTCGGTGGTGGAGGCATCCGTCTGGAGGCGGGTGAGTTTGCGAGCCTTGGTGGAGTCCAGGTAGGTGAAGAATCGAGTGTTGAGGGCGTGGATCTGGCGTAGGATGAAGTATAGTTGGGGCCCGTTGCAGGTGTGGGTGAATGAGGCCCGGAGCTGCGGGAGAGTCAGAGAGAGGGAGGGCCTGCTGGTGCCGGCGCATCCCAGCCAGGGTACAACGCAGGGCACGGAAAGAAAACTGTTCAGAGAAGTGGCAGATGGTCTGTTGGAGATGGTAGTCCGGGTTGGGTCCGAATTGGGAGGTCTGGAAACGGAGCTGGAAACCACGAGGCAGAAGATGGAGGCGCAGGCAAGTCCCAAGGAAGCAGATGTGGCTGTGGTAGCGAGTCTGGGTCAAGATGTGGTCGTAGAGTAGGAGGGCAGGAGAAATCACAGAGGGGGAGCAGCGAGAGAGCATGTTACTGAACTCTCGTCGAAGAGAGGAGGAGAACTTCTTCAAAGTGGACACCTAGTGGGTGTAGGATAGTGTTAGTGTACGGGGATCGCCGGGCGGCACGGACTTGGAGGGCCGAAAAGGCCTGTTTCCGGCTGTATATATATGATATGATATGATACCTCGAAGAGAAATCGCAGTGGAGCAATCGATTTGTACCAGCATCTGCAGTTATTTTCTTATACTACTGGTTGCTCCACTGCGATTTCTCTTCGAGGTATGTCCACTTTGAAGAAGTTCTCCTCCTCTCTTCGACGAGAGTTCAGTAACATGCTCTCTCGCTGCTCCCCCTCTGTGATTTCTCCTGCCCTCCTACTCTACGACCACATCTTGACCCAGACTCGCTACCACAGCCACATCTGCTTCCTTGGGACTTGCCTGCGCCTCCATCTTCTGCCTCGTGGTTTCCAGCTCCGTTTCCAGACCTCCCAATTCGGACCCAACCCGGACTACCGTCTCCAACAGACCATCTGCCACTTCTCTGAACAGTTTTCTTTCCGTGCCCTGCGTTGTACCCTGGCTGGGATGCGCAGGCACCAGCAGGCCCTCTCTCTGACTCTCCCGCAGCTCCGGGCCTCATTCACCCACACCTGCAACGGGCCCCAACTATACTTCATCCTACGCCAGATCCACGCCCTCAACACTCGATTCTTCACCTACCTGGACTCCACCAAGGCTCGCAAACTCACCCGCCTCCAGACGGATGCCTCCACCGACACTCCTCGGCAGCGACTCGACCGCCCGCAGGCCCGCAACTCGACCGCTGCTCCGCACTGCCGGCCGGCACACCACGAGGCAGAGGCCCGCGGCGCCATTACTGCCACCAGGTGCAGTACCGCTCCTCACCGCCTCCCCGGGGCCGCCGACTGCCGAGGCCTACCTGAGGCCATCACCACCCACCGCCTCCCCGGGGACGCCGACCTCCACCGCCTCCCCGGGGCCACTGCCGCCGACCTCCACCGCCTAACCCAGCTAACCCACCACCCCCCCACCATACATCCCCTCCACCTGCCCCCCCTGCCTCCAACCGACCCCAACCCCCACCATTGCCGGGTGTTCACCATCCCCCCTGACCTCCCCCTTTCAGACACCGAACGGTCGGTCCTCAGCAGAGACCTTACCTTTGTTACCCTCCGCCCCCACATCAACGAGTTCCGCGTCCGCCATGACGTGGAGCTCTTCTTCCGCCGCCTCCGAGCCTTTTTCCATGGTAAGGAGTCCCGACCCCGCACTGATGACCCCTTCTCCTGTCTCCAACGGACCCCCTCCACTTTTACCCCCCAGTATGGCCAACTACCCTCACTAGAACTTTTTATTTCAAACTGCCGGCGTGACATCGGCCGCCTTAAATTTTCCACTCCCCTGACTAACTCTAACCTCTCCCCTCCTGAACGTGCAGCCCTCAACTCACTCCGCAACAACCCGGACTTAATAATTAAACCCGCTGACAAGGGAGGGGCTGTGGTAGTCTGGCGTGCTGACCTCTACCGCACCGAGGCCAGACGACAACTATCAGACACCTCTTCCTACCTATCCCTGGACCATGACCCCACCGATAAACACCAGACCTTCATCAGCAGCACCATCACCGACCTCACCAACTCCGGCGAACTACCCCTCAGTGCCTCCAATCTCATAGTTCCCCAGCCCCGCACGGCCCGATTCTACCTCCTACCCAAAATCCACAAACACAATTGTCCCGGCAGACCCATCGTCTCTGCCTGCTCATGCCCCACCGAACTTATCTCTACCTACCTCGACTCCATCCTATCCCCCCTGGTCAAATCCCTCCCCACCTACGTCCAAGACACCTCACACGCTCTCCATCTCCTGGATAACTTCCGGTTCCCAGGCCCCCACTCCCTCATTTTCACCATGGATGTCCAGTCACTCTACACTTCCATCCCCCACAAGGATGGTCTCGAAGCCCTCCGTTTCTTCCTCGACCGTAGAACCAGCCAATCCCCATCGACCAACACTCTCCTCCGCCTAGCAGAGCTGGTTCTTACCCTCAACAACTTCTCCTTTGACTCCTCCCACTTCCTCCAAACCAGAGGCGTAGCTATGGGCACTCGCATGGGCCCTAGCTACGCCTGCCTCTTTGTCGGGTACGTCGAACAATCCCTGTTCCAGACGTACACTGGCCCCATCCCCGAACTCTACCTCCGCTACATCGACGACTGCATTGGAGCTACCTCTTGCACCCATGCAGAACTCACTGACTTTATACACTTCACCTCCAATTTCCATCCTGCCCTTAAATATACCTGGACTATCTCTGACATCTCCCTCCCGTTTCTGGACCTCACCATCTCCATCACAGGAGAAAAACTAGTGACTGACATTTATTACAAGCCCACCGACTCGCACAGCTATCTGGACTACACTTCTTCCCACCCGGTCCCCTGCAAAAAGTCTATCCCCTACTCCCAATTCCTCCGTCTACGCCGCATCTGCGCCCGGGATGAGGTGTTTCAGACTAGGGCTTCCGAGATGTCCTCGTTTTTGAGAAAACGGGGCTTCCCCTTATCCATTATAGATGAGGCTCTCACTAGGGTCTCTTCTACATCCCGCAGCTCCGCTCTTGCTCCCCATCCCCCCACTCGCAACAAGGACAGGATCCCCCTCGTTCTCACCTTCCACCCCACCAGCCAGCGGATCCAACATATCATCCACCAACATTTCCGTCACCTACAACAGGACCCCACCACTGGCCATATCTTCCCATCCCCTCCCCTCTCTGCATTCCGCAGAGACCGTTCCCTCCGCAACTCCCTGGTCCACTCGTCCCTTCCTACCCAAACCACCCTAACCCCGGGCACTTTCCCTTGCAACCGCACGAGATGCAACACCTGTCCCTTTACCTCCCCCCTCAACTCCATCAAAGGACCCAAACATTCTTTCCAGGTGAGACAGAGGTTCACCTGCACCTCCTCCAACCTCATCTATTGCATCCGCTGCTCTAGATGTCAACTCATCTATATTGGCGAAACCAAGCGCAGGCTCGGCGATCGCTTCGCTGAACACCTGCGCTCGGTCCGCATTAACGCAACTGATCTCCCGGTGGCCCAGCACTTTAACTCCCCCTCCCATTCCCAGTCTGACCTCTCTGTCATGGGCCTCCTCCAGTGCCATAGTGAGGCCCGCCGGAAATTGGAGGAGCAGCACCTCATATTTCGCCTGGGCAGTTTGCGGCCCGGTGGTATGAACGTCGACTTCTCCAACTTCAGATAGCTCCTCTGTCCCTCCCTTCCCCTCCTCCTTCCCAGATCTCCCTCTATCTTCCTGTCTCCTCCTATATCCTTCCTTTGTCCCACCCCCGACATCAGTCTGAAGAAGGGTCTCGACCCGAAACGTCACCCATTCCTTCTCTCCCGAGATGCTGCCTGACCTGCTGAGTTACTCCAGCATTTTGTGAATAAACCTACATACCTGTACGTCTTTGGAGTGTGGGAGGAAACCGAAGATCTCGGAGAAAACACACGCAGGTCACGGGGAGAACGTACAAACTCCTTACAGTGCAGCACCCGTAGTCAGGATCGAACCTGAGTCTCCGGCGCTGCATTCGCTGTAAGGCAGCAACTCTACCGCTGCGCCACCGTGCTGCCCATATCTGAAGCTTGTTTCCAGAGTAACAAGAATAACACCATAGCCGAACAACTGATTATATAGGAGGAATTGCTTTTGAATTGCATCGTTTTGGTGTAAAAAATTCCAGAGAACTTGATCACTGAATATATTTAAAGTGACAATTGACATCTATTTGAAGGTAATGGTGCGTGAGATAGATCGGCTATGACAATAGACAATATGTGCAGTAGGCGGCCATTCAGCCCTTCAAGCCAGCACAACTCCCCCTCCCATTCCCAGTCTGACCTGTCTGTCATGGGCCTCCTCTAGTGAGGCCCACCGGAAATTGGAGGAACAGCACCTCATATTTCGCCTGGGCAGCTTGAAGCCCAGTGGTATGAACATCGACTTCTCCAACTTTATAGTTCCTCTGTCCCTCTCTTCCCCTCCCCCTTCCCAGATCTCCCTCTATCTTCCTGTCTCCACCTATATCCTTCCTTTGTCCTAGGTAATTCTGCAGAAAAAATTTGTCAGTCCTTACTAAACACGCAGCCAGAGGAATTGTGCACCTAGCATCTACCAACCAAGCATCCTAGGTTTTGTTCTCATTACAGAAGTGATAAATGGGGTTTCTCAAAAAAGGACAATCACAGCAGACATGATTTTGATGGAAATTAACTGCTCATATAATTTAGGTTGTGCATGATTTTCCAATTGATTTTTTTTGTGGAAGATGTCCATTGCTTGGCACCTTGAGTGAAGAGGAAAAAAATAGTCAAGGCAAATGTGGGTCCCTTGAAGACAAGCAGGGGAATTTATTATGGGGAACAAAGAAATGGCAGACGAGTTAAACCGTTACTTTGGATCTGTCTTCACTGAGGAAGATACACACAATCTCCCAAATGTTCTAGGGGCCGGAGAACCTAGGGTGATGGAGGAACTGAAGGAAATCCACATTAGGCAGGAAATGGTTTTGGGTAGACTGATGGGACTGAAGGCTGATAAATCCCCAGGGCCTGATGGTCTGCATCCCAGAGTACTTAAGGAGGTGGCTCTAGAAATAGTGGAAGCATTGGAGATCATTTTTCAATGTTCTATAGATTCAGGATCAGTTCCTGTGGATTGGAGGATAGCAAATGTTATCCCACTTTTTAAGAAAGGAGGGAGAGAGAAAACGGGTAATTATAGGCCAGTTAGTCTGACATCAGTGGTGGGGAAGATGCTGGAGTCAATTATAAAAGACGAAATTGCTGAGCATTTGGATAGCAGTAACGGGATCATTCCGAGTCAGCATGGATTTACGAAGGGGAAATCATGCTTGACAAATCTACTGGAATTTTTTGAGGATGTAACTAGGAAAATTGACAAGGGAGTGTAAGGGGTTTCTGCGCCGAGCTTTCGCCCGACCTAAGGTCCCCGTTCCTTGCTCTGATCCCTTGACCAGGCCGTGCACACTGGTTCCCCGTGAGTGGTTCGACCCACTCACCCCTTACGGTTCTAGACACTGGGCTTAGATGCAGGAGCTCTTATAGTGCAGAAAAAATTCAACCAGACCAGATTTCAAAACCAGGGTTTAAATGAAAAGGCTTTTATTCAGCACTTGGGACTATTGTCCATGAATACTTATACAGTTCTATAATACATGTCTATGAAACACATACCGAATCACACGAATACTTATAACTATGAATCATTAAACACACACAGTTCTACAGGACAGATACCCGAATGCCTTTCTCGCTGAATTCTTGAAACACACAGTTCCACAAAACATATACACGAATACCCTTTTACTTATGAATTCTTAGGCACACTTCTGCAAGACACATACACGACTGTAGATGGGGAACGTACGACGCATCGCAACCTTGACCAACACATATTTTAATACACACCCAACGTTTATTCACAACCACCCTCCTCTCTACACTAAACTATGTCCAGGATATGTAGGATTTGAAGTGCATGCTCACCATGGGGCTATTACTGGGGTTACTGGCTGTTCGTTTTGCAGTATTTCTTCTCGAGTTGCGTGCCTGTTCCTCTCTTGCATCCGTTCTTCTTTCCGACTTTCTTCTTGACTTCAGTTGACTTCGAACCCGGTTTTCTCTGCGCTTCTTGCCTCTGTCCGTCTTAACTTTTTCACCCAAAAGTAGTGGCCAGTTATACTGTTTCTGACCCGTCCTATCTCCCGCCAGATCTTGGAATCTCTTTGTTCAAAAAGATATGTATCAGGTTTTCTTCTGATCTGCGCTTATGTTCTGGGATACCGGGGATGGCCAGACGGTGTTAATTGGGATTTCGTTGTGAGGTGATGGGTGTTAACTGGTTTCCCATCACCTACCAGGTAGTTTTCTATGGGCTATTGTGCCCCCTCACTGAGATGAACTGTTTAGGTCGGCTTGGGGCATTGTGAGTATGCTGATGTCAGCGCCCCAGTGTCTGGACTCCGACCTGGTTTTGTAGGTTTCTGCATGGCCAATACCCATCCTTTTGTTCTGGCCATGGCTTTGCAGAAAACCTAGAGACTGGGTTGTAAGGTTTTTACTTTTGTGGCTGGTCACGAGGTCCTGCGGCCATTTTAGGACCCACGGATTGTGACATCCTTTGTTAATCTGACCGCAGCCTTTCTCCGCTATCAGCCCCAGTCTCCCGTTTAAAATGTCCAAACTGCAGCTCTTTGGTTTGGTGTTGCTTTCCGAATGAGGGAAAACTTCTCAAATCTTACAGGAGAGTCAGTGGATGTGGTGTACCTCGACTTTCAGAAAGCCTTCGACAAGGTCCCACATAGGAGATTAGTGGGCAAAATTAGGGCACATGGTATTGGGGGTAGGGTACTGACATGGATAGAAAATTGGTTGACAGACAGAAAGCAAAGAGTGGGGATAAATGGGTCCCTTTCGGAATGGCAGGCAGTGACCAGTGGGGTACCGCAAGGTTCGGTGCTGGGACCCCAGCTATTTACGATATACATTAATGACTTAGACGAAGGGATTAAAAGTACCATTAGCAAATTTGCAGATGATACTAAGTTGGGGGGTAGTGTGAATTGTGAGGAAGATGCAATAAGGCTGCAGGGTGACTTGGACAGGTTGTGTGAGTGGGCGGATACATGGCAGATGCAGTTTAATGTAGATAAGTGTGAGGTTATTCACTTTGGAAGTAAGAATAGAAAGGCAGATTATTATCTGAATGGTGTCAAGTTAGGAGGAGGGGGAGTTCAACGAGATCTGGGTGTCCTAGTGCATCAGTCAATGAAAGGAAGCATGCAGGTACAGCAGGCAGTGAAGAAAGCCAATGGAATGTTGGCCTTCGTAACAAGAGGAGTTGAGTATAGGAGCAAAGAGGTCCTTCTACAGTTGTACCGGGCCCTGGTGAGACCGCACCTGGAGTACTGTGTGCAGTTTTGGTCTCCAAATTTGAGGAAGGATATTCTTGCTATGGAGGGCGTGCAGCGTAGGTTCACTAGGTTAATTCCCGGAATGGCGGGACTGTCGTATGCTGAAAGGCTGGAGCGATTGGGCTTGTATACACTGGAATTTAGAAGGATGAGGGGGGATCTTATTGAAACATATAAGATAATTAGGGGATTGGACACATTAGAGGCAGATAACATGTTCCCAATGTTGGGGGAGTCCAGAACAAGGTGCCACAGTTTAAGAATAAGGGGTAGGCCATTTAGAACGGAGATGAGGAAGAACTTTTTCAGTCAGAGAGTGGTGAAGGTGTGGAATTCTCTGCCTCAGAAGGCAGTGGAGGCCAGTTCGTTGGATGCTTTCAAGAGAGAGCTGGATAGAGCTCTTAAGGATAGCGGAGTGAGGGGGTATGGGGAGAAGGCAGGAACGGGGTACTGATTGAGAGTGATCAGCCATGATCGCATTGAATGGCGGTGCTGGCTCGAAGGGCTGAATGGCCTACTCCTGCACCTATTGTCTATTGTCTATTGAATGGTGGGGAGGCCCCATTATGATACAGCTGAACAAATGTACCAATCCTAAATGGACTGTGACAACTGCTCAAACCTTGAGTGGTCATCACAAGTTTGTAACAAAAAAGCCCTAGTGATGCAAAGCACTTCTAGGTAATTCGTTCTATGCCATGTGTTTATGATTTGTCCAAATAGTCCCGGACTTCTAATCATGCATATGGATAAATCCAGTACTACCAGATTTTCGTTAAAATAAAAGGAAAAATGCCTCCACGGGGTCCAGAGAGACAGGAGACTGTAGATGCTGTAATCAAGAGCAAAAACCAAACTGCTGGAGGAATTCGGTGCTTGGAAGACAGTCAGTATAAAGAGCTAAGGGGTGAGGCAGTGGCAGGCTGGTGATAGGTGGAACCAGGTGAGGTGGGCAGATGAAGCAAGGTGGCAAGGGGAAAGTGTGGTGATAGAGACTGGGGGTGGTTGGAAGAGGATCCAGTCCATAGTGATTGCATTTCTTGCTTAGTCTTGGAACTCTGATTTATCAACCTTGAGTGAACAGATGTTCATAATGAACAGGCTGTTGGCATGATACAAGGTGCTTTATACAAAATCTTATGATATTCTGAAGCGGATGCATGTCATCCAACTGATGAAAACAGAATTGGAAAGGTAGACCATTCCCTCCACAGATGTCTGACCTGCTGAATTCCTCCAACACATTGTGTTTGGCACAGCAGAGAAATTACTGATGCCATCCATTTTAGCACTTTTCTAGTTCAACTCTGACCAATAATCAAGTTTATTTGTTGGTGTTGGTTTATTATCGTCATGTAATAGAGAGTTAGAGGCACACAGCAATGACAAAGGCCCTTTGGCCCAACTTGCCCATGCTGACCGAGATGCCCCATCTACACTCGTCCCACCTGGCCATGTTTGGCCCACATCCCTCTAAGCTTTTCCTATCCAAGTAGCTGTCCATGTATACTGGGATACTTTGAAAAGCTTTTGTTTGTGCTCTATTCAATTAAATCAGATCAAATTACATGAGTACAACAGATAGAAAGAAGAGAAAAATACCAGAGTGCAGAACATAGTTTTACAGTGTTGTGACATTACAGATTTGCAATATCTGCAATGAAGTCAGTTGGAAGATCAGGACTGTACCCTATCTTATGGGAGCACCATATAGTATAAGAAAATAACTGCAGATGCTGGTACAAATCGATTTATTCACAAAATGCTGGAGTAACTCAGCAGGTCAGGCAGCATCTCGAGAGCGAAGGAATGGGTGACGTTTCGGATTGAGACCCTTCTTCAGCACCGTTCAGTAGTCTAACAGCTGTTCCTGAGTTAGTGCATCCCCTAGTGGTTGACTCAGGAGCTACGGGTACATAGGATTATCAATCTTTATGATTGAAAACAACTATAATAAATAATCAATGAGCTATAGGGAGAGTTGAACTGAAAATCCTTGGGAATTGAGGTCAGTGCACAAAATTACATCTGCAAATTATTGACTGCAAATATTGTCGTCTAACTCATTGACTTATTCTGTTATCGCACTTTGGGTATTTTTACACCACCAGACTGCACTACAATGGTTGTACCATTCTGCTGCATTGCTGCATTCGTTGTTGCATTTATAGTCATATCTATCACTATCTTGTGTACACCAGTTACTCTGCGAGCTTCACACACAAAAATGGAACTTCTTTGCACCCTGATGTACATGACGATAAACCGGTCTGAATCATTATATCCATGCTATACTTTGGACCCCCCTTTCCACCATAAAACAAAAATGCCTTTTAAACACCAGATAATAATAGCAAGCCAATGCCGAATTAAATCATTCACTCAATTCCTTTGAATGTGTATATAGTCAATTGTAATTTACCAAGAGATAATTATTCAGTATTATTACATGAAGTGAGGGTTCTCAAATTTGGCCAACTGGGGAAATTCATCTCCATTTTACATCTACCTTGCGATGGCATGCAAGTTGCTGGCTCAAAGGGCCAAATGGCTTCCTCCAGCACGTATTTTCTATGTTTCTAAGTTGTGATCTGAAACAAGTCCGCAGTGGACCAAATTGCAGCACAGTCTGATGTCAAGCAAGGTAATGTCAAGAATGTTCTCAAACCTGTCCACAATGCCTCACCTCACCTACAACAGCCTCTTGCTGAAACAGAGCCAATTTATACACAAACAGAAAAATATTGTTCAACTGTGTCAATCTACTATTGCACCATTAAATTACAACTCAGGTGATTCTTGTGCATGCACATATTCAGAGGCCAGGTTTCAATGCATTATTAACCTTTTCACTGGAGTGTATGGGAGAACAAGCCTTACCCTCAATAACTGCCAAGCAAAAAGACCTCCACCAACCTGTAACATCACGCCAACGAAGGGGCATGATCACTTTTTATACCCGAGGATCTCTCTCTTTAGGCAGATATTATCTCTAGTGCACCAGCACAGCCTCTGGCCAACTGAAGAAAAGCATGTCTGCAAATCAAAATCACCAATTAGTTTAGGAAAGAAAACTAGATGCTGGTTTAAATCGAAGGTCGTCACAAGATGCTGAAGTAACTCAGCGGGTCAGGCAGCATCTCTGGAGAGAAGGAATGGGTGACGTTTCGGGTCGAGACCCTTCTTTAGTTTAGATATGTGAAAGTCGCCTAGACTTATCCATGAAATAATTCAAAAAGCACAAGACTCAGTTAATAAAACTTTTTACTTTTACACCAAGGTGGGAGAAGACACAGAGGCCTGCTTCCATCCTCTCAAAGAATACCCCGAATACAGGCAATATTTATACAGCACACAAAGCACATCCAGTAATTTTCCACAGTTCAGTAATTTTCCACAGTTACATTACATCTGCCAGTCCTAACAATAACATAGTAGAGTTCCCAAAGTATTTGTGTTAGGGAGTCAAACAGGAGTAAAGGGGAGTTGCATAGCTAAGATGATTAGAGAGGCACCGTTGTGCGATAAGGAGACACCATAGGATCTTTAGAACATTGGAATGTCCTGTCCTCAATAAACCATGAGAAACAACTTCTAAACCCTGAGAAACAACATCTTATCCGCAGGTGTCTGGTACCGACTGCCCACGGGAGCATATTCAGCTTAAAATGTCAGCCATAGTTAGCACAAAATGGTTTCCACAGTTTTAACCCTTACAGATATACAGCATGGAAACAGGCTCTTTGGCCCACCAAGCCCTCGCCGACCATCGATCACACGTTCACACTAGTTTTATGTTTGCTCACTTTCTCATCCATTCCTTACACACAAGGGGCAATTTACAGAGAGCCAATTAACTTACAAACCCGCACATCTTTGGAAGGTGGGAGATCGACCACAATAGAGGACAAGACGATGTTTTGGATCCAGGTCCTTCTTCAGACTGATGGAGTGGGGAGGGGGGAATACTGGGAAGGAGAGGTGGGGTGGAGTAAAGGCTGGCAAGTGATCAGTAGATACCGTGAGGGCACGATTGGCAGATGGGTGAAGTGACAGAAGCTCGAGGTGAAAAGGAGTCAAAAGTGTCAGATAAGAGGAGGGTGGTGGATAAAAGGGAAACGGGGATTCCGAGTATGGAGGGGGTGAGAGATGTGCATAAGGAGGGAAGGAATGAGGTGACTGGGATGGTGGGGAAGGAGTAGGGTGCTTAGAGATAACGGGGTTCCTTGAAGTTAGATTATTATTCATACCTTGGGTTGTAAGCTACAACCCAACACTTCTGGTTCCACTGAAACAAATCATTGTTAATACCGATGTAGAGAAAGCATTACAATAAAAGTATTTAACAGACAAAATTATGGCCTGCACATTGACCATATGACCTGGTCAGTGGGAAGTTATGGTGGGCATATGGGTCAGATTTGTTTTTAGGTGACATTATAGTAAATGTTGACACCTAACTATACATTTAATATTATAATCTGCTGAGTTCACAATCAGACTAAAGGTCATGTAATCCAAATTGAAAGCAGAAGAGACATGTTATGAAATGCAATTTGATTGTAACAAATGTGGACTGCACAAAACGCACTAAAAAATTAAACAGAGTCAGTGTGCATGATTTAATCGTCTCTGGCACTGACGAATAATAAAATCCACAAAATGCTGGAGTAACTCAGCAGGCCAGGCAGCATCTCAGGAGAGAAGGAATGGGTGACGTTTCGGGTCGAGACCCTTCTTCAGACTGATGTCAGGGGGGCGAAGCGATCGCCGAGCCTGCGCTTGGTTTCGCCAATGTAAATAAGTTGACATCTGGAGCAGCGGATGCAATAGATGAGGTTGGAGGAGGTGCAGGTGAGCCTCTGTCTCTTCGCTCAACACCTGTGCTCGGTCCACGTTGGCCAAACTGGTCTCCCGGTGGCCGAGCACTTCAACTCCACCTCCCATTCCCAGTCTGACCTTTCTATCATGGGCCTCCTCCAGTGCCATAGTGAGGCCCACCGGAAATTGGAGGAACAGCATCTCATATTTCGCCTGGGCAGCTTGCAGCCCAGTGGTATGAACATCGACTTCTCCAACTTTAGGTAGTTCTTCTGTCCCTCTCTTCCCCTCCTCCTTCCCAGTTCTCCCTCTATCTTCCTGTCTCTACCTATATCCTTCCTTTGTCCCACCCCCCTGACATCAGTCTGAAGAAGGGTCTCGACCCGAAACGTCACCCATTCCTTCTCTCCTGAGATGCTGCCTGACCTGCTGAGTTGCTCCAGCATTTTGTGAATAAATACCTTCGATTTGTACCAGCATCTGCAGTTATTTTCTTATAATAATAAAATCCAAGTCATTTTATGGATTGGTCTGTGTTTACTTCAATGTAATTAATAAAATCTGGCCAAACAGGACTTTGGTAATCAATTTATTTGGCCATGCTGGATAATATTTCCTATGACATCTATTTTATTCAAGACATTTATTGATTAAAATGGAAAACAAACATGACTCCAATGCTGTTTACTGAAAATGCAAAATTGAAAAAAATACTGAATAATTTGAGATTCAATCAAAATTTAATTGTTGATTAACAGGAGCAGACCGTTGTTCAATAGAACAAATGCTATTCAATACCAATGATAGTGCAGTTCCCTGCAAGGAATTTCCATGAGTAGAACTGGTCCTTGTGATGTGTGGAATGAGGAGCAAAATTCTCATCCAGTAACTCAAGAGTCATGTCAGCCTACAATTCTGTGGTATCTAGAGCATGGATGAACTGATTCTGTTGCACAACATTCAAAGGAACAGCAACCAACTTATTGACCAAGGAGATAGACATGAGAGCATTTGAAGGCTGGGGAGGGGGGGGGGGGGGGGGGGGAATGAAGGTTTAATCTCCAAATAAAAGGTTGAATATAAAGTAGAATTCCAATAACATCCTTTCATAATTTCAGAAATGGACAATATCAAAACACCTGGAAGGTATTTATTCACAAAATGCTGGAGTAACTCAGCAGGTCAGGCAGCATCTCAGTTCACAAAATGCTGGAGTAACTCAGAAGGTCAGGCAGCATCTCAGTTCACAAAATGCTGGAGTAACTCAGAAGGTCAGGCAGCATCTCAGTTCACAAAATGCTGGAGTAACTCAGCAGGTCAGGCAGCATCTCAGTCACAAAATGCTGGAGTAACACCTGCATCATCAATCCACTACAGCCAGGACACCAGCCTTAAAGTGAGAAAATAAGAAATTGCACATCTCCATTGGCGAAGATCAGATTTTTCAGTGACTTGAATGTTGCGAGCTGGAATCAGAATGTGGTATCTATTTGTGTGCTGTCCCAGAAGTGGAGCTCGTTACCATCGTCTCACTCTTTTACAGGTGTATGATTGTACTCATGTACAGTATGATTTGATTCAATAGTATGCAGAACAAGCTTGTCCACTGTATCTCGATACATGTGACAATGACAAACTAAACCAAACATTAAAGTTTACTCGGCCAAAGCAGCAGGAAGAGAGGTTGGGAGAAACAATTCATACTACTTAGCCTGAGCTCAATGTGGTACATAATAAGTCATTTTACCTCTCTTATTTATCTTGCCATTAACAAAATCAAAACTGATTTCTGATGCAGGCATTATCGTTAAAGCAAAACAATTCATTGCATTTTTGGCCTCGAAAGTCGGAAAGAACAGTGATGATTCCATATAACCATAGAAAATATATATACTTACATCTAGATTTATCCAGGTTAATATTTCCATGGACATTGGGCGACACAGTGGCGCAGCAGTAGAGTTGCTGCTTTACAGTGCCAGGGACACAGGTTCCATCCTGACCACACATGGGTGTATGCAGGGCCATCTTTACAGCATTATGGGCCCCTGGGCAAAGCAGTGTACTGGGGCCCCTACGACAACTACTCACAGGAATAAAAATGTAAATGGTCGATAAAATGGTCGATAGCACCCTCAACCCACCTTATTCCCCTCCACTCCCCCTACTGACCCACCCCACCCCCCCCCCCTAGCCACCCCCACTTGCCCCTGCCCCCACCCGGGACGCGGGGGGATGGTGGCTGAGTGTTAGACCAATGCAGTAGAGGTTTGGAGGAGTTTCAAAGGGGGTTCAAGGAGGATGAATTGGGTGAATGGAGGGTGGAAGAGGGGGGGGGATAAGGGGGCTGGGGGATGGAGTGGGTGAGAAGAGGATAAGGGGGATGAGGTGGGTTGTGGGGAATGGGATGATAAGTGGAGTTGAGGGGGTGTGGATGGAGTGGGTGAGTGGGGCTCTTAAAAAAAACAACCCTGAAACCAATTTAAGTTAATGCAGCACAGGTCTGGGGGAGTTTTAAGGGGGGAATGGAGTGCATGATTGGGGCTCTGAAGAAAAATCCTAAACACAATTTCACGACCCCTGTTGTCCCCCTCCCCAGTGCCCATTCTCAGACCCCCCCCATTCTCTCTCCCCCAGACCAGACCAACTGTTACTCTCTGCCACCCCCCTTTCCCCAGCACCCCCATTTCCCCCACTCTCTCTTCCCCCCCACCACCAACCCCCACCCTTGCTGTCCCCCTCCCCAGTCCCACTCTGCCTCCTCCCACCCCCACTCTCTCCTCCTCCCACCCTCCCCGTCACCCCCACCGTTACTCTCCCCCATCCCCCTTTCCCTACCAGCCCCCCCCCGTCGTGCCGGCGAAAAGCACTTACCGAAAAGCACTTAGCGATGGTCTTAGGGTGCTACATTGTTGCGAAAAGCACTTACAGGTCGCTGTGAGAAGCACTTAGTGATGGAAAATGTTGCGAAAAAAACACTTATTGAACCTACATTTTTAAAGTAGTATTTATTTATTGCAAGTCACTTAACATACACAGATCAGCATGGGGCCCCTATGCTCGTGGGGCCCCGGGCAAGTGCCCATCAGGCCCATGCGTTAAGACGGCCCTGGGTGTATGTCCAGAATTTGTACGATTCTCTCTGCGACCGCATGGGTTTTCTCTGGGTTTAGTTTAGAGATACAGCACGGAAACAGGCTCTTCGGTCCACTGAGTCCGCACCGACCAGTGATCCCCGCATAACACCCTATACACTCTAGGGTCAATTTACATTTATACCAAACCAATTAACCTACAAACCTGAGGAGTGTGGGAGGAAACCAAAGATCTTGGAGAAAACCCACACAGCCACAGAGAGAACGTACAAACTCTGTACAGTCAAGCACACATAGTCAGGATCGAATCCGGGTCTCTGGCGCTATAAGGCAGCAACTCTATCGCTCCGGTTTCCTCCCACATTTCAAAGATGTGAAACTTTGTAGGTTAAATGTGTAGGAAGAAACAGCAGGCGCTGGTTTAAACCGAAAATCGACACAAAATGCTTGAATAACCGAAGTCAGAGTCTGAAGAAGGGTCTCAATTCGAAAAGCGTCACCCATTCCTTCTCTCCAGAGATGCTGCATGTCCCGCTGAGTTACTCCAGCATTTTGTGTCTATCTTAAGTTTGTAGGTTACTTGGGTTCAGTAATTTGTCCCTAGTGTGTGGGATAGAACTACTGTCCGGTGATCGTTGGTCAATGTGGATTTGGTTTGCCGAAGGGCCTGTTTCCACGCTGTATCTCTAAACTAAACAGACAGAATGACCAATCAGCACATTCTTAGAATAAAGAAACGGACAATAAATTAGTGTTTTGACGGCAATGTCCAAATTTCCAAGAATGGACTTGAAAAATTGAAATTCATGATGTCAGATAGGATCAAAAGCACGAATGGTTGTGAAACCTCCATGCTATATTGCCCTCTGCTGGGCAATCTGGGGTGAACTGTAAAATTGTCTCTTCCGAACGGAGACGCGACCTTTTTCTGGGTGGTGTCTCTGTTCCCACTGCGGCCTACCATCGGCCAAACACCTGGAGCTGGAGGCCTCCACCTGGGACCACCTGGGCTCTGGTTCGCAGAGCCCGCGGACCGGACTCACCATCTGCGGAGCTGGCTGCCTTCGGAGGCTGTGGTGGCGCTGCGGGAGCGGCTGCGACTCGTCTCCGGAGGCTACTTCGGCTGTGGGCCGCGTGGACATCGGAAGCTCGCAGGCCCCTGGGTAGGCGCCGACATCAGGAGCTCCGACAGCGGCAGCGTCTTCGCCCGCCCTGAATCGCGGGGCTTGGGTCGGCCCGCCACGGACCTTTTACCGTCCGGCGCGGCCTGGAATAGGCCGCGGGATTTTCTCTGCCCGGCGGGGGCTTCAATGTCGAAACCATGACCGCCCCGACGTGGCAACTTCAACAGCCTGACCGCGGGAGAAGACGGCAGGGGAAGAGAAAAGACATTCTGGCCTTCCATTACAGTGAGGAGGTGACTGGAGGAGACTCACTGTGATGGATGTTTCTTTTTGTTTGGTATTGGTTTATGATTGTGTGTGTTATTGCTTATTTTTATTGCTTATTTTTATTGGTCTTATTATTGGACTGCGGGTAATTTTTCATTTCACTGCGCATTTATGTGTATGTGACAAATAAATTGACTATTGACTATTGACAGTATTCGGCAGGAAGTAATTAGGTGTATGGTTTGCTGCTGACTACAAATCCTGAGGCTAGAGATTTGCAAAGATAGATTAAAATTTTCCATCCGAACACCATAAGGGCTGAACCACTGGCCCACAGCTAAAACGGTTGAGAGTAGGTGTCTGATATCAAATGGAAAGTCTGAAAGCAAGTTCAGCATTTCCGTTTAGCCAGCTCATTGTAGTTAACTTTGGGTGTTGACACATCCATTGTGCCAGGCATGATGTCACCATCTCAATCTATTATTTCATATAATCGATCCAAAAATAAGATTACCAATCCTCGAGTATAAAGAACGATAATTTGGAGAACAATGTGTGCTTTGGTGCATGGTTATGTAGCTTGTGTATATCATTGTGTAGGAAAGAACTGCAGATGCTGTTTTAAATCAAAGGTAGACACAAAATGCTGGAGTAACTCAGCAGGACAAGCAGCATCTCTGGAGAGAAGGAACGGGACAAACCGCCCACTCCCCTGACATCAGTCTGGAGAAGGGTCTCGACCTGAAACGTCACCCATTCCTTCTCTCCAGAGATGCTCCACATCCCGCTGAGTTACTCCAGCATTTTGTGTCTATGTGCATATCATTTCCGCTTCTGTAATCCAGTATCATCAAATATCATATTTCCAGACCAAAGCTCAATGCAAATAGGCTGCTGTACCATGTGCTCGGTAACTATGAAATAATTTCTACCCAAAGTGTGTGAATTGTTTCTGAGAGTCAAAGGCAGAATCTTGGTTCAATATCTTTCTCAATGTACAGCTGGCTTCAGTAAGGAGCAGAAAAAGGTTCTACCCTTGCAAAAGAAGAAAACCTTTGTCAACCAAAGGTGTGAATGGAGGCAGCCGAGAAAGTTAACGCCACACCATTGGAACAATGCAAGTAATGACTTTGAGGTGGTGAGAGTTGTTAACCTTGGTTAATTCCTCGTGCACATTTAATCAAATCCATATCATATCATATCATATATATACAGCGCGGAAACAGGCCTTTTCGGCCCACCAAGTCCGCGCCGCCCAGTGATCCCCGCACACTAACACTATTAACACTATCCTACACACACTAGGGACAATTTTTACATTTACCCAGCCAATTAACCTACATACCTGCACGTCTTTGGAGTGTGGGAGGAAACCAAAGATCTCGGAGAAAACCCACACAGGTCACGGGGAGAACGTACAAACTCCTTACAGTACAGCACCCGTAGTCAGGATCGAACCTGAGTCTCCGGCGCTGCATTCGCTGTAAAGCAGCAACTCTACCGCTGCGCTACCGTGCCGCCCTAGGACTTGCCAAGTTAACTACCGCACATCATTCCTCAAACTTTGAAAGCTTATCAATTCCTCTTCACTGTTTCTTTCACACTCTATCCTTCCATTTTTATTACAAATAAATATCTTAACAGAATGCCATGTCTCTCCCTGCTGGCTCATCTCACCAAGACTGTATTCATAGCGCACAAAATGTCACTTGTCGCTCACAAGTCATTTTGCTCCATATGGCAGAAGAAAGAGCAGATCAAGATGAAGAGAAAGGATCAGCAGTGTGTTTCACAACAAACCACTGCTAAGTTCATAAGTGATAGGAGTAGAATTAGGCCATTTGGCCCAATGGGACTACTCCATCATTCAATCAAGGCTGATCTATCTCCCCCTCCTAACCCCATTCTCCTGCCTTCTCATAATCTCTGACACCCTAAGGATAGACACAAAGTACTGGAGCAACTCTGCGTGTCAGGCAGCATCTCTCGAGAAAAAGGATGGGTGATGTTTCGGGTCAGACTGTAGTCTGAAGAAGGCCGTAACCCCAGTCTGCATACTTCAGCTGCTTCATTAAACCTAGTCCCTGTGCATCATCAAAAGGCAATTTTCTTCTTTCATTGATTTGCCTAAATTGGGTAGATATGCAAATTCACTGTTTTACATTCTGCATTTGATCTCTACCAAGAAGCCCTGACCTGTAATCTAATTAGCAACCCAGTCTAATCAGGATTACCTCAACAAAACCACAAAGTGCAGCAGAAACAACTAATTGAATTGTATAAGAAAATAACTGCAAATGCTGGTACAAATCGAAGGTATTTATTCACAAAATGCTGGAGTAACTCAGCAGGTCAGGCAGCATCTCAGGAGAGAAGGAATGGGCGACGTTTTGGGTCGAGACCCTTCTTCAGACTAATCGAATTGAATACTTTACTGTCACATGTGACAAGCCACATTTAAATTCTTTGTTTGCACATGTGGGCAAATAAACATCCATAAAGGGCGCTTACAAAGTTACAAATTACCCCCCCCCCCCCCCGCGCCAGCACCCCCTTTGTTCTCCCCCTCCATCACGGTGGTTCCCCCTACACTGGTTCCACATTGTTCTTCCCCCACCCTCACGGTGGTCCGCCCAGGCTGGGTCCCCCTTTGTTCCTTCCCTCGGCAGCGGCGTCATTTCCACATGTCTGTCGGTCAGTGCCATGATCGACCTCTCCACTAACGCCGCTGTGGCACCGACCCAGGCCCCAGCCACGGGCTCCGTTGACCCGTGAGGCTCCACCGCCAACCCGCGAGGCTCTACCTCCGACTCGCAAGGTTCCACCACCAGCCCGCGAGGTACCGGCCTCGGCTTCTCAGCGGCACCTCCGGAAGGCACAAGTAACAGTTGCCAACAATATTTAGTGTTAAGATTCAAGAGAGTCAAGAGTGTTTTGTAGTAATATGTCCCAGATAGAACAATGAAATTCTTACTTGCAGCTGCACAACAGAATACTTAAACATAGTACACTGTAAACAATGCAATAAACGCGGGCGGAAAAAATTCAATGTGTGCAGTATACATACACACATTCAAGTACAGAAGCAAAAGATGTAGAGGATAACCACAGCACAAGTGGATACCATACAGAGACAGTCATTCTTTCAAAGGAAATATGCCAGTTCTATTACTCAGATAAGCGACAACTGCACATTACAACTATTGCAATTTATTGGGCGGCACGGTGGCGCAGCGGTAGAGTTGCTGCCTTACAGCGAATGTAGCGCCGGAGACTCAGGTTTGATCCTGACTACGGGTGCTGTCTGTACGGAGTTTGTACGTTCTCCCCGTGACCTGCGTGGGTTTTCTCCCAGATCTTCGGTTTCCTCCCACACTCCAAAGACGTACAGGTTTGTAGGTTAATTGGCTGGGCAAATGTAAAAATTGTCCCTAGTGGGTGTAGGATAGTGTTAATGTGCGGGGATCGCTGGGCGGCGTGGACCCGGTGGGCCGAAGGGCCTGTTTCTGCGCTGTATCTCTAAATCTAAAAAATCTAAATCTAAATCTATTGCATTCATCAGTTTTCACAAAACTCTTAAACACTTCCTAAGGATTTTTGATGATCCTCAACACTTGGAGCCGATTCCTAAAAATCTAAAACTTGGTACACCAAATATTTATGGAGTCACACAGCACATAAACATGCCCCCCCTGGGGGCTCATCAAAGTCTTATACAACTGAAACATAATGCAGAAACTAACTGCAATGTCCCAACTTCTATACTCAAATGAAAATAGACAAAAAACTGGCGCAGGGCAGGCATTTCTGGAGAGAAGGAATCGGTGACTTTTCAGGACAAGATCTTCAGACTGAGTCAGGGGAGAGAGAGGTTGGTGATAAGGAAGGGTGAGGTATGAAAAAGACAGATCAAAGAAGATGACGATCAAGGTAATGTAAACACAAAATGCTGAAGTAACTCAGCAGGGCAGGCAGCATCTCTGAAGAGATTCCTCTCTCCAGAGATGCTGTCTGTCCTGCTATTCCAGCATTTTGTGTCCACCTTCAACTTAAACCAGCAAATGCAGTTCTTTCCTAGACATCAAGGTAATGTAGAATGGCTCATTGTTAGCTGAGGGGAAGGTGAGGAGGTGAATAATCAATAACATTTATCAGAAGGACAGTGAAACTAGTCAGAACTAGGGTGGGGGCGGGATGGATAGAGAAGGAAAGCAAGGGTTATTTGAAGTTAGAGAACTCTATAATCCGATTGTGTCGGAAGGAACTGCAGATGCTGGTTTAAACTGAAGATAGACACAAAATGTTGGTGTAACTCAGCAGGTCAGGCAGCATCCCTGGAGAGAAGGAATTGTTGACGTTTCAGGTCGAGACCCTTCTTCAGACTGATGACTGGGGAGAGGGGGATACATAGATAAGGAAGGATAAGGTGTGAAAGTAGGACAGAGAGAATGGTGATCAAGGAAAATGAATAGATTATTGTTAGCTGGGAGTTCGCTGCAGATTTTAATCTCTGTTCAAAGCAAACATAGATAAAAATGTAGTCGGAGACAGTAAAGGGCCTGTCCCAGTTACGTGATTTTTAAGGCGACTGCCGGCGACTGTCGAAGCCGTAGCAGATCGCCAAAATTTTATTTTACCCTACGACAATGACCACGACAATGCCGAGTCAGGTCGATACAAGTTTACTTTTTTTGTGAAACTAGCACCTGGCTAAGAGATTGCACCGTCATCGGAAACATCACAAAATTCCTACCTTTACCGGACTGTCAAACTGTCGCCTCCAATCTACCTGTCTAATGTCCTGACTGTAAATAAATTGGTGAAACAAAATTATCTTCTGGTATCTTCAAATGCCTTTTCTTAATTTAATATTATGTGCTTCTAAATGCATCTGCGACAACCTAGCAAACCTGGGGACAGCATGCGACAGCGCCCGCAATAAGCTACGATACCTGGCGACAAGCCAGCTGTCGCCGAGAAATTTATGTCTGGAAAGTTTTTCCGCGACGTGCTGAGATCCGCTACGATTCATTGAAGACTCCTCACGATCATGCCCGCGACACCGCGGCAAATGTTCAGCGACAGCCTAGTCGCCGGCAGTCGCCTTAAAATCACCTAAGTGGGACAGGGCCCTAAGACTGGTCGGAAAACTGGGAAGGAAGGCAGAGGGAAAGCAAGGGTTACTTGAAGTTAGAGAAGTCAATGTTCATATCGCTGGGGTGTAAGCTACCCAAACAAAATATGAGATGTTGTTCCTTCAATTTGCGTTGGGCCTTACTCTTACAATGGAGGAGGCCCAGGACAAAAAGGTCAGTGTGGGAGTGGGAGGGAGAGTTAAAGGGTTTAGCAATCAGGAGATCAGGCAGATTTAGGCAGACTGAGGGGAGGTGTTCAGCGAAACGATCGCCAAGCCTGCACGTGGTCTCGCTGATATATAGGAGTCCACACCTAGAACAGCAGATACAATAGATGAGGTTGGAGGAGGTGCAAGCGAACCCTGCCTCACCTGAAAAGACTGTCGAGGTCCTTGGATGGAGTCAAGGGGGGAGGTATAGGGACAGGTGTTGCATCTCCTGCGGTTGCAGGGGAAAATACCTGGGAACGGGGTATTTTGGGTGGGAATGGACGAGTTGACCAGGTGTTGCTGAGGGAACGGTTTCAGCGGAAAGAGGTGGAGATGGGAAGATGTGACTAGTGGTGGGATCCCATTGGAGGTGGCAAAAATGCTGGGGGATTATGTGCTGCATGTGATGGGTGATGGGGTGGAAGGCGAGGACAAGGGGGGAGGGGGAGCAAGAGCGGAGCTGCGGGATATCGAGGAGACCCTAGTGAGGGCATCATCTATGATGGAAGAGGGCAAATCCCCGTTCCCTTAAGAATGGGGACATCTCTGATGTCCTGGTATGGAACCTCATCTTGGGCGCAGATGCGGCGTAGACAAAGGAATTGGGAGTAGGGAGACAGAGGCAGGGTGGGAAGAAGTGTAGTCTAGATAGCTGTGGGAGTCAGTGGGTTTATAATAGATGTCAGTTGATTGTCTCCTGTGATGGAGACGGTGAGATCAAGAAACAGTAGGGAGATGTCAGAGTTGGTTCAAGTGAATTTGAGTGCAGGATGGAAATTAGTAGTAAAGTAATGAAGTCAGTGAGTTCTGCATGGGCACAGGAGGTAGCACCGATGCAGTTGTCAATGTAGCGGAGGTATAGGCCTAGGGCTAGTATATGCTTGGATCAGTGATTGTTCGACGTTCTCTACAAAGAGGCAGACATAGCTGGGGCCCATGCAAGTGCCCATAACTATGCCTTGGATCTGGAGGAAATGCGAGGAGTCGATGGAGAAGATGTTTCGGGTAAGAACCAGCTCTGCTTCAGGGAGGAGAGTGTTGGTCGAGGGAAGTTGGCTGGCTCTGCGGCTTTAAGACCTTCCTGGTGGAGGATGGAGGTGTAGAGTGACTGGAGATCCTTAGTAAAGATGGGGGAGTGGGGGCATGGAAAACAGAAGTCATTGAAGAGATGAAGGGCGTGCGAGGTGTCTTGGACGGGTAGGGAGGGATTGGACTGGGTGTGGGGTGGGGAATAGGATGGAGTATGGATGTATATGTAGAAATTTATTCAGTGGGCCTAGAACAAGCAGAAACAATGGGTCTGCCAGGTCCAAAGTAAATATTTCTTTATCATTGCAACAAGCATGGATGTCAGGGCACTCAGAAACAATAGGTCTGCCAATTGTCCATTGTTCTTCTCCCTCCATCACGGCAGTTCCCCCCACGCTGGGTCCTCCGTTGTTCTTCCCCCTCCTTTACAAAGGTCTCCCTATGCTGGGTCCTTTGTTCCTTCCCCCGGCATCGGCGTCTTCACTCCCAAGTGGTCCGTCCTCATCTGTCGGTTGGCGCCCTCATCGACTGCTGCACCAACCTCTCCACAATCACCGCTGGGTCCCCTGCTGATGCCTCCGTGGCACTGATGCAGGCGCCAGCTGCGGCCGCCGTTGAATTAGAGGCCGGCCGTGGCCTCGCTGACCTAGGCACCGTCAGCCGTGGGCTTCTTTGACGAAAGGCTCCACCTCCGACCTGGGCTCCGACCGTCAAAATCCATGTTGACTATCCCTAATCCCCCCACGCACACCTGCGCTCGGTCCGCATTGACCAAACTGATCTCCCGGTGGCCGAGCACTTCAACTCCCCCTCCCATTCCCAGTCTGACCTTTCTGTCATGGGCCTCCTCCAGTGCCATAGTGAGGCCCACCGAAAATTGGAGGAACAGCACCTCATATTTCGCCTGGGCAGCTTACAGCCCAGTGGTATGAACATCGACTTCTCCAACTTTAGATAGTTCCTCTGTCCCTCTCTTCCCCTCCTCCTTCCCAGATCTCCCTCTATCTTCCTGTCTCCACCTATATCCTTCCTTTGTCCCGCCCCCGTCATCAGTCTGAAGAAGGGTCTCGACCCGAAACGTCACCCATTCCTTCTCTCCTGAGATGCTGCCTAACCTGCTGAGTTACTCCAGCATTTTGTGAATAAATACCTTCGATTTGTACCAGCATCTGCAGTTATTTTCTTATACATCCCTAATCCCCAAGTCTATGCAAATGTCTTATCACTCAGAATGCTTCCCAGTTTCCGAACACAGATGTTTGGCTCACTGGTCTTGCATTCTCAGCTTTTTTCTTTGCAGTCGCTTTTAAATTGAGGCACAACATTGGCCACCCTCCAGTATTCCAGAACGCACACGTATCTAACTGGTTCATGCATCTCAGCCAAGACTCCTGCCATTTATTTGCACGGTATTTATTTTTTTAATTTATCTGAAAATCTGCTTTTGCCTAACAATATAGTTTTTAGAAAATTGTAATTACAGTACATTGACACAAAGGATTTTTAAAAATTCTAATAATCGACCTAAGCTGTGTTAAAACAGGAAACAAATATTGTGCACATGATGTATGCACCATTTGCAAGAGCTTCAATGCAATTAATAGACATTCTCATGCTCTGATGCGCAAGGTATCTTCAGGTCTGTCACTTTTTCCTATCCTTCAACCCCATTTTCAACTTACTCAATCGGAAAAAGCAAAACTCATAACAACAATATTAATCAAGAACCCCATGGTGCTCTGTGCAAGAAGGAACCGCAGATGCTGATTTAAACCGAAGAAAGACACAAAAAGCTGGAGTAACTCAGCGGGACAGGCAGCATCTCTGGTTTTGGGTCGAGATCCTTCTTCAGACTGATGTCAGGGGAGTGGGCGGGAGAAAGATAGAATGTAGTCATTGACAGTAAGACTAGTGGGAGAATTGGGAAGGGGGAAGGGGATTGAGATAAAGGGAAAGCAAGGGTTACTTGAAGTTAGAGAAGTCAATGTTCATACCGCTGGGGTGGAAGCTACCCAAGTGAAATATGAGGTGCTGTTCCTCCAATTTGCACTGGGCCTCACTCTGACAATGGAGGAGGCCCAGGACAGAAAGGTCAGATTGGGAATGGGAGGGGGAGTTAAAGTGCTGAGCCACCGGGAGATCAGGTAGGTTAAGGTGGACTAAGCGGAGTGTTCAGCGAAACGATCGTCGAGCCTGCTTGGTCTTGCCGATGTACTGGAGTTGACACCTGGAACAGCGGATACAGAAGATGAGGTTGGAGGAGGTGCAAGTGAACCTCTGCCTCACCTGAAAAGCCAGTTGGGGTCCTTGGATGGAGTCGAGGGGGGAGCTAAAGGGACAGGTGTTGCATCTCCCGTGGTTGCAGGGGAAAGTACCTGGGGAGGGGGTGGTTTGGGTGGGAAGGGACGAGTTGACCAGGGAGTTGCGGAGGGAACGGTCTCTGCAGAAAGCAGAAAGGGGTGGAGATGGGAAGATGTGGCCAGTGGTGGGATTCCATTGGAGGTGGCGAAAATGTTGGAGGATTATATGCTGTATGTGACGGCTGATGGGGTGGAAGGTGAGCACATGGGGGACTCTGTCCATGTTGCGAATGGGGGGAGGGGGAGCAAGAGCGGAGCTGCGGGATATCGAGGAGACCCTAGTGAGAGCCTCATCTATAATGGAAGAGGGGAACCCCTGTTCCTAAAGAATGAGGACATCTCCGATGCCCTGGTATGGGTCCAGGCAGGTGGCATCACGTGATTCATTTGTATACAGGGGCTGTAGAAATACACTTCAGAGATAAATACTTTTAAACGAGTAACCGGGAAGGCAAAGGGGTACATGAGAAATATTTGGCAGATAAGATAAAGAATAATCCAAAGAGGTTCTACAAGTATGTTAAGGGCACAAGAGTAAGAGAATAGGGCCCCTTAAAGATCAAAGTCATCTATGAATGGCATAGATGCGCAAGGTCCTAAATAAATATTTCTCAACTGTATTTATAATTGAGACAAACATGGATGTGAGGGCAATCAGGGGAAATGATAATAATAAACTAATCCAATCACCAGTGTGATGCAAATAAATTGTCTGGTCTGTTTTTATAATATACTAGACCAAGTGGACCCATTGGGCCCAAACCTCTCCTTAGAGTCTATCTTAGAGTTACTCCAGCACTTGGAGACTGTTGGTTTTGTTTTTACGGGGGGGGGGGGGGGGGGGGGGGGGGGTACAAACCAGCATGTGGTATCTAATCAGGCTGAAATGCATACTTTAAAATCGACTTGCTTGGCTGCAACTTTGTCAGCGCCGTAGGTGGCTGCTAATTGTGTACATTGGGTATACAATAGATAATGGATGCAATGAGTAGGCCATTCAGCCCTTTGAGCCAGCACCACCATTCACTGTGATCATGGCTGATCATCCACAATCAGTACCCCATTCCTGCCTTCTCCCCATATCCCTTGACTCCACTATCTAAGAGCTCCATCTAACAAGCAAAGAATCTCACTGTGAATCTCGCAAAGAATTTCACTGTGAGACTATACAAGCAAAGAATCTCACTGTGCCTAGTCACATGTGACAATAAAGTTATTCCTATTCCATATGGTGGTTTTACACCGAAGATGAATTTGAAGTAAAGGGTTTCGACCCAAAACTTCACCCATTCCTCTTCTCCAGAGATGCTGCTTGTCCGGCTGAGTTACTCCAGCATCTACCTCAGGTGCATTTGGCTTTGGGTGGAAGGCGTTCTGCGGTGAAAGGGGGGGATGATCTGCTGCACTCAAAGCAAAAGTATTATTTTAAAATAGACTTTACTCAAGAAATGAATATGTAGAATACATGATCCTTACAAAACTCTATCCGACATTCTCAGAGGCTCCACATACATTCTATACATGTTTACACAAATTTCACCTCCACACCGTTGCCACTCATGCGGCCCACTGGCATGGAAGGTGGACACAAAATGCTGGAGTAACTCAGCGGGTCAGGCAGCATCCCTGGAGAGAAGGAATGGGTGACGTTTCGAGTTGAGACCGTTCTTCAGACTGATGTCAGCAGAGGGGGCGGGACAAAGATAGTATGTAGTCGGAGACAGTAAAACTAGTGGGAGAACTTGGAAGGGGGAGGGGATAGAGAGGGAAAGCAGGGACTATCTGAAGTTAGAGAAGTCGATGTTCATACCGCTGGGGTGAAAACTACCCAAGTGAAATATGAGGTGCTGTTCCTCCAATTTGCGCTGAGCCTCACTCTAACAACGGAGGCCTTGGACAGAAAGGTCAGATTGGGAATGGGAAGGGGAGGTTTTTTTTTTAGAGATATTCAGCGCAGAAACAGGCCTTCAGCCTACCAGGTCCGCGCCGCCCAGCGATCCCCGCACACCAACACTTTCCTACACCC
Source organism: Rhinoraja longicauda (assembly GCF_053455715.1). Taxonomy (NCBI): domain Eukaryota; kingdom Metazoa; phylum Chordata; class Chondrichthyes; order Rajiformes; family Arhynchobatidae; genus Rhinoraja; species Rhinoraja longicauda. Next base: position 44,598,581 of record NC_135969.1, read on the forward strand.
ACTAGGGACAATTTTTACATTTGCCCAGCCAATTAACCTACAAACCTGTACGTCTTTGGAGTGTGGGAGGAAACCGAAGATCTCGGAGAAAACCCACGCAGATCACGGGGAGAAAGTACAAACTCCGTACAGATGGCACCCGTAGCCAGGACCGGGAGGTCAGGTTCTCCCACCAGATTTAATCCAGCATCTGCAGGTTTTTTTCCTACACCACTGGCGTGGAATCCCTTCCTCTTATTTTGAGGGGCGTCTCCTCCACACCCTACCCTGCACCCCCCAATGTCCAGCAGCAGAAGGGGCCCCCAGTGGAGAGCTGGGGCGGGGGGCCTAGTGGGGCGGGCCTAGTAGGGGGGCTGGGGGAGGGGCCTAGTGGGGGGCTGTGCTAGTGGAGGAGCTGGAGGCAAGTGGGGAGCTGGGGCCTAGTAGGGACCCTAGTGGGGTAGCTGGGAGCGCTAGTGGGGGAGCTGGAGAGGAGCCCTAGTGGAGGAGCTGGGGGAGGGGGGTAGTGAGGGAGCGGGGGTAGTGAGGGAGCTGGGCTAGTGGTGGAGCTGGGTGGTCCCTAGAGTGATGGAAATGAGGGGGGGGGGGGAACGCAGGGGGACGGCGTTCCCCGAGTTTTCTATTTCCAGCTCGGGTTTAATGAGTACTGCAGAAAGATTCGAGTCGTTTATCACTTTATTCAACTCAGACGAAAACGATTTGTTAACTGCCACTGTTAGCACTTGTTAACAGCCAGTAGTTAACAGGTAATAGTTATACAATGTGTTATCAATACATCGATCCACATTCCTCAGTAAATGTAATTGTGTTTTGGCCATGTATTAATGACACCGCTTTCCTTTGAATAAAATTCAAGGGAGAATTTCTTAAACTCACTGTCAGGGTTACCGGACCGTGAGCACGGGCTCAGGTAAAGTCACATTATTTTATTATTCCACGTTATTCTATTTGCCGCTATGCCTCAGTTGTTTCAGTTAAATTAGATTGGATGGGGAGAAAATTAAATAAGTAGTACCAATAGTTTTTTCCAGCCTAAATCGTGAGTGGTGAATATTTTATTGTGGGTGGTTTTATTTAGCAAAACAATAGTGCAAGCGGAAATATTTTATTATATATCATTATCAAATTTTATTATATATCACTATCAAATATCTATAAATTTCAGATTTGTGTACCCCTGTGAAAATGAGCATACTGAGATACTTTGAAAGACAGCGTCTTCAGATCGATGAAGAAATAAATGATAATGAAAACACTCAGCCAGAAAAGAAGGCAAAATTACTTGAAAATTATAATGTAACTGATGCAGCTGTTTCGCCTGATGCTGCTGCATGTGAAGACATTTCAAAAGATATTGAAAAATGTGATCTTCCAGACTGTTGGACACAAGAAATGCACTTAAACAAAAAGAAAGAATATCCCTGGCTAATTGTTAAAAAACAGAAAACTAGGATGTAGTGTACGCAGCAAGTGTCATCTTGGACTTCAACGAACACAAGGAATTCATTTGTCTCGTGAGTGGTGCAGTGTTAATGTAGTAGGAGTGAGTGATGACAAAGCAAAACAGTTAATGAGGTTAAGAAAAAAGATTTTTAAGCACAAAAATAGTGAAGCTCATATCAGATGCCAAAAAATCAATGAAACAGCTGAAAAAAGGCAATCGAAAATGTGGTGTATATGTCACTGAAAAAGGACGAAGCAAAAACAGGTCGAGATTTTAGAAATGTATATAATATTGTACACAAAGGTAGGCCTACACAGATATGTCTTCTGATATTGAACTGCAAGAAAGAAACGGCATCGACTTAGGTTACGTTCTACACTCTCGTAAGTCATGTGCAGATGTTTCTCACCACATAGGGAACCAGATGCGAAAGACAGTGGTGGAAAATATAATTTCAAAACAATCTAAAATGTCTATTATGATTGATGAATCTACTACTATTAATGGGAAAACTGTTCTAGTAGTCTGCTTGAGAGCAGCAGTTGGTGAATCTTCCCAACCTATATCATTCTATTTTGACTTAGAACATATGAAACTTGGTGCAAATGCAAAATCTATATATGATGGGCTTCTAAGTTGCTTAGTACCTAAAAGAAAATGTGATATCACTTGTAACTGATGGTGCATCAGTAATGTTGCAAAACTATTTCTTGATGATTTCCCTAATGCAACTGTTTGGCACTGTGCCAGTCACAGGATTGAACTCAGTGTAGGTGATGCTATAAATGAAGTTGCAGGTTTGAATAATTTTCAGATATTTTCTGATAAATTGTATTCCTTATATCATTGGTCTCCGAAGAATCAGGATGAGTTAACTGCATGTGTTGAGGCTCTTCACTGTCAACTGTTGAAAATTGGTCATGTTTTCAGTGTGAGATGCGTTGCTTCGTCTTACCGAACTGTAAAGGCAATGTGGGAGCATTTTGGAAAAGCACGCTGTGATGCTTCAAGATCTAATGCAGAGAGAGCAAAGTACGAGGGGCTGAAAAAAGTATGAGAGTCATCAGCTTTTGTAAATAATTTGGGCTTGTTGATAGGCAGTTTGTTACTGAACCGTCACTTGAACTGCAGAACCGAAATTGTACACTTAGTAAAGTACATGAGGAAATTAAACAAACAATCAAGGCTCTTGAATGTCAAATAGAGAAGCCAGGAAAATGTTATACTCAAGTGGAGAAAGCAACAAGCCAGATGATATTTAATGGAATAAATTTGAGAGCTGGTAAAGTACCTACTATACATAGACAACAGTTTTTGAGGCGTTTGGTCAATAATATGAAATCCAGGCTGCTTGAATCTACAACAGCTTCCAATGATAAATGTAAAAAGTTAATTAACAAGTCAAAATATTGAGATATTAACAATATTCCAGAAGATTCACTTTTTACCTTTGGGGATAATGATGTAGAAGAAATGGCTTAAATGGTCCACTTTGTGTCAGAGCCTTCAGAGAATTCAAGGAATCTAAAGGGAAGATAGTTTCTGCAGATTTTCAGCAGCTGGTAACGGCTGTAAATACAATTTCGGTATCAACAGCAGAATGTGAAAGAAGCTTCAGTGGCATGAATTTCTGCATGTCATCACAACGTGCAAGACTTCAAACTGATCATCTCTCAACTCTTCTATTTATTAGGCTGGTGGGACCTCCTCTGTCAAAATTCAACCCCGAAGAATATGTGAGGACATGGCTTCTTAGTGGCAGAAGGCTGCTGAAGAAACAGCATGCAGAAAAAAATGGAGATGATATACCATTATGGAACATTTTGTAACGTAGAGATGCCAGAAAGCAGCTATGATATATAATACACAATAAACTATATAATAAATACACAATAAACAAGTTATGCATTCTTGTACTCTTACATGGCATGGGTATGACCGCACATAAAAAAATCCCTCCCAACCTCAGCCTCACGGTCCTTAGAGTACCCCTAGTTCCTAAAACCCATTTCCATCACTGGTCCCTAGTGGGGAGCCCCTCATGGGGAGCTGGGGCCCTAGTGGGGAAACTGCAACGCCCTTCCACCAGCTCCACCCGCACCGCCAACGCGGCGGTTGTCCAACAAAGATCGTCCCGCCCGCGCTTTTTATAGGAGGGGAGGGGAGGGGGGAAAGACGCTCGCTGATTGGCGGGCAGGGGCAAGGGCGGGCCGGGGCCGCGCGCTCCCCATGTCCCGCCTCCCGCCAGCGGCCGCGCGCTCCCCATGTCCCGCCTCCCGCCAGCGGCCGCGCGCTCCCCACGTCCCGCCTCCCGCCAGCGGCCGCGCGCTCCCCATGTCCCGCCTCCCGCCAGCGGCCGCGCGCTCCCCATGTCCCGCCTCCCGCCAGCGGCCGCGCGCTCCCCATGTCCCACCTCCCGCCAGCGGCCGCCGCTCGAGAGGACGGCAGCATGGCGCCCGCGCTCTGACCGAGCCACTGGGCCGCGCTCTCACAAACACACTGCTCTCTGCCCCCCCCCCCCCTCCTCCCTTCTCTCCCCCTCCTCCTCCCCCTCACTTTTTTTAAAACAATTTATTTTTTAAGAAGGAAAATGGCTTCTCACAAAGAACCCGAGGAAAAACGGATGCCGTTTACGAAGGAGGGCAGCCGGGAGAGACACCCGAGCCACGAGAACGGAACTGTAGCCGCCGGAGCCGGAGCAGAAGCAGCAACAGCAGCCGCCGGAGCAGCCGGAGCAGCCGGCAGCAAGGCGAAGTCATCGTTTCCCTTCCGAAATCCTTGGAGATCCCAACAACAAAATGGCGAACAAACCAGCGGGCCGCCGCTTTCGGGAAGCGCCCGCGCCCCCGCCCCCTCGCCCCTGCTCCGGGCCGACACGGCTGCTGCGGCTCCCAACCCTCCCAGCGTTGCAGAGAGCGAGGAGAGCGGAGCTGCCCATAAAACCGCCGACGACATTGTGCGGAAGAGTTTTCAGATCCCCAAGAAGAACAAAGAAAAGAAAGGTGCTTTGCGAGCTGCTCCCAGCCTCAGCGCTGCTTCTTGATGCTAGCCATGAATTCCGCTTCACTTGCCTCTTGCTGCTGCTGCTGCTGCGGCAGAGAGAGGGGAGAGAGATTGGGAACCATCTGCTTTGATTAATTAGGGGGGGGGGCGTTAACAAATCAGAGCAGAAAACTAAAACAAAATACTCAAACCTTTCATTTAAGAGCCACCATTAGATGCAGGTAAGTGGACCGCAAGGCAAGCATGTGGTCTGTGGTCAGAAATGTGGAATTTCAGTACTTAATATCTGACCAGACCTCCAGGGCCATGTTACTTGCAATCGTGCAAGGTCTTGAGGAGTGACTCTTCTTTACTCTCCTTTTGCTTTCTTCGTCATCCACATGCAATGGAAAATGGGAATAATAACTAACCCAGTTTTGTTTTGGAGGACAATGGTTTCTTGTTAATCCGATCATATGAGTTGGGATAGCCCATCCCAGCCTTATGTAGGGTTTTGGTCTTGGTGGAAGACCATAGAAACATGTGATGGATAGATTGAATAGACTACAATGACTATTCTACAAAATAGATTGTTTTGCATTCCCAAATACCAATAGATTGACTAATCCTGGATGCAACACTATCGGTGTTCATGGCAATATAAGGAATTTTGGAAAAGTGCCAAATTTTGAGTATCATCTTTGATTTTTCTCAAACTTGTTTCAGTTATAGCACAGAAGAGGCAGTGAATCTACCCAATAACTTAGTCTTAAAGCTGTCTTGTTACAGAAGATGTGATGCCTGTCCTGTGGAATTGGAGTTGTAATTTTTGTTCATTTACTGTTGACCAAGACACTTGTAAAATCTGATTCCACTCTATTCTTGAAATAAGGCAAAGGAGGTCATTTGGCCAAACGAGCCCGTGTCTGGTCCTGGAACCTCGAAAGATCCATCCATTCAACTCTACTGTGTTAGCCCCATTACTCAAATGTAATGCTTCAAAATTATTTTGTTCTCTTTTGCAAGTTGCAATGGAATCTAATTTCCATCAGCTTGATGGACACTGCATTCTAGATCTTCACTCGGAGATCTTTGGTTTTAATGCTCTCCATGGTTCCTTATTGTACTGGTAGACCATTAGTCATTGGCTGTTTATTATGATGTCATGTGCTGCCTATTGAATTGTGGTTTAGGGCATGATACCATGGATGACAGTTGTTCCTTAGGGGCTTTGTTAGCATCAACTGGAAGTAAATATTTGAAACTACAACTGAAATGTGGTAGTTTACTCTGATGTAACATTGTATGAATCGAAGGTATTCACAAAATGCTGGAGTAACTCAGCAGGTCAGGCAGCATCTCAGGAGAGAAGGAATGGGTGATGTTTCGGGTCGCGACCCTTCTTCAGACACTAACATTGTATGAAAATCTGTTGGAACATCTGCCTTGTCCTTTTACCCTGATAAAATATACTGGAGATTCAAAGTTTTTATTTTACATAATAGAAACATAGAAAAATAGGTGCAGGAGTAGGCCCTTCGAGCCAGCACCACCATTGCAAATAATCATCTGATCATCAAAAATCAGTACCCCGTTCCTGCTTTTTCCCTATATCCCTTGATTCCCTTAGCCCTAAGAACTAAATCTAACTCTTGACAACATCCAGTGAATTGGCCTCCACTGCCTTCTTTGGCAGTGCTAATCCACCAATTTAATTTTATTGCTGCACTAGTTAAGATATATTCTAATACAGATAAATTTGTGCTCGCTGCTCTCAATATGCAAAAACATTTCAATGAATCACATTTTGGTAACATCACCGTTTGAGATGTGTGAGATCACACCTTATAAATCTGATTGAGTTTGTTGAGGTAACCAGAAGGTTGACGAGTGCAAAGCCCTAGACGTCTATATGGACTTCAGCAAGGCCTTTCATAGTTACGCATGGTAGACTGCTCTGCATTGGATGACATGGGATCCAGGGAGAGCTAGTTGACGATAAGACAATTGGCTTCATGGAAGGAACAATAGTTGACAGTGGAAGGTTTTTCAGACTGGAAACCTGTAAAGTGGTGTGCTTCAGGATTGGTTGTGAACACGTTGCTGTTTGTGGTTTAAATCAATGATTAGTTACAAAGCAAGATTAGTAAGTTTGCAGATGACACTAAAGTGGTAGTATGGTAGATTGTGAAAATGTTTTAATCAAAAATGACATCCGATCAGCTGACCAAGTGAGCTGAGGATGGCTAATGAGGTTTAATGCAAATAAATGCGAGGTCTTGCATTTTGGGAAATCAAACCATATCTGGAACTTGACACTGATTGGTAGGGTCCTGGGGAGTGTTGTAGAGCAGAGAGATCAATGGGTGCAGGTACATCGTTCCCTGAATGTGGCATCACGGGTAGATAGTGATCCAGAAGGCTTTTGGTAAATTGGCCATCAGTCAGGATATTGAGAATAGAAATTGGGATGTTGCACAAGACATTGATGTGGCCGCATTTGGAGTATTGTGTACAGTCTTTGGCCACCCTGCTATAAGAAGGATATCATAAAGGTGGAAAGAGTGCAGAAAGCCGGCTGTGGGAGCTTCGATCGCCCCGACTGCGGATGGTTCGACTGCCCTAACCGCAGGAGAAAAGGAGGGAAGAAGATAATGTTATTGCCTTCCATCACTGCGCTGTGGTGGATGTTTATGTTAATTTTTGTGTTGCTTTTTTGGTATGACTGAATGGCAAATCAAATTCCTTGTATGTTTTTACATACTTGGTTAATTAATTAATTACAATATATAAGATTTACAAAGATGTAAATCTTTGCAAAGGGCTCGAGGGCCTGAGCTCTCGGAAGAGATGGAGCAGGCGAGGATTTTATTCCTTAGAGTGCAGGAAGCTGAGGGATGATCGTATAGACGTGTATAAATTCATGAGGGAATAGATAGGGTGAATGCACAAGGTCTTTTACCCAAAGTAGGTGAATCGAGAACCAGGAGATGTGGGTTTAAGGAGAGAGGGGAACGATTTAATAGGAACCTGGGTGCAATATTTTTCTCACACAGTGATGGGTATTTGGAACGAGCTGCCAGAGGAGGTAGTTGATGCAGATACTATAACAACATTTAAAAGATATCTGGATTGGACAGGTACATAGATATGAAAGGTTTAGATGGAAATGCGAGTAAGTGGGGCTATTGCAGATGGGCATCTTGGTCAGCATGAGCACAAGTTGGCCAAAGCGTCCAGTGTATAACTATGACTGTTCATGTGAAGCAAGAATGGGAGCTCCCTCACGATCTTAGTTTTCAATGCTGCAGACAGAACTACTCAGTAACAACCTCATTATAGAAATAATTTCTATTAAGTTTAACATGCATCAAGACTGCAACAGAATATTAACCAAATTAAAAATCCCAAAGACAGGTCCACCTAGAATGGAAGTAAAAACTGAAAAATAGAAATTCAGATGCTGCTTTTGAATTTTGGACTCGGCAATTTATATAACAAATGTGATCTCAAATGGTTGTGGACAAAGTAGGGAGAAGATTGCGTAAGAAGGAATTGCAGGTGCTGGTTAAAACGAAGATAGACACAAAGTGCTGGAGTAATTCAGCGGGACAGGCAGCATCTCTGGAGAGAAGGAATGGGTGACGTTTTGGGTCGAGACCCTTCAGACTGATGTCAGGGGAGTGGTCGAGACCCTTTAGACTGTTTCTCTTTCCCCCCACCCCCGACTCAGTTTAAAGAAGGGTCGACCTGAAATGTCACCCATTCCTTCTCACCAGAGATACTGCCTGTCCCTCTGAGTTACTCCAGCGCTTTGTTTGCAGGGAGAACATTATTTCAAATCAAATTTGCAGGACATTTTGCAAAACGTGCCATCCCAGCAGACTCCAGCTCATTGAGATGAATAACCATTTGAGTTGTTCTGGATGCCATTAGTATGTACAGTTTATGCTTGGGTCACCAACTGCACTAAATGAGATTCCTTGGAAACATTATGAACTTGTAATACTCTTCAGGAGATAGTTGTAAAAAGAGAAGAGTAGCACAGGTACAGCATATTTAATAGTAAATCACTGCACAGCAATTTCCAGAAGCTTGCTTGCTGGTCATTGGAAGAATATAAGTGGTATGTACTTGACTATCATCAATTAATGTCTTTCCACATGACACTGATATTATTTTAATCTAGTTATATGTGGACCTGCAAGGCCACGTGTGCTTCTGTAATTTGAAGATAGTTCAAGGACAATAGAATTGTATTAATATCGGATTTCTGTATATGGATAGTCCCAAATATAAATGGCTTTTGGAAGAGAAACCAAAAGCCTTTTCTAGGTCATCACAATACTAGAATCTGCAGTACATCACATTTCACTTCATGAAATTAGAGGGAAATGCAAGACAATTTTCAGTAGGATTTGAAGTATATACATTTTGAATTTTGTTATAAAGTGATGAAGATGTATACTTCCATTTTTCCATTTAAATGCTATCAGATTTACTGATGATAGGCATGGGATGGTGTGTTAAATCCAGTCAAAGTGAGGAATATTCAAATGTTTCTGATCAGAGTCAGCCAAAACAATATCCATTGGAGAAGAAATGCTTCAGGGTAAAAAAAACATCAATGATTTGGATTTGGGCTTGCAAGTGTGCACAGAGACGAGTATTATTTGTGTAATGTAAGTCACAATGAAAGTTGATGTGATCTATGAAACAAACGCATACACAGTTGTGAGTTGGAAATAAAATCCATTCTCGCTTAAATGTCAATTGACGATGCTAATACAGGTAGTGCAAGCAACAACATCCTTTTGGCATATTAGGCTGGGGCAATGGAAATTTACTCTTTGACAAATGATGTATATATAGATATATCGATAGATATAAAAAGATAGGCACTGAAAAAATGCAGAAATAATGCCAAGAAAAATAATTATGATAAGTAATGTGGTATAATGGATTTCTTAAGTTTTTTGCTTTAAATAAGAAAAACCTAACTGAACCGTTTCTTTAGGAAAGAAAACAATAAGGGGTCCATGATAAAATGCAGAAAAAGAATGCTAGAAGAACTCAGCAGTTCAGGCAGCATTTGTGGAAAAAACAGGTCACCACTACAGTCTGCCCTCTGCTCCTTGTGTAAATTGGCATCCTAAACATTTCTCAAGTTTCGATTCTGTAAATGACCACAACATGCCACTTACGCTACAAATATATGGTGTCGTTTGTTAAACTATTTTTCTCTTATATAGACTTTCCTTGCCACAAAAAATGGAGAATTAGTTCTTTTCTGTTTTTAAACCCTTTATACACCCTAGTCTGGCTTGAAAAGGCAACCAGACACTTTATTTGCATCAGGCTCGTGTTTGGTTTAATTTAGTTTATTTTTGTCATGTGTACCAAGGTACAGTGAAAAGCTTTTTGCATGCTATCCGGTCAATGAGTCATAGTGATACAGCGTGGAAACAGGCCCTTCAGCCCAACTTTCCCACACTGGCCAACATGTCCCAGCTACACTAGTCCCAGCTGCCTGCAATTGGTCCATATCCCTCCAAACCTGCCTTATCCATGTACCTGTCTGACTGTTTCTTAAATGTTGGGATAGTCCATGTCTCAACTACCTCCTCTGGCAGCTTGTTCCATACACCCACCACCCTTTGTGTGAAAAAGTTACCACTCAGATTCCTATTAAATCTTTTCCCCTTCACCTTAAACCCATGTCCTCTGGACCTTGATTCTCCTACCCTGGGCAAAAGACTGCATTTATCCGATCTGTTCCTCATGATTTTATACATCTCTATAAGATCACCCCTCATCCTCCTGCGCTCCAAGGAATAGAGTCCCAGCCTGCTCAACCTCTAGCCCTGGCAACATCCTTGTAAATCTCTGTCCCCTTTCCAGCTTGACAACATCTTTCCTATAACATGGTGCCCAGAACTGTACACAATACTTTAAATGCGGCCTCAACAACGTCTTATACAACATGACCTCCCAACTTCTATACTCGATGCTCTGCCTGATGAAGGCCAATGTGCCAAACGCATTTTTAACCACCATATCTATCTACCTGCAACTCCACCTTTAAGGAACCATGCACCTGCACTTCTAGATTCCTTTGCTCTACAACACTCCCTAGAGCCCTACCATTTACTGTGTAGGTCCTGCCCAGGTTAGACTTTCCCAAAATACAAAATCTCACCTCAAGATTTTTTTTTTTTACATGATTACAATTAAGCCATCCATAGTGCACAAATAAAGGGTACAACACGGCATGATATAGTCTGATTAGAGATATCTCAAAGGTCTGTGTGAATAGATGGGAGGTGAGGACTACACTCTAGATGATGAGAAGACCATTCAGTTACCTGATAACAGCTGGGAAGAAACTCCCTGAATCCGGAGGTATGTGTTTTCAGTCATCTGTACCTCTTGCCTAATGGCTGAGATGAGGGAGCGACTGGGCTGAGATTGACCCTTGATTATGCTGACAGTGTTGCAGTACTCGTAAAATGCATCCTTTGGTATGGAATGTTTGAGTCCTGACAACATTATTCAAAGTGATTCGTGTATCAAGACTTTTGGCAAAAAGCATAATGGTTCTGCTACTGTGACATGGGTTTGATTATACATTGTATAATTTGAGGTTTGCTGATTACAGAAAAACAGAAAAAGTAATAAACAGTGAAAAGAATCACTACCATTTGTTTAAAGTTGAAGCACAAGGCAGAAATGGAAACTTGTTTGAGTGGGAAAATTAAAATTCTGAAAAGTTGCTGTTGTATTAATTGAATAAATTTACTTTCAGACCTCTGTCAGTTAGTACCAGTGGGCCCCAGAGAATTTAAACAAGACATTTTGAAAATTCTCAACAGTAATTGCCTGGATTCTTCGTCAAGTGCCAACTTTACCTACATGAAAGCTAGATTGGTTCATAACGAAAGACTAGAGAGGGAGGTTAGTGTACTTCATATTTTGACTCAATGTTTTGTAAATGTTCTTTCAAGGTTGCATACATTTGAATATGTTAAAAATATTTTTAGTACATGGAGAAAAGGAAAGAAATGAGAAGCGAGGGCCGGCTTGAAAAGGAATTGGCAGACTCTTACGCATTCTTGCTGCTTGAAGCGTCACAGGTGAGTTTTATTTATTATATGAGAAATGTTTAAAACAAGCCTGATGAAAGCTACTTTTATGTTGTAACACATGCCACCAAACCATATTCCAGCAGTTTGAAATTTGCAAGTTCAGAAATTTCAAAATTATGATGTGAATCAGCACTTTTAGTTCACTATTAGATAAATTGCACAATGGAACTCTAACTTAAATTAAATTATTTGTTTCAGTTTTGTACTTTGATGACAAACATATTCAAAAACTCTTTAAATGTACCTTAAACCAAAACTTAAGTTTAGACATTACTGTCGAATCACTGTGCCCAGCATTCGGAAATGTCTACTTTGAAACTACAGTAATGAACTTATGAACTTATTGTCTATTAAGTAAATTCACCTAAATGAAAATTTGAAATTGCCTATCAATTACATTTCTTCTAAACACCCGTTGAATTTATAACTTAAAGCCTTGTTTGATTGTTCTGCTGAAATCATTGCATACAAAATGTGCGACATTACAGATATGATGTTATGCATGTTTATTTGCATTTGCTGGTCAGATTCAGTGCAATGATGGCTGTTTATTTCTTCCTATTTGCTTCTAAACTCCCTTGTTTTCTAACAATCTTAGAATCTTATTGAATCATTAAAAATATAAAACCTGTTTTGAACCATTTTCCGATCCAGTATGATGTACCATTTTTCTTTCAAACTCTGGAATATATTTTGATATTTACAATATATAGAATGGCCCTGAGAAGCTTTGTTTCTCACAGTCAAAACACTACAAATGTTGACATTGCACTAGTTTTACCAGGATGGTCACCATTGAAATGTAGGACACGTGGTGGACTGGTAGCTTTCACAACATTATTGTGAGAATGACTGGATAATCTGTTTGAGAGGTAACTACCTGTCCTTTTTTTAAAATGAAAAATAATTTGAAGGAATTTTGTATTACCTGAGAGATAAAGTAGGCTTTAGTTTAAATCTTACATGATAGACTGTACTGTACAAGATTGAATAATGAGATTGTTTTTGCACTCAAGTTTCCAGAGCAGGACTTGAACACAAGATTTCCTGGGTCATAAGTGGAGAGTGCTATGTCTTAATATTGAATCCGTGCCTTTTAAATAATTCCCCTTTTTCCTCTTGCTAGGTTCCCGCTATTTGTGAGAAAGGATTGTCTGTGGGAAATTCCAAAGTAACCATTCTTGGAAATCCCACAATGGGTAAGAAAAATATATTTAAAACAAATAAAAAATCAATATTTAAAAATGCATAAAGGTGTAGAACTATCTCGCTCAAATTCTTACTGGACAGATTTTAAGCATGCATACTTTTCAGATTAACCTAATACAAACTTTCTAAACAGACTGAAGATTACTATTTTATCTCCCTTCAGGTATCTATCTTTCAAAATACTGTGACGTACTTCAGCCCAATCCTTTGGATAATGGAAAGAAGGCGGAGATAATTATTTTTAAAATCGTCAAGGTAATTTTTTTGGGACAGGTTTTTTCCATCCTTGAACTTGTTTTCACATCTACCATGCTACAATTAATTTCAACATGGTGGTGAGTCTGTGGAATTCAACGGAAGGCTGTGGAGACCAAGAAAATGGGTATTTTTAAAGCAGAGATAGCTAGATTCTTGATTCGTATGGGTGTCGGGTTACGAGGCGAAGGCAGGAGAATGGGGTTAGAAGAGAGATAGATCAGCCATGATTGAATGGCGGAGTAAACCAGAGACCCAGGGGCCTAATTCTGCTCCTATCACTTATGAACTTAACCATTATGTGAAATGTACTTTTTAAGAATGTTTTAACGTTCAGTTGATTAAAAGTGTAGAAAAGATTTTGTGGAAATAATTGCAAATTGTAGAGAATGTTGTAGTGCCGCAAGGTTTCAATTTCTGATGTGCTTGTTGAATCTTTGGTCATCTGAGGACAGGCAGTGAATGCATGTTTGGTGTTGGTCTTAGCTAATGTGAAATGGGCATTCATCATGCTGTAATGATTCCGTTCCAATTGCTCAGTTGAAAATGATGTGCTGTTTGGCATATTTAATTTTCATTAATTTAATTTTTCAGGGAAGGGTAAAAGCTGTGTTTGACAATACCACAAAGAATCTCACCCCTCCAACACCAAAACACGACTGTCATGTTTTTAGAAACCTTAACCGAGTCATTTCGCTGTTCACATACAGAGCGTTTGATCTTACCCAGGTACCTTTTGAAAACTCTTATGTATTTTCATTGCAAGATGCATTGTGATTTCCATTTTTTGAAATAGTAAATATTTGCATTTATTCATCAGTACTTTATGCAAATTGGATTTACAGTTATAACGGAAATGTCACGTTTTAATTTTTCAGTTTTATCTTTATGAATTTGGAAACGAAGGCATAAGGCAATGCCCAAGGCACGTTTGCCCCTATGCTGTGGTATCTTTCATTTATCAGGAAAATAAACTTCCTAAAATAGCGAAACCAGTTACGCTTGGGTAAGGAAATTGTGTGTTTTGATTATAGGCCATTGATCTGAAATGTCACTTTTTTCCTCCAGATCTTATTGGGTTATTGCTTATTTCCTGAACTTTTTGCTTTTATTACAATAAAAGTGTATCAGCAATCTGGAAAAAAATATTGTCCTAGATTACATCAGCTCAGTGAAAACTGTTATAGATTTGAACCTTGAATCTTGCTCTGGTGCAGTACATGATTGTGCACAAAATTAACACACGTAGTTTGTATTTATCGCTTTCCCCGTTATACTTCAAAAACTTGCCTTTATCTTGCTCTCTGGCAGATAAAATTAATGTCCTAAATCAAAATTTGCCAATGCTGGGGTGTGTTTTTGCTTTTCATATTTTCACAAAACATCTTTACTGCTTTATTCAATGAAAAGTGAAGGCATTCTATGATTCATATTTGGGTTTTAATAGATGCAGCTTACATTGATTTCTCTGCAGAGCATGGAAGGAGCACCTATGCCTCTTGATGAGGACAACATCGCGCGTGCTGACTGATATTCTACTACAATTGCTGGAAGTTTGTGTAGGTGCTGGATGAGAAGATTAGGTTCAACTTCTCTCCTACCTGAGCATTGAGCAAATGTTGTCTGATGCTTTTGTAAATATTGGACAATTGGGTGAATGGTGACTGATAAGCCAGGAATTTTACACTGAAAGGAGTCTAAAGGGTTATGAATATATTAACTCCTTGTTTGTGAGGGCTGTCATCTTCTATTGGAGCATTTTTGGGAGATTTGTTTGCTTATGTATAATAAAGTGTTTTTTTGCCTTTTTCTTACAGCTTGGAAGAGAATTATTCAGGTACGCTCCTGTTTATCAAAAAATATAAATTTATAGATGCTTAATCTTAAATAAAACCAGAAAATATGCAAAATGCTTATTTGGCAGCTTCTGTGAATTTCAGACCAATGTTATTTGACTTTTGCAATGCCATCAGCCAGTAATTTTAACTTGATTTCCATAGAGGCATCATGACTTGCTAAATATTTGCATACTTCCTGCTTTTGTAAATACCAATACTTGTGCATTTAGTTTTGTTTAATTTAGAGTTACAGTGTGGAAACAGGCCCTTCAGCCCATTGTCCACACCGACCAATGATCCCCGCACACTAACGCTATCCTATACACAACACACTAGGGACAATTTACAATTATACCAACCTAATTAATCTACAAACCAGTACATCTTCGGAGTGTGGGAGGAAACCATACATCCCAGAGAAAACCCACGCAGGTCACGGGGAGAACGTACAAACTCGGTACAGCCAAACACCCATAGTCAGGATCAAACCCCGGTCTCTGGTGCTGTAAGACAGCAACTCTGCCGCTGCGCCATTGTGCAGTCCATTTTTGCATGTTGGTGTATTCAAGCGGCTAAGTATCTCAGAATATGTAGTTTACAAGTTAATTTGAGATTATTGGGCAATTTTTAACCCAGCTTTTAGCATTCCAATCCTGATCTGATGATTTGTTCTTTTATAACGATTGATGTTTTTAACCGTGTGTGATTTCTATTGCACAAATTATTGAGAACATTTGCAAGTGTCCATGATTAACGACAGATAATATTTGAACATTTATTTAAGTTTAGTTACTTATCTGAGCATTTGAATTAAAAGTTGTGTCTGTTTAGGGAAGTCTTACTACACCATCTGGAAAGGACAGCTTATGAACAAAGGGAGGTTTCTGTGCTCTGGTTCTTTACAGTCAGCTACCCAGCCATTTTTGCCATTCAAATTGTAAGTAATTATTGCTTTATGCATTGTTGTTTTATTGGTACAATGGGGAAATTTATATGTTATGGTGAATGACTATTATTGTGAAGTCTAGCCCTTGTCTTGGTTGCAACTCTAAGTTGCATTATTTTTCAAGGGTATTCTGCAATCCTTCAAGCTGTGAAGAGCAAATTGAGAATGGGTGAAGACTGAAATACATGCCAGTGGTTGAATTCCAGGTGGAATTTTGAAACCATTGTTGTGAAATGTTCATTTTTATCAGAATTTGTATATGTATAACTTAGTTGAAATATTGCATGATCATACATTTTTATCTTTTATTAGGCCTGAGAAACTTAATATTGATACAGCTATGAGTGTTGATTGCTTGAAAAATAAAATTCCAGGGACTATATTCCAAAAAACAACTTTTACTGGAACGCGAGAAGGTAGGAACCTGGTTCAATAAATGTGTGATCGTTTTTGAAGCGAATTCTTGCTCTTTGCTTTAGAGAACAAAGTCATTGAAATAAATTACTTTGCAGTGGCAGCTCAACTGTGATTGTAGTCATCTCCAAATCTGTGGATTTGTGTAATTAGAAAAGGAGGGAATAGTTGGCGTATACACAAAATACTGGTGGCACTTGCTGGGTCAGGCAACATGGGTGGGGGAATGGACAGGTAATGCTTTCAGTTGGGACCCTTCTGCTACAATCAGTCTGAAGAAGAATGATTAATTGTTAATTGCAGGTGAAAAGTCAGTTTAAAAGAGCGCCAAAGGGACGTTCTCAGTCAGAAAAGGTCGGGAGAGCAGGAGCAAGGACGACCGTTGGCTGAAAGCAAGTAAGTAAGTGTTAATTGCAGGTGAAAAGTCAGTTTAAAAAGAGCGCCAAAGGGACGCTAGCAGTCAATCAGTGAAGCGCATACCTCCAAGCTCGTCAGGAAGGCAGGATGAAGTGAGTACGTGGATTGGCTGATCAATTAAATTAGAAGTTTGGTAAATTGGCCAATTAGGTAATTTAGAGACTGATATAAACAAGGCTTGCACAAGGGGTGCAGCCCTGTCGAGGGAAGTGCCCTGTGAGAAAAGTGCGAGTCTTTGTCTACGGGTCTTAAGTGCCCTGTGAGAAAAGTGCGAGTCTTCGGCAAGGAGGCTGAGGTGAGGAGGTTACACTTGTTTTTGAGCCTGATTTGTTTTTAGACAATAAAGTGATGGCGGATAAGTTGGTGCAGTGTGTTTCCTGCAGGATGTGGGAAGGTAGGGACTCAGCTGGAGCTTCTGGGAGCTACACCTGCAAGAACTGTGTCCAGATGCAGCTCCTGAATGAACGTGTGGCGGAGTTGGAAAGGCAGCTGGATGACCTCGGGGCCATCTGGGAATGGGAGAGTTTCCTGGACAGGACCTACTGTGAGGCTGTCACGCCAAGGGTCCAGGTCGAGCGAAGGTGGGAGACCGTTTCAAAGGGGCATGAACGTGGACTACAGGAGACCCCGGTGGCTGTGCCCATTGCAAACAGGTACACCCTCTTGGGAGCTGTCGGGGCAGAAGACGCTTCCAGTCCGAGCGACGGACAGGTTGGTGGCTCTAATCCAGGCAAGGAGACTCGACCGGGGAGACCGAAGTCAGGAAGAGCCATAGTAGTGGGTGACTCCATTGTCCGAGGTACGGACAGTAGATTCTGTGGCGGCAGGCGGGACTTGAGGATGGTCTGTTGCCTCCCTGGTGCCAGGGTTCAAGACATCACGGACCGGTTTCAGAACATCGTAGCGAGGGAAGGTAGTTGTGCACGTGGGCATGAACGACGTTGGGAGGAAGAGGAAGGAAATACTGCAACGTGAGTTTAGAGAGTTAGGAAGGAGACTGAGAAGTAGGACGTCGACGGTGGTTATCTCTGGACTGTTACCTGTACCTCGTGCTGGTGAGGGCAGGAACAGGGAGATCGGGGATATGAATGTTTGGCTGAGGGGCTGGTGCAGGGAGCAGGGATTTAGATTTCTAGACCACTGGGATCTCTTCTGGGGTAGGGGTGACCTGTACAAAAGGGACGGGTTGCACCTTAACAGCAGGGGGACCAACATTCTGGCAGGCAGGTTTGCTAGTGCTACACGTGGCTTTAAACTAAGTAGTGGGGGGGGGAGGGGTTGACAAATTGGGAATATGAAGATGGAGTTAAAGGGGAAGCGAATACAGGAGAAATTGCAAAGGACTCTCGAATAAATGGGAAGGGGAGTTCTAGATGGGATAAGAGGCTACGGTCAGGGCCAATTGTGACCGGTGTGAGAGGGGAGGTGAATACCGAAGTTAAAGTGTTGTATTTAAATGCGCGAAGTATAAAAAATAAAGCGGATGAGCTTGAGGCTCAGTTAGACATTGGCAAGTATGATGTTGTGGGAATCACAGAGACATGGCTACAAGAGGACCAGGGCTGGGAACTGAATATTCAGGAGTACACAACATATAGAAAAGACAGACAGGTAGGCAGAGGGGGTGGGGTCGCACTGTTGGTAAGGAATGATATTCACTCCCTTGGAAGGGGTGACATAGAATCATGAGATGTAGAATCAGTATGGATGTAAATGAGGAATTGTAAGGGTAAGAAGACCCTAATGGGAGTTATCTTCAGGCCCCCAAACAGTAGCCTCGACATAGGGTGCAAGTTGAATCAAGAGCTAAAATTTGACATGTTGCAAAGGTAATGCTACGGTGGTTATGGGAGATTTCAACATGCAGGTAGATTGGGAAAATCAGGTTGGTAATGGACCCCAGGAAAGAGAGTTTGTGGAGTGCCTCCGAGATGGATTCTTAGAACAGCCTACCAGGGAGAAGGCAATTCTGGATTTAGTGTTGTGTAATGAACCTGATCTGATAAGGGGACACAAGGTAAAAGAGCCATTAGGATGCAGTAATCACAATATGATAAGTTTTACTCTACAAATTGAGAGGGGGTAGGGACAATCGGAAGTGTCAGTATTACAGTATAACAAAGGGGATTACAGGGGCATGAGGCAGGAGCTGGCAAAAATTGATTGGAAGGAGACCCTAGCAGGGAAGACAGTGGAACAGCAATGGCAGGTATTCCTGGGAATAATGCAGAAGTTGCAAGATCAATTCATCCCAAAGAGGAGGAAAGATTCTAAGGGGAGTAAGAGGCACCCGGCTGACAAGGGAAGTCAATAGTAATTTATTTGTCACATACACATAAATGTGCAGTGGAATGAAAAATTACCCGCAGTTGAACAATAAGACCAATAAGAATAATCAATAAAAATGCAATAACACATACAATCATAAATTAACACCAAACAAAAGAAACATCCATCACAGTGAGTCTCCTCCAGTCCCTCCTCACTGTGATGGAAGGCCAGGATGTCTTTTTCTCTTCCCCTGCCGTCTTCTGTTGGAGTTGCCATGTCGGGGCGGTCGGGGCTCCTGACATTGAAGCCCCCGCCGGGCGGAGAAAATCCCGTGGCCTATTTCAGGCCACGCCGGACGGTGAAAGGTCCGCGGCGGGCCGACCCAAGCCTCGCGATTCGGAGCGGGCGAAGACGCTGCTGCCGGAGCTCCCGATGTCGGTCCCCACCCAAGGGCCTGCGGGCTTCCAACGTCCACGCGGCCCGCGCCAGAGCCTCCGGAGACTAGTCGCAGCTGCTCCCGCAGCATCCGAAGGCAGCCAGCGCCGCAGGTGGTGAGTCTGGGCCGCGGGCTCTACGAACCAGAGCCCAGGTGGTCCCAGCCGGAGGCCGCCAGCTCCAAGTGCATGGCCGGTGGTAGGCCGCAGCGGGAACGGAGACACGACACAGAAAACAAAGGTTGGGTCTCCGTTCGGGAGAGACACCTTTACAGTTCCCACCCCCCCCCCCACATAACACACAACCGCAAACACTACATCATATCTAAACTACAATTAAGACAAAAAAAACAACAAAAAACACAAAAGACATCAGACTGCAAGCAAGCCGCAGCTGCGAGGGCTACATAAAAATAAAAGAGAAGTATAACATAGCAAAGAAGAGTGGGAAGCCAGAGGATTGGGACTCTTTTAAAGAGCAACAGAAGATAACTAAGAAGGCAATACGTGGAGAAAAGATGAGGTACGATGGTAAACTAGCCAATAATATAAAGGAGGATAGTAAAAGATTTTTTAGGTATGTAAAGATGAAAAAAATAGTCAATGCAAATGTGGGTCCCCTGAAGACAGAAGCAGGGGAATTTATTATGGGGAACAAGGAAATGGCAGACGAGTTGAACTGGTACTTTGGATCTGTCTTCACTAAGGAAGATACAAGCAATCTCCCAGATGTTCTAGTGGCAAGAGATCCTAGGGTGACGGAGGAACTGAAGGAAATCCACATTAGGCAGGAAATGGTGTTGGGTAGACTGATGGGACTGAAGGCTGATAAATCCCCAGGGCCTGATAGTCTGCATCCCAGAGTACTTAAGGAGGTGGCGCTAGAAATTGTGGACGCATTGGTAATCATTTTCCAATGTTCTATAGATTCAGGATCAGTTCCTGTAGATTGGAGGGTAGCTAATGTCCCACTTTTTAAGAAAGGAGGGAGAGAGAAAACGTGAAATTATAGACCAGTTAGTCTGACATCAGTGGTGGGGAAGATGCTGGAGTCAATTATAAAAGACGAAATTGCGGAACATTTGATAACAGGATCGTTTCGAGTCAGCATGGATTTACGAAGGGGAAATCATGCTTGACTAATCTTCTGGAATTCTTTGAGGATGTAACTAGGAAAATTAACAGGGGAGAGCCGGTGGATGTGGTGTACCTCGACTTTCAGAAAGCCTTCGACAAGGTCCCACATAGGAGATTAGTGGGCAAAATTAGAGCACATGGTATTGGAGGTAGGGTACTGACATGGATAGAAAATTGGTTGACAGACAGAAAGTAGAGAGTGGGGATAAATGTGTCCCTTTTAGAATGGCAGGCAGTGACTAGTGGGGTACCGCAAGGCTCGGTGCTGGGACCGCAGCTATTTACAATATACATTAATGACTTGGCTGAAGGGATTAAAAGTACCATTAGCAAATTTGCAGATGATGCAAAGCTGGATGGTAGTGTGAACTGTGAGGAAGATGCTACGAGGTTGCAGGGTGACTTGGACAGATTGTGTGAGTGGGCGGATGCATGGCAGATGCAGTTTAATGTGGATAAGTGTGAGGTTATCCACTTTGGTGGTAAGAATAGGAAGGCAGATTATTATCTGAATGGTGTCAAGTTAGGAAAAGGGGACGTACTTCGAGATCTGGGTGTCCTCGTGCATCAGTCACTGAAAGGAAGCATGCAGGTACAGCAGGCAGTGAAGAAAGCCAATGGAATGTTGGCCTTCATAACAAGAGGAGTTGGGTATAGGAGCAAAGAGGTCCTTCTGCAGTTGTACAGGGCCCTAGTGAGATCGCACCTGGAGTACTGTGCAATTTTGGTCTCCAAATTTGAGGAAGGATATTGCTATGGCGGGTGTGCAGCGTAGGTTTACTAGGTTAATTCCCGGAATGGCGGGACTGTCATATGTTGAAAGACTGGAGCGACTAGGCTTGTATACACTGGAATTTAGGAGGATGAGAGGGGATCTTATCGAAATATGTAAGATTATTAAGGGGTTGGACACGTTAGAGGCAGGAAACATGTTCCCAATGTTGGGGG
The DNA here is from genome assembly GCF_053455715.1 of Rhinoraja longicauda. Taxonomy (NCBI): domain Eukaryota; kingdom Metazoa; phylum Chordata; class Chondrichthyes; order Rajiformes; family Arhynchobatidae; genus Rhinoraja; species Rhinoraja longicauda. Next base: position 44,620,021 of record NC_135969.1, read on the forward strand.
AGTCCAGAACCAGGGGCCACAGTTTAAGAATAAGGGTAGGCCATTTAGAACGAAGATGAGGAAAAACATTTTCAGTCAGAGAGTTGTAAATCTGTGGCATTCTCTGCCTCAGAAGGCAGTGGAGGCCAGTTCTCTGAATGCATTCAAGAGAGACCTAGATAGAGCTCTTAAGAATAGCGGAGTCGGGGAGTATGGGGAGAAGGCAGGAACGGGGTACTGATTGAGAATGATCAGACATGATCACATTGAATGGTGGTGCTGGCTCGAAGGGCCGAATGGCCTACTCCTGCACCTATTGTCTATTGAATCCGATTGCCTGTGCATTTCCTCCACAGATACTATGACCTACTGAGTTCCACCAGCACTGTGTTTTGCTCATGATTCCAGTATCTGCAGTTATTTGACTCCTTAATAATTAGCCCATGTTTGCTTTGCAACTTAAATTAGATTATTTCCACATGTTATTATCCCTGTGACCAGATTGGGATATCTTTTTCTCTTTCTTGGCAATAAGGGAAATTACAATTGCATGATATCCTTGAATATAATTGACTTCTAACTTTTCTTCCAGTTAGCACCTAAAGTTAAAATGTACCTAAAGTAACTAAATGATCTTCAGCATTGATTTGCCCTTTTATTCCCTTAGTACTGAAGAACGGATTATATTATAGCTTGTATGAACTTGTGGAACAAAGCAAAACGGGAAGGAATTTGGAACCACTGTTTCATAAACTAGAAGAGGAAAAACTAGTGAGTTAAACATTTGGTAAAAGTATAATATTTAATTAAAATCACTTAACTGAGCTAATTTTAACTAGATAATTCACCTCAAACATGGCTGCATTTTAAAACTAAATTTGAAGTACTGTCACTGTTTTGTTTGCATTTGTTGCTCCAATGTTGTTTTCTGCAACATTGTTCATCCCCATGTTAGAGAGGTTGAAAACCTCAAATTCCTAGGTGTTAATATCACTGACAATTTCTCCTGAGTTACCCATATTGAAGCAACGACCAAGAGCTTAGGAAGCCTTCGAAGGCTTAGGAAGTTTGGCATGTCCCCTACAATTCTTAACATAGTCTACAGATGCACCATAGAAAGCATTTTATCAGGATGAACTGCAGCTTGGTTTGGGAACAGCTCCATCCAAGACTGCAAGAGATTGCAGCAAATTGTGGATGCAGCCCAGACCATCACATAAACCAACTTCCCTTCTATTGACTCCATTTATACCTGGCGCTGCTTCTGCAAGGACAGCAGCATAATCAAGGACAAGTGCGGCCTGGCCACTCCCTCTTCTCATAAGATCATAAGTGATAGGAGCAGAATTAGGCCATTCGGCCCATCAAGTCCACTCTGCCATTCAATCATGGCTGATCTATCTCTCCCTCCTAGCCCCATTCTCCTGCCTTCTTTCCATAATCTTGCACACCCAAACTAATCTTCTCCCCTCTCCCATCAAGCAAAAGGCATGGAAGTTTCTTCCCAACCAGAGATCATTGGTGAACTACTATCTACCCCATTGGTGTTCCTCAGACTATCCTTGATCGGACTTTGCTAGCTTTACCTTGCACTAAACTTTATTCCCTTATCATGTATCTATACACTGTAAGTGGCTCGATTGTAATCATGTTTTGTCGGTCTGCTGACTGGTTAGCATGCAACAAAAGCTTTTCACTGTAACGTAGTACTGTGTACTTTTTGTATATGATTTTGCACTTGTTTAAAAACTTGATATCTTTAACAATAGGTTCTTATAAAACCCTTGGATGATCGTGGATTTCTCTTTTTATTTTCTCCGTTAGAGATGGCAGATAATGGTAAGCAGTTGTTGAGTTCTGTGTTATTATAGTTGGGTTTATGAAACATAAATTTTTAGTGCAGTTGCTATGTCTAACCATAACCTATAACCTATATTCTGACTACATTTTTATATTTAAAACAGAATCTCAAAACTCGAAGCCCAAATTTCTTCAAGCACTATTTTTGTTTCCAGAGTCAAGGCTGAATGGTGCTGGTGAGTTAAATCATTAAGTCAAAATCAATCGAGAAGTAATTTAAAGAAAATTGGATCCAATTGTTTAATTGGGTTTGTGCATTCACCCTATCTATTATTCTCATGATTTTATGCAGCTCTATAAGGTCATCCCTCAGCCTCCTACGCTCCAAGGAATAAAGGTCTAGCCTGTCCCCCCCCCCCCCCCCCCCTCTATAGTTCAGGCCCTCAAGTCCTGGCAACGTCCTACTAAGTCTTTTCTGCACTCTTTCCAGCTTAATAACTTCCTTCCCACAGCAAGGTAACCAAAACAAGTGGTCAATTTACCTAAAACCTTCTTGACCACCCTTTCTACCTGTGGTACCACTTTCAGGGAACTATGATCCCTCTTCTGTACAACACTCTCCAGGGCCCTGCCAGTTGCTATGAAAGTCTTGCCCTGGTTTGGCTTCCCTTTCAGTGTATTGTAAGGTTTTCACAGTACCTTGGTAGACGTGACAATAATAAACCTAAACCATTGTTGCTTTTTACTCTTTCCTCTTCATCTAATTTCCTTCTCTTTGTAGCTTCCACAGCCAGATCAGCTCGACTGACAAGCGTATGTCACCTTGCTCATTTGGCACCACCACATGTCATTCCAGCTTTCTTGCAATGCATGTGACAGGGTGGAGACCATTGGATCTCATCATCACATCTTCTATCTCTGCAACTTAAAACATGCTTAATATCTCTCCACAATCTAATTTGCTGAGTATTTCCACCATTTTCGGTTTTTATTTCAGACCTTGGTCTTCACAATGAAAATATTCCTTCACTCAATAAGGTTTGAACAGTTACTGTGTGAAGTTTCTTTTAAAGTATATTACATTTTTTTTTCAAAAACATCCCACAACTTGTTTTCAGAAGAATTTGTTCTCAAATTAATTCTCCCACCTGAATTTTATTGTAACAGCTATTAGACTATGCTTGGCTTGTTCTGCAAGTTTATTCAACTGGTGATTATTGTGTTCTCTTATAGAAGACATTAAGAGAAACACGAAATGTATTCCAGTTGTACACAGTGACCCAGAGGCAATGCCACAACTATCAATGATTATTCCTGCACTGCACTTCGCTCTGGAGAAAATTCGGAAAGAACTGCCAAATAGCTTAAAGCAAGGTACCATAGATGCAGCATTTGAAAATAATGTAACTGCCTACCTGAAGAATTCTCTGCAAAAAGAAGCCTTTGTTGAAAACGGGAAGCTTCCTCAATTCATTCTTCCAACTTACGAGGAGAAACGATTCTCTGCAGCTAGGCAGAAGAGATTAAACTTGCCAAGAATCTTGCGCTCTTACTTCTTTAACCCTCATCGCTATCAGTTTGATGTTTCTAAAGCTGCGGAGATGTTAAATCAAGTTCCAAGTCCTGATACGGAGATACATAGCCCTCCTGTGTGTGCTGCAGGAGAGCAGGAATCTAATGATCCTGTACCAGAGATTACTGCACAGCAGCCAGCAAACCCTCAAATAAAAAGCATTGCAGTTAACAATAATTTCCTGGTGCCTTCTGACAACATGGCTGATTATGATCCTGATAAAATCCAAGAGCTTATTGACTTGATTTACAGCAGGAAAAGGCTTGGCCCAGGGGAAGCGAGTGCAGTCAATTTTGAAAGGCTTGCACACAATATATCTGACAAAGATGATCTTGGATTGAAAAGAAAGTTGGAATTTATTTCTGAGCAGAGCCACAAGCAAATGAAGATCACTCAAGGTAATAAAACATGGCACATTGCGCAGTGCAAAATGAACATAATATTAAACATCATGCTATTTTGAAGATGGAATGCTTAGAGTAATCAATTATTCTTTTAGCTTTTGATCAATTAGTTTGAATGCAATCTAAATGAATGGAATGAAAATGGTCTTCTGTAAAGGCATTTTGTAAAATGGTGTCCCATCAGTTGAGTTCCAATCACTTACAAGGATTAGAATAAATTGGCCCTCGGGTATAAGTTATAGGTTGATAGTCCATTGCAGGAATTACTCAGGAGGTATGGAATATCAATGGGGAGAGAAATGCAGTTGACATTTCAGGTTCATGACCTTTTGTCATGCCTGAAACCTTAACTCTTTTCTATCACCACTTTTTTTTTTTAGGTTAGTTTAGAAATATAGCACAGAAATGGGCCCTTCGGCCCACCAAGTCTGCGCATTAACACTATCCAACACACACTAGGGACAATTTTACATTTATACTAAGCCAATTAATCTACAAGCCTGCACATCTTTGGAGTGTGGGAGGAAACTGAAGATCTCTGAGAAAACCCATGCAGGTCACTGGGAGAACGTACAAACTCTGTACAGACATCACCCGTAGTCAGGATCGGACCCCGGTCTCTGGAGCTGCAAGGCAGTAGCTCTACCGCGAAGCCACTGTGCCGCCACATATGGTCTTTGACCTGTGAGTATTTCCATTTATCCAGATAGAATGGGCTGGTGATTGTGAGGATCAAATCCTTCACAATGGATAAATAATGTTTTTCAGAGGCTGAAATTAAAATGCATTAGTTGGAAATGGATGGAATCCTGTATCTGGCTTGTACTTTTTAGATCTGAAAGCATTGATATTCATGCTGGATCTCTACAAATTATTGGGAATTGACTTCTTACTATGGATATGTAATGAAGTGCTAACCACATTCTAATTGAAATAACAACATTATTATTTATTTATTTATTGGTGTGGGTGTTCAGCAGGAGAGTTTTATTTGGAAACAAAAGAGACTGCAGATGCTGGAATCTGGAATAGCAGCAGAACGCTGCAAAAAATCAGTGTGTCAAACAGCAATATTTTGAGTTGAGATCCTGCATCAGGGCACCCACCTTTGTCTGCACAGATGCTGCTTGATTCACTGAGTAGTTGCTTTGAGTTAGAGAATTCCAAAGATAAATAACTCTCAGTTGAAGACATTTCTTCTGTTTCTTGATCCTCGTCAGCTCTTTTTCTGAGACCATCCCCAGTTTGGGTTTTCCAGCCAGGCAACTGCAGCACTTATCCTTGAACCTTATTTCTTGAGATCAATGTTTCAGAGATGATGGGCCAAAATCTCCTCCTTGCCCAGGAGTCAGTCTAGTGAGGGCGATCCTTGCGTTGTTGACTCCTGTCCTTTGAATTCATTTTAATAGCCAAGTAACTTGGACTAAAACAGATTAGCAACATTTTTTTAAAAATTGAAGTATATTTATTCCTGTCTTATTTGATTTTATTTGAACTGTGTGAGATCTGACCTGAAAATAGAGGTGGTCCTTGTCAATTAATTTAAGCTTAGAATAGTGTTTCCCTTGATTGGTGTGTATTTTTTGCTTGGAAAGCCTTACTGGTGCTAGCCTTTTCATATTGCTAGTCTTGCTAGCCTTTTCATATTGTTTTGGAACTTGAGCAGATATTTTTTGTTTCCTATAAGAAGATTTGGTTTTCATTCACCAGAATTGGACACAATTGGTGCTCCATTCATCAAGTGTTATTCACTAGGTCAATCCAAAATTTATGAAGCATTTTTTTTAACTAATATCGTTGCAGGATCATTAGCAGAGGATGGATCAAGATTATCTGAAACAGTACCTCAAACAACGAATGGACCGAGCTTTTGTGATACTGACTTAAGACAGAGTGATCAAGCCCCAGTATTGACTCCAGACACTCAAAAGCTGGTTGGCTTGCTGCTTGAAGTACTTAAATCTTCCACTTGTCAGAATTCTGGAACAGACTTGGAGTTAAATCAGGAAGTAAGAATGTCTGTTTGTCCTAACACTGGTGACCTTCAACAAAACAATGTGGATAATAGTGGCAATGTGGATGAAAGTAATGCTTCATACTACGAGGAAACGAAACTGAAGCAGCAGCAAAGCATTGATGGACATACACCACTGAATGAATCAATAAAAAAGGAACACTCCCACAAAGAAACTGTGTCTGGTCATGATAAAGAAAGTCCTGAATTCGGTGACATTGGCTCTGACTTGCCACATAATTACAGCAATCATTTAAAAATAAAAACAAATGATCAGCCTTCTGGAGAACATTCCTTGCAAATAAACATGAAGGCAGAGTGCCCAGAGGTAAGGTTTATCCTTTTCCATTTGCCCATCGCTTGGAAAAATATGAGTGAATTGTTGAATAACCAGATCATTCCATAAAGATTTAATTTACAATTTATAAAAATAGAACATTTAGGAAATCTACAAGAAAGTGTTGATAATGTAGTTCTTGATCTTATTTGGTAATTAGAAGCAAGTTGAGGTGGGAAGAAACAAATGTACTTGCTCTGAAGAAGGGTCTCGACCCAAAACGTCACCCATTCCTTCTCTCCAGAGATGCTGCCTGACCCGCTGAGTTACACCAGCATTTTGTGACACCTTCAATTTGTACCAGCATCTGCAGTTATTTTCCTACACAAATTTACTTGCTCTGATTTGCATGATTGATTAGAGCCATGGAAACAGGCCCTTCAGCACAACGAAGGTAGACACAAAATGCTGGAGTAACTCAGTTGGACAGGCAGCATCTCTGGAGAGCAGGAATGTGTGACGTTTTGGGTCGAGACCCTTCAGACTAATGTCAGGGGAGTGGATGGGACAGAGATAGAATGTAGTCGGAGACAGGAAGACTGGGAGAACTGGGAAGGGAGAGGGGATGGAGAGAGAGGGAAAGCAAGGGCTATTTAAAGTTAGAGAAGGCAATGTTCATTCCAATGGTAGAAAAGAAAATGCTGGAGTACCTCAGCGGGACAGGCAGCATCTCTGGAGAGAAGGAATGGACGACTTTTTGGGTCGACCTTCAATTTAAACCAGCATCTGCAGTTCTTTCCTACACCTTCAGCACAATGTTCATTCCGTTCTCGCCACGTTTGGCCCATATCCTTCTAAACCTTGTGTAGGAGAGAACTGCAGACGCTGGTTTAAATCAAAGGTAGACACAAAATGCTGGAGTAACTCAGTGGGACAGGCAGCATCTCTGGAGAGAAGGAATGGATGACGTTTTGGGTTGAGACCCTTCTTCAGACTGATGTCGGGGGAGTGGCTGGGACAGAGATAGAATGTAGTCGGAGACTATAAGACTGGTGGGAGAACTGGGAAGGGGGAGTGGATGGAGAGAGAGTGAAAGCAAGGGCTATTTGAAGTTAGAGAAGTCAATGTTCATACGCTATCCATGTAGGATTGTATGTAGGAGTGAACTGCAGATGCTGGTTTAAACCGAAGATAGGCACAAAATGTTGGAGTCCGTCACTCATTCCTTCTCCAGAGATGCTGCCTGTCCCGCTGAGTTCAGCATTTTGTGTCTATCTTGGGATTATTGTACGTAGGATGTGTATTGTCTCGGCTTGCATGGCGACTGTCACTTGTCGGCCAGTATCTAGCGTGTATGGAGCTCACAAATCTCTCTTCATATATAAACATTAACATCAATTCTATATAAATTGGAGGAGCATGATTCAACTATGCTGCATATATTTCCATTCTTGATTAGGGCATAATTTCTTCCCTTGTCTTAAAATTCTTTCAAATCTTTGAATTGTTGCCATTATAAATAAACTAATTATTATTGGGATTAATACCTGATGCAGAGTAAACATTTATTACTAGTGTAAGAAAATAACTGCAGATGCTGGTACAAATCGAAGGTATTTATTCACAAAATGCTGGAGTAACTCAGCAGGTCAGGCAGCATCTCAGGATTTATTACTAACATTTATAACATTTATTACTGCTTGGCATGGACAAGTTCATTCTGGTGTGCCTTGTGAGACACTACATACCTCCTATTTAATACTTGGCTGCATAAATAAAGCGTTTTAATATTATTTCTGTATCTACTGACATATGTTACTCCTTGTAGCTGCTTATCTTTCCTTTAAATAAGTGAAGCTATTTTGTGCCAAGGCAACGAAGACTTGAATGTGACCATTCAGCCATCTTGGCTCTCTTACAGTAACCTAAATGCTCTGGATAGGTGATTGGCTAGAGACATACTGATAGGTTAGTGGGCTGTTGTAAATTGTGCCAAGGGAGATGTGGGAGGTAGTTAATTAACGTGGGAGAGTATAGGTAACAGAATCATAACTGGAAGAATGGAATTGAGGGAACACTAAGAGCTTGCTTAATTATGATGGGCTGAATGGCCTTGCGATGTAATTAAAATGAGAAATATATTTAAAAATATATTTGTGTATCAACATTGGGCCACTCATCTATCTCAAACTAACACATTGATTTATAAAATTAAGCTTTTTCATGCCTATTTATTCTGGATTATTTCCTCAAACCTTGTGATGAAAATTGGCTTAAATTGCTGGGGTATAATCTGAGCTCATCTGACACAATAAGAATCGCATGATGGAGTTGTTAGTGTATTCACATTGCTGAATTTGTCATGCTCTTCTGTTCCAAGGAGCTGAGCGTGGGAAGTATAAGCAGTCCTGAAAGATGTAGTCCTTGTGCAGAATTCACCCACGATCAGCCATACAGCAGGAGGATGGCCACCTCTGGATGTACCATTGATGATGATATTGACTGGAAGCTTATTCCCATAACTGGTAAGACATTAACACTGGAGAAAAAAGATTGTTTCTAATGCTTCTAAAATTGATTGCCTTCATCTCTTCAAAATCATAGATTGTGGAAGGGTAATTGAGATTTAAAAAAAATAAAGCGCACAGTTTTCCAAACTTGACTGCCATGTGAATGTGCACTTCATAACTTTCTCTCTTCTCCCTCTACACCACCTACCTTTCCTCAAGGCAATAAGTTCAGGTCTAGGCCAATAAATAATTATCTTTCCTCATGGCAATTAAATCTAGTTTTGTAAGCCATGTGGAATGAATTGCTTGAAATTAGTTTGAAGTAGTTTAAAGAAAGTTAAGATTAATTTTTAAATGTATGCTCTGTATTATTGGTGTTCTGGTTAAATCAAATGTTTAAACGCCATACTGTAAAACTTACTCGAACACCTATGTGTCAGGTTTGCAGAGTGTTCGATAATAGTTGTCTCCGTTTGTAGATATGAAATCACGGATTGAACAACTGTTCTATTTACCACCAGAGGATTCATGCCCTGTTGATCCACGAGTTTTATATCGGAAATCAAACATTAATCATTATCAGTCGCCTTCAGATTCTGACACCGGAATAGGCAGTGCATTAAAGGAATATTCAAAAGATTTCCATCACTCGGCAACGTATGGGATAAATGGTCATCTGTTTGGTCTAAAAGGCGATTCGGCTTCAGCAATTGAAAAGACCGTTAAATTAGAGTACAACAAATTCTCAGACAAAATGAAGCAGTTGCTGAAGAGGGAGAAAGTTCAATATGGACCCGACAACAAAAGGTTGAAATTTCCTGCTGTACAGAAGGTGTCGATGCTTTCCAAATATTCAAATACTCAATCACATCAGATCCCTGTCCAAAGTTACATAAATCAATTACGCAAAAGAATGAACTTGGTAATTTCTGACGCGTGCCCTGATATTTCACGCACATATCTCCATCTTCATCCATCATCTTCTCCAGAACTAGCTGAGAGAACGCAAAAGAAGGTTGCACTTATTAGTGAAGTTGCACAACTGTGCACAGAGTCACGGATAAAAGACTTTATGTGCTTAACGGAAGAGCCCAACCAATGTAACAAATCAGTCTGTGAAGAACCAACTGCGAGTGAAAACATTGGTGAGCCTGAGAAGAGTCCAGAAAATAGTGCCTTGCTTGCTTGCAATACTCGATTACAAAAAAACTCTGGACGGGCTAGTTTTACCTTTGGCTCGCTTACTGATTCAAATAGCGCAGCTACAACGGGAGAGGATAAAGGTTTGATCCGAGTTCAAACTCTGAGCTCTGGGAAGCAGCAGGAAGCAACATGTTCTCTGCAAGAGTCCAGTGGAATTGGAGCACTTCCTGAACCTCAACCATGTTTAACTAACTTAATTCAAAAGTTAAACCCAGAAGTCTTCTGCAGCCTGGTTGAAATTATTAAGGATGTTCAGAAGAACACGGTGAAGTTTTACATTTATGAAGTGGAAAAGACGTCAATGTGTGCAGAAATAAAGGTACAGTGACACGAATAATATTGTTCAATAAGAAAATAACTGCAGATGCTGGTACAAATCGAAGGTATTTCGGCGATCGCTTCGCTCAACACCTGCACTCGGTCCGCATTGACCAAACTGATCTCCCGGTGGCCGAGCACTTCAACTCCCCCTCCCATTCCCAGTCTGACCTTTCTGTCATGGGCCTCCAGTGCCATAGTGAAGCCCACTGGAAATTGGAGGAACAGCACCTCATATTTCGCCTGGGCAGCTTGCAGCCCAGTGGTATGAACATCGACCTCTCCAACTTTAGATAGTTCCTCTGTCCCTCTCTTCCCCATCTCCTTGCCAGATCTCCCTCTATCTTCCTGTCTCCACCTATATCCTTCCTTTGTCCCGCCCCCCTGACATCAGTCTGAAGAAGGGTCTCAACCCGAAACGTCACCCATTCCTTCTCTCCCGAGATGCTGCCTGACCTGCTGAGTTACTCCAGCATTTTGTGAATAAATACCTTCGAATAATATTGTTCAGTAATTGTCAGTCATTTCAGTAAATCAGAAGGTTAAGCACATTTTGACAGCTTTAATACTTTAGATTATGTGTTTTCAGAGGAATTTGTCTTTATTTCTGGTATGGGAGGATTCTAGTGGCTTGACCTGACATCATCTGGAGCACTGTATTCAATTTTGCACGTTGTTTCTTGAGAGCAGCCTCATCGCAAAGGGTTTTATGATAAGGAGACTTGAATTCTCCTGGGTTAGGGGTGGGGTTTTGTATTAAATGAGCCAATGAAGTTGGACAAAAGCTCAGCCATGAACTATTATTATTATGTGGTGGTGGAGTATGAAGTTGTTTCCGATGATGCCGCACTGTTAAAGGCTTAAAATAAATGAGTTAACTAAATTTCAGTGAAACTTAGAATTTGCAGGTTCAAAATATGAGTAAGGAGGTGTGAGAACTTGAGTGCATATGTCATGGTCATACAGCATAGAAACAGGTGCATCGGCTCAATGTGTTTATGATGATCAAGATGCTCCATCCAAGATAGTCCCATTTCCCTGAGTTTGGTCAATATCCCTCTAAACCTTTCCTGTCCATGAACCTCTCCAAGTGTCCTTTGAGTGAAAAAGTAACCCCTCAAGTTCCTATTAAATCTTGCTTTTCTCACCTTAAACCTATCACTAAATGACATCAGTGAATGTCCTTGAGCTACGACTATTGGCTTGAGTGACCACATTGAAATAGCCAGAAAGCATGGAACAATAGCAGGGAGAGAAAAAGTTATAATCCTTTTGCATTGACATTCTGTGCTGTGGTAGTTTGAGAGTAACATTTTTTTCAATCTGAATCGTATAGGGATATTTGACCGGATTGGGTAATAAGGAGAGTCATCCAAAGGAGTTTTTGAAAAGAAAAGACGGTTCTATGGATAAATTACTGATTATAATTCAGAATGAAGACATTGCATCTCACATACACAAGGTAAGGAGTAGGAAGGTATTAAACAGGGGAGAAGACGGGATGGGCATGGAGAAAACCAATGAATTATCTCTGGTCGCATCTAAGTTGGGCAAATACATCCATCTTTTATATCCCTTTGCAATGAATTTATTTTGATATTTTCAGGTTCCTGGAAATGCAATTGTATTTAAATTTTAATAAAATTTGGAGAAATTTGTGTATGTGATACACAAACTCAAATTTAAATTTCCATACATAATTTTAGAATAGAATCAATGTATGTAGGCCACAGATTTTATTAATGCAAGGAATGACTTGGGTGATATAAAGGTTGCATTCCATTTGATGCAAGTCATTGTTAAATATTTGCATTGGCCTGCCTGCACTTGGTGAAATTATTAGGTGCAGGCAGACTAATTCAGTATCGTTTCACAATGACTTGTATACACCGATCAGCCAAAACATTATGACCACTGACAGGTAAAGTGAATAACATTGATTATCTTGTTACAATGGCACCTGTCAAGGGGTGGGATATATTAGGCAGCAAGTGAACAGTCAGTTCTTGAAGTTGATATTTTGGATGCAGAGAAATGGGCAGGAGTAAAGACCTGAGCGACTTTGACAAGGGCCAAATTGTTATGGTCAGACGACTGGGTCAGAGGATCTCTGAAACGGCAAGGCTTGTGGGGTGCTCCCGGTCAGCAGTGGTGAGTACCTACCGACAGTGGTCCGAGGAGGAACAAACCACAAACCGGTGACAGGGTGTTGGGCGCCCAAGGCTCATCGATGCGCAAGGACAACGAAGGCTATCCTGTCTGGTCCGAACCGACAGAAGGTCCACTGTGGCACAAGTCACAGAAAATGTTAATGGTGGTCACAACACACAGTGCATCGCACCCTGCGGCGTATGGGGCTACACATGGAGGATCGACAGCATATTAGGCAGGTGGTCATAATGTTTTGGCTCATCAGGTCATAATGTTTTAGCTGATCAGTGCATATAAAAACGTAATTTGTGTGTGCGTGAAGCAAAGACATAAATCATTGTGGACAAGGCTAACTGGAAGGAGAAGTGGGTTACCCATTGATGCAGAGCAGTTAGTTTTTCTCATGAATGCTGAATATGTACAATGTTAGTCCAAAGATAAAACCCAACTTATCCAATGAATCAAATTATATCTCCTTCCTGCAGGATGTTTATTCATTTGGTCTATCCTGTTATCCATGAAGATCCACTTTTTAGTTAGACAGTATCACACTCTCAGATCTGAGAAGATAGATTTAATGTAGAATTATTTTCTTTGTTTCTGAGCAAGTTAATTTATTTACAGGTCCCATTCTTGACGTCATTGAAGAAGTTGTCCCGTGTCAGTTTTGCTGGAGTGGATACTTTGGATGATGTACAGAACCACACTTACAATGAACTATTTGTATCTGGTGGCATTGTCGTGTCAGATGAGACCGTTCTGAATGCTGAATGCATTACATTTGGTAAGTTGTCTGCTCCAGCTTGGGTGTTTACTGCTAATTCCAATCACCTGATCCTTTTCACTTTGAATTAGTAAGCCATTAGAATAAACCCGAGTGAAATTTTAAAAAGGAGACTTCAAAGTGGATATCGACACAAAGCTGGAGTAACTCAGTGGGACAGGCAGCATCTCTAAAGAGAAGGAATGAGTGATGTTTTGGGTCGAGACCCTGCTTCCGACTGAAAGTCACGGGAAAGGGAAACGCGAGATATGGACAATGATGTAGAGAGGATTTGAGTATAGGAGCAAGGAGGTCCGACTGCAGTTGTACAGGACCCTGGTGAGACCGCACCTGGAGTTTTGCTCTCCTAATTTGAGGAAGGACATTGTGCTATTGAGGGAGTGCAGCGTAGGTTCACCAGGTTAATTCCCGGGATGGTGGGTCTGACATATGATAAAAGAATGGGTCGACTGGGCTTGTATTCACTGGAATTTAGACGGGTGAAAGGGGATCTTGTAGAAACATATAAATTCCTGAAGGGATTGGACAGGCTAGATGCAGGAAAAATGTTCCCAATGTTGGGGGAGTTCAGAACCAGGGGTCACAGTTTAAGAATAAGGGGGAGGCCATTTCAAATGGAGATGAGAAAAAACTTTTTCACCCAGAAAGTTGTGAGTCTGGAATTCTCTGCCACAGAAGGCAGTGGAGGCCTATTCACTGGATGTTTTCAAGAGAGAGTTAGATATAGCTCTTAGGGCTAACGTAATCAAGGGATTTGGGGGAAAAAGCAGGAACGGAGTACTGATTATGGATGATCAGCCATGATCATATGGAATGGTGGTGCTGGCTCGAAGGGCCTACTCCTGCACCTATTTTCTGTTTCCACATTCCCCGCAATCTTACCTCAGTTGAAAAATAATTTGATTTTTTTTTAATTAAATTCTTTTAAATTATTAACACGGGATTTGAATTGTCTTGCCTGCTACGTGGGGAAATTAATCCATGTTACGATGTTTCATGGAGTTACAATATTTGATTTTTTTCTAATCTCCTTAGCATGTTTCAGAGTGATGATGGACAACTGTAAGGCTTCAGATTTTCTATTTATGTGCCTGATTGTTTTAAAATATAGCACCTAGTTGTTCCAGATACAAAAGCCAGGATAATATTGTTATATGTGTTAACTTTAATATATCTTTTTTACTAAGAATATAAAATGTTTCTTTCAGAAAAACTTCAGATATTGCTGGACTTCCTCAAAGATTTAAGCACTCCGGAAAGCAAATGGATCTGGAAAATTCACTGCAAAATGCACAAAAAGTTAAAGGAGCTGGCAAGGTTAGTGGATTATGTCGTTTCTAATTAATAAAGATATATAATCTGTTTTAAGTGGAATATTGATGACATTTGACTCCTTGTTAAAATAATTAATATTCATACATAAGCTGTGAACATGATGGGCAAATATTTCTTAGAGGAATTCGGGTTTAGAGCCAAAGATTTTCAGCAGAAGGAGAAAGTACTGCACAATTCCTTTACTTGTGTGAACCAATTGCGGATTGGTTTTGATGGCATGTGCCCTCTGGTGTCTGAGTGCAGTTTGTACATCCTGGATGTAAACTCGTGGGTTTACCGTGGGGATTTTGTTCTCTCCCACATGCCTAGACCTAGGGCAGGACGGTGGCGCAGCGGTAGAGTTGCTGCCTTACAGCGCTTGCGGTGCTGGAGACCCGTGTTCCATCCCGACTACGGGCACTGTCTGTACGGACGCTGTCTGTTCTCCCCATAACCTGCGTGGGTTTTCTCTGAGATCATCGGTTTCCTCCCACACTTCAAAGGTGTACGGTTTGTAGGTTAATTGGCTTGGTATGAGTGTAAATTGTCCCTAGTGTGTGTAGGGCAGCGTTAATCATAATCATAATAGCACTTTATTAGCCAAGTATGTTTTGCCACATATGAGGAATTTGATTTGCCATAGTCATACCAATAAAGAGCAACAAGACACCCAAATTTTTAACGGACATCCACCACAGTGACTCCTCCACATTGCTCACTGTGATGGAAGGCAAATAAAGTTCAATCTTCATCCCTTCTTTGTTCTCTCGCGGTCGGGGCACTCGAACCTTCAGTTGACAGGGCGATCTAGGCTCCCGCAACCAGCGGTCGAGCCCTCCGAGTCGGGGCGATCAAGCTCCCGCACGGGGGGATCTCGGCTCCCCTGTGCCAGGCGATCGGATCCCGGGTCGGGGCTAGTCGAACCTCCTGTGGCTTTGGAGCTTCCCGACATCAGTCTCTACCTGAGACTGCGAGCTCCTCGATGTTGAAATCCGCAGGCCGCAGTTGGAGCGTCGATCCCAGACAAGGGATCACAGGGTCCGATGGTAATTCCACGGCCCCACGATGGGGCTCAAAGTCAGTCTCGAGCAAGACCGCCAGCTCCACGATGTTACGCCGCAGAGCGACCGGAGATACGATCCAGAAAACAATCGCATCTCCGGCAAGGTAAGAGATTGAAAAAAGTTTCCCCCGACCCCCTCCCCCACCCCCCACATAAAACAAACCAGAGAAAATTAACACATACTTTAAAAACACACAAAAAATAACAAAAAAAGACGAAAAGACAGACAGGCTGTTGGCAAGCCACCTGATTGACTCTCTTAATGTGCGGGGATCGCTGGTCAGTGCGGACTGGGTAGGTCGAAGGGCCTGTCTCCGTGCTGTATCTCTAAACTAAACTTGCTGGTTGGTGGTATAACGGGCTATTTTTAAAAACAAATCACGAAGGGTAAGTTGACGGGGGCATGGAAATGACTGAGAATAAGACCTTTATAATTGCTTTGGGGAGCCAATGTAGATTCAAATAGCTGAAATGCATCCTCCTGTTATTAGGGAATGTGAATCTTTGTCATGTGAATCATGAAGCTTTTTGTTTACATAGGACCAATACAGCAGCTTTCAAGATTCTAACTCTTCTGAATAAATATCAGAAATGTAATTTAGTGGAAGTTCTGTCATATCACGATTGTGACTCCAGATCACGAAACACTATTGAATTAGACTGTTTAATCAAACTGCAAGCTCAGTCCATGCAACATAGACATGTGGTTTTCCTGACGGGTAAGTATTACATTCTAGTTCTATTTTACATTTGTTTAACATGGCTATTTCTTGATACTCTTGTTTTATTTTTCTCCAGAAAAATACATGGAGCCCATTTCCAATTGTTTGGAGTGTGGAGTGGTGGTGGCTTGTGTTAATGACTTTGTGAAAAACTTCGAAAACCTTATCGGCTATCATAGTTCAAACATGGGAGAGAAACAGCAAAGATTAGGATCTCGAGATAGCCTGCAAGGCAAGTAAACATCCTGGAAAGATAGCTGATTTTGTATTTTAATACTGTAGGTAAATGTTGAATGAAGACCCATGAGTTTTATGCCTGGACCTATATTCCAACCAACATAAATGACATGAATATAAATTACGTCTGCTGAAAGAAAAATGAGGAAAAAACAGGGACATCATGCATTCAAAGATTTATGTTGGTTGTGGAATTAAACAGGTGCATAGAAGATTTGTGTTTTCACACAGGAGTGCAATAATGAGGAAAAACCTTTGAATGTTGTGAAGATACTTTTGAATGTCTGGAAAATCACTTAAAAAAATGGTGTGACTTTTGTCATAGTTACAACCTGATGTTTATTTCTGATCATCCGTACAAACATCCATTAAGCAAAACTTGTCCTGCACATGTAACTGTGAGGAGGATTTTTAAAAACAGCATAATTTTTTTACATCTTGAATACTGTAAATATCTTGTAAAAAATTATCACAAAGTGCATGTTCATTTTTTGAAAAAAAGAGTCCGAAAGGAATTAATAAGCTGGTATAGTTTAAAATATAAATTGTGGAAATATTTTTTATTGTTGTTTTGAGAGCTCAACATTAAATCAGGAATAGTTTTTGTTTAAATCATGCATTCCCTTGGTAAGGGAAATTGCCCTAGAGTTCACAGCCATTGGGTAGTGGAGCTAATCAAGTTAAATGATTACTGAAAGCAATTTGAGACTGAGTGCCAGTTCATGATCAGTGACTGCTTTGGTGGCAGCTCATGGAATAAGCAATAAGCAATCACAACACGAGTGAGCTCCCCAAGTTCACACTACCATGGTTTTCCTGGGTTTGGCAGAATTAGTCTACTTTGTAAGGATACTATTGTAAGATTGAAATGTGGACATGGTATATTATCATACAAATATAATTTAGTTTAATGTCCAGCTGAGTTAAGTTGTAATTTTTAATCGGGACAGAAAGGAATAGAGGGTTTTTATTAGACACCAGTGCAAAGAATTCCTCGACATGTTTAAATTTGGTTCTGAATTATTCGACAAATATATTGTTATCAGTAATTTCTAATGGCCAGGTACATTTTCTTCCAACTCTTTGGAGTTGGTAGAAGTGGAAAATGCTGATGCAGAAAACTTGGGAACAAGTGAAGGAAACAATGAAGAGGAGGATATGTCTTTGGACTCTGAAGATAACTCACCACAGGTTGAAATCTGTAGTGAGAAATCTGAAGCTCTCAAGGTTACTGATATTTCACAAACTGAAGCACAAAGGACTAAAGGAAAGGTGAGCCCCTCAAATGAGTCTTTATTGCAGGTATCAGAGGACGCAGCTCCCAAACTAACTGCAGCTGATATTCCTGCAGCCTCTTTGCAACCGCTCAAAGTAGACAGCACAGATTCAAAAGGAGCCGCATTTGCATATAACAATCGTTCCTTCTGCTCACATTCACAAATAGAATCAAACTACAGGAACTTTAATGTAATTACTCATCAGAGCTTCCTAACAAGTGGAATTGAGCCTGCATATATTTTGTCTCTGAGCCAGAATTGGCAAGATGCCGATAGATATTATTCCCCTGGATATGATCAAAATTTAGCTTATAATAAAAACTGGGAAAAATCCTGAGACGCAAGCAGGGTACCAAGCCAGAGGCAACAGCAAAAAAAGCACCAGCAGTATCATTCAATTTAGCATTTCTGCTTATCTTTGCAGTGGAGAGTTTTGTAAATGTATTCAGGTTGATGCCATCCAGTTATGCCACCACTGCATTTTCTTTTTCCCTAATTCTTTGCTTGATCCTGAAAGACTCTTGTCATGGACTAATAAACAGACATATGTTCTTTTAGTAACTTTGTTGCTTGAAATAAAAACTGTTGAGTTAATTTTTTTTAAATTTCTATTACAGTAATCACAATTCCTTAAAGTTAAAAATTAACCTTTAAGACTAAAACTCCAAAAAATCAAAAGCAAATTTTCCTTTGTTTTGGTATCACGTTTCTGCTTTTTATAAATAAGTCAGTCATTTTCTGGTGTATTTTATTTGAGAATTTGGGTCTTAGTCAGAATTGTGGATGTTGGTCACAGCTACTCTGGAACTGATGGCCATTTATACTTAAATAAACTGAGCAAATATCCTAGTTCAGACTGTACTGTAAGCTCTTTAAAAACTTCTTGAGAGCATGTTCCATTGATGTTTGGTCAGTTTGTGAATTAAGTAATGGTTATTGGCTGTTTGATCCACTTCATGTTAGCCTGATTTCTCTCTCTCTCTCTCTCACATATATATATATATTTGTGCCATTTATATGTGTGTAGAATGTGTTATTTGATTAAAGGATATTTTAAATTTTACAGAAAAATGGCACAAATATTCTTGACTTCGTTAGTCTTTTGATATGGACTTTATTTATTTTGTACAGCTGTTTCATGAACCATTACTTTTTTAAAATTTTATTCATGTGGTTTACTCTTTAGTAAGTGTTTTATTTAATGGCCTTCAAACAGCACACTGGACTAGCTAACTAGACATCCATTTACCTCAATTTCAAGTGTAGAGCTTATTTTGCCACTTGTTCAACCTAGCATTAAATAAAACACTTGCATACAAATTAATTTGAATGTTTGTGTGTACCTGTTTATATCTGTAAATATATAAAATAAAGCTGTTTTAACTGTACATTAAAAGTTAAAAAACTTAAAGGAGTGTCATCTTTTTCCTGTGAAAGCTATGCTGTTAATCAAAAAGGCGTAGTTCTAACTAGTGTGCATAACTTTACAAAGATTGCCTGCCACACAATGTCCCAATCCTAGCCAGGATCTGGGCAGAGAGTTTAGATTTTGTATGTTGGAACAATACCATTGAATACCCCCATCCTCTTGTGTTTGTTCCAAACTGTGGCAGTATGTTCATGAAATCATTCCATCAAGGATGATGACAATCCAGAAAGAGCAGTAGCCTGAGAATCTGTTCAGTTGTAGCAGGTGCAGTGTGCATCTGTTGTTAATGTTTTCATCAGAGACTGGTCTGACCAGTCCAAAGTTGTTACAGGTTTTTTATAAAGTTATGTAACTAACAGATGCAACAGAAGTATGGTGGCTATGGGTAGCAGAATTAATTGCACCTTGTGGATGATCAGCCATGAATGATCACAGTGAATGGCAGTGCTGGGCTGAATGGCCTACTGTTTTTCTACATTGCAATCATTTAGATTAGTGTGCAGAAACAGCCCTTCGAGTTTGTGCCAACCAGTGATCCCCACACACACTAGGGACAATCTTTACACTTATACCAACATACAAACCTATATGTCTGGAGTGTGGGAGGAAACCCACATGGTCACAGGGAGAATGTACAAACTCCGTACTGACAGCACCTGAGGTCAGGATCGAATCCGGGTCTCTGGCGTTATAAGGTAGCAACTCTACGATTGATTCTCATCAGAACATTTAACTATGTCTAGTCCCTTTGTCAATTGAGGGCTATGATTTGTTAATAGCCCCATTGTTCTATTGTCATTACTAGAGTGGTAAAAGGTGAGCATTTAGAAATTGCCAGACATTAGCAAAAACAATGTTTTTGTTTCTGAGTAGTTTCATTTCAAGCTCTGCATTTTTACATGTGAATTAAAAGACAAAGCACATGGTAAACAAGGATCAAAAAACTATGTGATGCTTACTTAGTGGAGCAACATGTTCTTTAGTGGCTATGGCATTTTTCACTGCAGCTACTAAAATCAAGTGGACCCCATTAGAAAAAGTAAGAGACCTGTATTAAAAACATTACGACGGAGCACTTTTTTTCCCCTTAAGATAACCAGGCAAAGTCGATATTGGGGAAAATAAAAAAATCATGTGTTCATAAAGTGAGGGGGTGGGATTGGAGCAAACTTAAATCTAAATCTCAAGAGTAACTATAGAAACATAGAAAATAAGTGCAGGAGTAGAGTAGGCCATTCGGCCCTTCAAGCCAGCACCTCCATTCAATGCGATCATGGCTGATCATCCAAAATCAGTGCCCCATTCCTGCTTTCTTCCCATATCCCTTGATTCCTTCAGCCCTCAGAGCTATATCTAACTCTCTCTTGAAAACATCCAGTGAATTGGCCTCCACTGCCTTCTGGGGCAGAGAATTCCAGATTCACAACTCTGGATGATTTTTTTTTTTCCCTCATCTCAGTCCTAAATGGACACACCCAACACCGGGAACACTTTTCCTGCATCTAACCTGTCCAATCCCTTAAGAATTTTATGTTTCTCTAAGATCCCCTCTCATCCTTTGAAATTCCAGTGAATACAAGCCCAGTCGATCCATTCTTTCATCATGTCAGTCCTGCCATCCTGGGAATTAACCTGGTGAACCTACGCTGCACTCCCTCAAGAGCAAGAATATCGAGATAATGTTTCCTCTTGTGAGTGAATGTAGAGCAAAAGGATTACCATTTAAAACAAAAATACTGCTTAATTTGAGGAATTTGGACTCTTCCTCAAAGGGTGGTAGAAACAGTTGACATATTTTGTATGCAAAGGTGGAGGAATACTTGAGGGTAAGCAGTTTTAAGAATCACTAAATTGAGTTTGTCCCACAAAACCATGGCCAGCTTCTTTGGACCCTAATGTTAAAATTTAGAAGGTACTTCCGCACCTTGCATTTAAGAATTACATTTTTAGTTGCCATTATTTCCCTCAAAATTTAAACATGTGAAAGTACTTTCAGCTTAAATAGTGCAATACTTAAATTTCTACTTTATAAAGATCGCCTGCCTGTGATAGAAGTTGATAGGAGAGAAACAGGGGAAAAAGTTAAACAAACCTCAGAATTATAACTAATATGGATGTTTTAAAATAAATCATTGGCACTTTATTTGAGTTAAAAACATACTTCTCACATAAATAAAAGTAATTACACAATTGGAATTCTTTAAATAAAAAACTAGTTGGCAACACTTAACTTAAAAACATTTTAGGTAATTTAAAAAAGCCAGCCTCAATTTGTTTAATATGCATTTACAGTTTTTTCCCCTACTTTTAAGTCCCATTGTGCTACACACTGTCTGGCTAACTTTCTTCAAGTTCCAGGAGGAATCTACTCCTTTAAAAGATGAACATATTTCAAATCCACAAATTCCATTGGGAAATAACTCTTAACTTATCATTATGTAAACTAATTGAAGACTTTTTCCACAAAGGGACAATTTTCACACAACTGATTAGAAATAAAAGGTTCCCTGCTGTACTTGCGTAGGTGTAATCCTGTCCTTAGTGAAGTCTGAGCTCTCTAACACAAGTGTTGGTATACCAAAACAACAAACTCAGCAGTTTTAGATAGCGATCCAACATTGCAACGTTTACAGTTTAGGTTTGGACAACCTTGTCAGTATTACAGAGAGAAATACAAATGACTTCAGTCCCTTTAATTATTTGCTCCTGATCATGGGAAGGAATAAACAGACTTGGAAGTTGCCAGTTCCCCCCATCCCTACCCCCAAAAATCCTATTAATTCAGCAGCACCTCCACCCATTAAGCTGCTGAAAGTTCTGTTGAGCCCATCAGAACCTGACTATAATGAACACCTCTCCCGTAAAAAAATATTGTACTTCAAGTGCTTAAAAATGTTTTGAAAAGTTATTTGTGAATTAACAGAAGCCAAAATCCTGCCCCCTCTCGTTATATACTATCCTATCCATCAGCAGGAGTTTCTTTCACGTAGTCTGAAAGTGAGAGCTTGGAGATTTCAAAAAGAAAGATAGCAGCCTACAATAATAATTTTACACAAGCTATCTGATGCTGTATCAAAGTGCTTTGAGACTATTTTATCCATTAACACAATTTTCTTTTAAATATAATTTAGCAGCCTTGGAGGTTGAGGGTGGGTGTGATGGTGTTGAATTTTAACTTTTCACAAATGTTGTGAAGGCCCTGATGATTGCTCATCTCAATGCACAGGACTGGCCGTTTCCAACTCCCTTTGTTTCTGCATTAACCCCTAGAAGCAAAGAAACAGATTTCAGGCACTTAATGGTAGATTCGGGTCTACTAACATTTGAAGTACAAATTCCTTATCCTTTCATTTTTGAATTACTGCATTGTATTTTTCTTTTTAGCTTGTATGTTTTTGATTAATGAACAATATTGCAAGCACTTCATCTTGTTGCAAATTTGTATTACATTAACAGGACAGGTGAAATTAAACCTGTAATGTACAGTTTGTCTCATTTCGCATCTTGATCAAGATCGCCGACCAAAATAACCCATTCATATAAATTATTAAAATAAGCTGATGTTATTTCTTTTTATTAAAAAAATGCTTTATTTTGTTACATTTGTCTTGTTAGTGCATATTAAATTACAATTTCCAACCACCAAAGAGCAGCATGAAGCAAAATAAACAAGGACAAGGATTTAACCATCAGCACACTTACATCAACCTAGTGCGTTTGATGGCGCTGGGCCTGTACTCGCTGGAGTTTGGAAGAATGAGGGGGGGCCTCATTGAAAATTACCGAATAGTGAAAGGCTTGGATAGAGTGGATGTTTCCACTAGTGGGAGAGTCTTGGACTGGAGGTGATAGCCTCAGAATTGAAGGACGTTCCTTTAGGAAGCTCTACAGCGGGTAGTCCATAGAGCTCAGAGGGCCATCGGAACACAGCTACCAGACTTGGAGGGCATCTACAACACACGATGCCTCAGAAAAGCCACCAGCATCCACAAAGACTCTTCACACCCCTGCAACAGTCTGTTCGAACTCCTTCCATCGGGCAGACGATACAAGGCCTTCTACGCCCGCACCTCCAGACTCAGGAACAGCTTCATCCCCAGGGCCATAGCTGCTATGAACCGGTCCTGCTGAGCCGGATGGCCACAACGCATAGATCAACTTGCACTTCCCTGTCTAAAACTGTTACAATTGTTTCGTTGGGTTGCTGTTGTCTAAATTACTTAAATTATTGCATCGTATGGGAGGCGCATTCCCAATCTCGTAACCCTGGGTACAATGACAATAAAGATATATTGTATTGTATGAGGAATTTCTTTGTAGTCAGAGGGTGGTGAAACTGGAATTCTTTGCCACAGAAGACTGGAGGCCGTCAATGGATATTTTTAAGGCAAAGATAGATAGATTCTTGATTAGTAAATTACCCACACTCTGTTTTATCGTTACCTTCTTTTGGTATAGCAGAGATAATTGCCTCCCTCCAGCTCAGTGGAATTTGTGCCTTTTTTAAAACCCAGTTTAATGTACGAAGTATAATAGGTGTTAACTCATCTTTAAATTCCTTATACCATTCTGCCATATAACCATCAGATCCTGGTGACTTGCTCAGCTTGAGCCTACTAATTGCAGTTTATAATTCAACCTCGGTTATGTCTCCAGTCATTATCTTGTTTTGTTCTTCATTTAAGGTGGGCAAATCTAAGGAATTCAGAAAGGTGTCTACTTGAGTTTGGCTACCTCCTGGAACTTCAGAATACAGAGTTCTGTAGAATACTTCAAAGGCTTCCTGAATTTCACTGAGTTTACTTTTCAATATTTTTGTTCTTGGGTCTCTGATTCTGTGAACTGTATTTTCAGCCATCTTTTTTTTCAATTTCCATGCCAGTACTTTCATATATTTAAAACCACTTTCATAGTGCCTCTGTTTGAGGAACATTAACTTTTTCTTGATTTCTTGTGCAGCCAGATTATTGATTTCATTCCTAGTATTACTAATTTCCTCCAATATATTCCATGCCAGCGTCAATTTGAGTTTCCTCTCTAGTTCCTTCAACTTATTTTGCAAATCCTCAAATGTTTTATTCCTTATTTTTTTCTTATATGAAGATATTGCTATAATTTTTCCTCCTAGAACAGCCTTCAAAGCATCCCACAAAATAGTGGGAGACCTCTCCGTTATCATTGAGTTCCAAATAAAGACTTCTCCTTTTTAATTTGTTCCTTAAAGTTATGATCATTGAGTAGGCTCGAGTTCATGGTCACTTAAGTCTATTGTTCCAATTCCATAGGTGTGTATTTTATCTTTATCCTTTCCAAATGTTATAAAATAGTCTAATGTATATAAAGAATGTGTGGCCGAGTAATGGGCATAATCCCTTCTATTAGGGAAAGGGTTCCGCCATATATTAATTAAACCGACCTCTTTAAGAAGAATTTTGACTTTCTTATGTAGAGACTTTATTTCATGAGTTTTTCTACTGGGCGAGTCCAGTTCTGGTTGTAAATGTATATTTAGGTCTCCCCCACAAATAAGAAGGCCTTCCGTTTCCATTATCATATTAATAATTCTCTGGAAGAAATTAAAATCACTTCCAGGGGGTGCATGTACACTCAGCAAGGTAACTTGATTCCCATCTATATTCCCCCTTACTAAAATATATCTACCCTCCTTATCACTCATTTCAAATACTTTCTCAAAATTTAACTTGCTTGAGATGAGAGCAGCAACTCCTCTCCTATGTCCTGATATATATGAGGAAAAAAAGAGGTTAGTGAAACCCATTCTTTTAATTTTTTTGTGTTCTTTGTCATTTAGATGGGTTTCCTGTAAGTATACTATATGGGCTTGTTCTTTCCTCGTTTTAGTTAGAATTTTACTGCCTTTGATTTGGTTTAACAGTCCATTCACATTAAAAGAGATGCATTTTACCTTACCATTAGCCATTTGTATTTGACTTTCTGTACATCAGTAACATGGTGAAATAAGACATAACAGATCTACTCCCTAAACAGACAAGAACAAAAAAACGTACGAAAAAACAAAAGTGTGATTCCAAGGTAGGTAAAAATAAGACTCAACAATAACATTGTGAGATAAGACAGCAAATCTGCTCCCTGAACAGACAAGAACAAAAAAACATGAAAAAACAAAGACATGATTCCAAGGTAGGGATCTCCTGTGGCAGAAGGCCAAAAGGCAGAACACACTTCCCCGTGCATTCCTCCTCTAATTTTCCTTCATTTAAATAAGGGAAACAGTTGAACGTAACAGATGAAATAAAGCACCGTCGACTTTTTAGTTCAGTTTCTCCTGCATTTTTAAAGTTATTTATAACTTAAAGCTGTTCTAAAGATGGAGGCTGTCTTCTGAAGACCCGTAGTCTCTCCACGATGTCCTTCTCCCGCTCGTCGGCCATCCCCTGTGGTCTTAATCTTCCCATCATCTCCCACGCAGTGCGGGACAGTTGTTCAACCAGGCTCTCTTTCGATGTGGTTACTCTGATGGGCAGTCCTCTGTTCCTCATGTCGGTGGTCGCCTCATCCACCGTCTGGTACAGCCGTGTCTCGTCATCGCAGAATACTCGTAACTTGGCGGGGAACGGAGTCTGGAAGCGGATCTTATTCTGCTTTAACACGCGTTTCGCCTCAGAATATTCTTTTCGCTTCTGTAGCACTGCTGGGGCATTGTCTTGATCGACGTATATTAGTCTTCCGTTCAAAAACACTTGTTTCTTTCCCCAAGCCTTGCGCAAAATCTCCTCTTTCATTTTGTAGCGGAGAAATCTGATTATTATGGATCGTGGTTTATCTCCTGGGTCTCCAGGGGGTTTCGGGGCGAGCGATCGGTGCGCTCTCTCAATTTGAAACTCCATGGTGGGTGGGAGTTCAAGTGTGCCCCGCAGTAGCCTACCCACAAAGTACACCATAGACGACCCCTCAGCTCCTGCGGGAACATTATATATCCGTATTTATTCACAAAATGCTGGAGTAACTCAGCAGGTCAGGCAGCATCTCGAGAGAAGGAATGGGTGACGTTTTGGGTCGAGACCCTTCTTCAGACTGATGTTAGGGAGGCGGGACAAAGGAAGGATATAGGTGGAGACAGGAAGATAGAGGGAGAACTGGGAAGGGGGAGGGGAAGAGAGGGACAGAGGAACTATCTAAAGTATATCCGTATATTCTCCCGTCTGGATCACCCTTCTTGGGCATGTAGCTTATTTTCTTGCTGGTTTATCACTTTTATCATAACCAGCACCTGCTCCACGTTTAACACATGCTCTTCCACCCTTTCGAGCCGTGTCTCCGGCACCGCTATTTTTTTATTAACATTGGTAAGTTGGTCTTTAATATCAATCAACTGTTCTTTTGTGTCTCTGTGAAAGTCCCGTATCCCCTCCAAAACAGTGGCTAAACCTAGCTCTACGTCTTGCTGGTGCGGGTTGCCACTAGCTCTGCCTTCCTGTGCCTTTGTAGGTGAGCCGTCCGTGTTTTCTTTGTTCTCGAATTGTTCAGCGGCACTTTTCTTGTTTACATCTCGTCTTCCCATTTTATTACCCTTCTCAGAAAGCCCATTATGGTGGGAACTCTCCAGTTTGCTGAAGAAAATGTGGAAAGTTAAAGGCAGATCATTACCATGTTCTCTGGGACTGCCCTGTTATTAAAGATTTTTGGAGAGAGTTACATGATGCCTTACAAGACATTTTTAGATGTCATGTGTCCCTGGAGAGTAAAACTGTTTTTTGGACTCATACCTGAAGACTGGCGGAAAAAAGACAAATACTTACTGAATATATTGATGGTAGCTGATAAAAAAGCTCTCACAAAGAAATGGTTATCACAGGAGAGGCCAACTCTGAATGCATGGATGGACATCACAATGGATATTTATAAAATGGAGTAAATAACAGCATACGTTAACTTAAATTGGATTTATTTGTGACATGCTGGGAAAATTGGGTTAACTATGTAACGCCTCATAGGCCAGACTTTAATTTGACAATTTTTTGATTATATGGTAAAGAAAGGATCACTCCCTAAGTGTCTGTAGTTTTTGTTGTGTTTCTGTTTCTATGTTTGCTTTGTACAAATTACAAAAGGAGGCAATTCAAGACAAACATAAGTGGATGATGTATACATATAGCATTATACCTGAAACCCGTTTTATGGAAATGTGTTTGCTGTGAAATGCCAATAAAAGAGTACATTATAGAAACATAGAAAATAGGTGCAGGAGTAGGCCATTCGGCCCTTCGAGCCTGCACCGCCATTCAATATGATCATGGCTGATCATCCAGCTCAGTAACCTGTACCTGCCTTCTCTCCATACCCCCTGATCCCTTTAGCCACAAGGGCCACATCTAACTCCCTCTTAAATATAGCCAATGAACTGGCCTCAACTACCTTCTGTGGCAGAGAATTCCACAGACTCACCACTCTCTGTGTGAAGAAATGTTTTCTCATCTCGGTCCTAAAAGACTTCTCCCTTATCCTTAAGCTGTGACCCCTGGTTCTGGACTTCCCCAACATCAACATTATAAAAAAAGGAGAGAGATAGATCAGCCATGATTGAATGGCTGAGTGGACTTGATGGGCTAAATGGCCTAATTCTGCTGCTATCCCTTATGACCTTACTATGATTTTTTTTTTAACATTATTGCTTTATTTCAGTACTGTTCAAGTTTAAGTTCCCTTGGTTGTTGGTTATAGCTAGAGAAACCCAAGCCCTGGCGCTGGAAGAAAGTTAGAGTATGTGGAGAGGGTAGGGGTCAGTGGAGGTGTTGGATGGACTGAAGCTGGCCAGGGAGCGGCAGGCAAACATCTGACAAATGTAAATACAGAGTATCAGGACAATGAAGTAACTATTAGGGTTGGCAGCAGACAGAGTGAGCAAGATGGAAGTTGTGCTGAATCTTGGTTCTTGCCAAACCACGTCCAAGGAATCGGAAGTTGTGGTCTATTAATGAGATGCTGGGAAAAGTCTTACTTGTCGAAGTTCTGAAAGGCTTTTGAGGATAGCCTGCTGTCGCTCCCGATTTCGCAGCAGGTCAGGGTTCAGAAGAGGGTCGCTGGGATGGTCGACGCTATAGGTTTTACACTGCAAGTGATCCATGACTAAAACTGAAAACAAGAGAATGGGAAAGGAAATTAGCAAATACCTAACAAAGCAGGACTCGGGGGAGAGACTGGCTTTGGTTGCCACAGCCTGATCTGTGCAACAGCATACACTGTATTTAATTCCATTGAATCCAATTTAGTTTTTTAGTTTAGAGACAAAGCGCAGAAACAGGCCCTTCAGCCCACCGAGTCCGCGCCGACCAGCGATCCCCGTATACTAGCACTACCCTATATACGAGGGACAATTTACAATTTTTACAATAGGATAGAACCTTGTGTAGGAAAGAACTGCGGATGCTGGTTTAAATCGAAGGTAGACACAAAATGCTGAAGTGACTCAGCGGGTCAAGCAGCATCTCTGGAGAGAAGGAATGGGTGACGTTTCGGATTGAGACCTTTCTTCAGACTGATGTCAGAGGAGTGGGCGGGACAGAGATAGAATGTAGTCGGAGACAGTAAGACAGGTGGGAGAACTGGGAAGGGGGAGGGGATGGAGAGAGATAACTTTATTTATCCCAGGAGGGAAATTGGTCTGCCAAGTCATAAAACAACATTATACATGAAATTAAAGTGACGAGTGGAAAGTCCAGGATTGAGGATGTGCAAAGATTGGGGAGGGGAGTCAGTCTACCCCACGACAGAAGGGGGAGGAGTTGTCCAGTTTGATAGCCACAGGGAAAAAAGGATCTCCTGTGGTATCCTGTGCTGCATCTTGGTGGGACCAGTCTGTTGCTGAAGGTGCTCCTCAGGTTGACCAGTGTGTCATGGAGCTGTATTGTCCAAGATGCTCCACAGTTTGAGCATCCTCCCCTCCAAGACCATCTCCAATGAATCCAACTCCACCCCCAGCCTTCCAGATGAGCTTGTTAATCCTATTGGCGTCCTCAGCCATCGCCCTGCTGCCCCAGCACATGGCAGTGAAGAAGATGGCACTGGTCACCACCGCTTGATAGAACACCTGCAGCATCTTACTGCACATGTTGAAAGAGTGGAGCCTCCTCAAAAAGTACAGCCGGCTCTATCCCTTCTTGTACAGGGCCTCAGCGTTCCTGGACCAGTCCAGTTTACGCTCCAAGGTACTTGTGCTCCTTGGTAAACTGCACATCCACACCCTTGATGGGGACAGAAGATAGGGGTGTTCTCCTCCTAAAGTCCACCACCAACTCCTTAGTCTTGACGGTGTTGAGCTGCAGGTGATTCAGCCCACACCACTCAACAAAGTCGTTGACTACACCTCTGTGTTCAGCTTCCCTCCCCTCACTGATGCAGCCCACAATTGCAGAGTCGTCTGAAAGCTTCTGCAGGTGGCAGGAGTCCAAGTTGTATCTGAAGTCGGAGGTGTAGATGGTGAACAGGAAGGGAGACAGGACCATCTCCTGTGGTGCCCTGTGTTGCTCACTACCATGTCCGAGACACAGTTCTGTAGCCTGACATATTGTGGTCATCCAGTCAGGTAGTTGGTGATCCAGGACACCAATGGACCATCCACCCGCATCTTCCTCAGTTTGCTCCCTAGCAGTGCAGGCCGGATGGTGTTAAAGGCACTGAAGTTAAAAACATGACTCTCACAGTGCTTCCCGGCTTCTCCAGGTGAACATAGGAACGATGGAGCAGGTAAATGATGGCGTCCTCAACCCCATATCTTTGTTTGGTGAGTGAACTGCAGGGGGTCCAGGTAGGGTTTAACCAGGGGTCACAGGTGAGTGAGCACCAGCCTCTCCAGGGACTTCATGATGTGTGAAGTCAGCGCCACCGGTCTGTAGTCATTGGAGGAGCTGGGGCGCGTCCTCTTTGGTACAGGAACCAGGCAAGATGTCTCCACATCACAGGAACCCTCTCCAGGCTCAGGCTGAAGATATGCTGGAGTACTCTGCACAACTGGCTGGCACACGCCTTGAATACCCTAGGGCTGACACCATCAGGACCCGTGGCTGTGCCTGGTCAGAGTCTGCCCAGGCAAAGCTAATTAACCTACACACTTGCAATAGAATTGAAGATGCAAGAGGCAAATGCAACTAGTAAGTGGTATTCATATACTTTTAGCAGACAATAAAATATTTTGTATGTTGGAGTAGGAAATCCTACCACCATGGATTCTGATAAACAACCCTTATCAATCCCAATATTCAATTCTGTGGAAAACAGATTAATTACCCCCCCAGCCCTTTGTTTACACAGGAATCTACAACATTCACATTATAATGAAGGTCCAAAGTAGCCACAGCAATAATTGAAATTAATAATCAAATATATTTTGATATTGGGAAGTTACATATTGGTGCTTAGCTGTGTAATTGTTCATGTTCTTGAAATATTATGTCACTAATCCACCAGGCATTTAAAACTGCAGTAGTTTGAACTGCAAAAGGTTGAACTAGGAAAAGGCCATTCAACTTGGAGAACCAATGGCAGAACAGCCACGGTGGGATTGAATGGCATTGGAGGCTCAAGTTCACTTCCTGCTCAATGCAAACAATCCCACAAACCACATGGAAATCTTCTTAGCTTTCATTTCCATAGCAGCGGTATATGCCAAATTGACAACCACAGGTTAAGTTTAGTTTAGAGATACAGCGTGGAACAGGCCCTTCGGCCCACCGAGCCCGCACCAACCAGCGATCCCCGCACATTAACACTAACCTACACACACTAGGGACAATTTACATTTATACAAAGCCAATTAACCTACAAACCTGCACGTCTTTGTAGTGTGGGAGGAAACCAAAGATCCCGAAGAAAACCCACACAGGTCACGGGGAGAAGGTACAAACTCCGTACAGATGGCGCCCGTAGTCGGGATGGAACCCGGGCGCTGTAAAGCAGCAACTCTACCGCTGTGCCACACGTGCAATGTTTATATTTAAAAAGCTGCATCCATCCATACATACCACTAGAACGCTTGTACTGTGGGTCATCTGTAGAAGGCCTTGACATTGGAGCATCAGGATCCAAGTGGTACACCTCATCTGTGCGCACATACGGAACAAAGTGGAATGACAACGGTCCATCATTGTCTCCCTCATTGGCCAATGGCGCCCACTGGCAGCATTCACCAGGAGCAGGATTCCCAACTGTCCGTGGATCCGGCTCCATTTGCAATTGCTTGTTTCTCAGTGATGGAATCGATGGAGATCTGCACATGCAAAGAAAATAATTCAATTTCCTATCGTCAATTTTGGTCATTTTTACTTCTGTAAAAATAGTTCACTCAAGATGTGGCTTAAATGTAACACTATGCTACAACAACAAAAAATTACATACAGGAAAATTAAAAGAAATTGTTCCCAGTATTGCAAAGTCAAGAATATTTCCATATCACAACTAAAATAGATTACAATTTAGAGAAGCCAAATATCTTCCGTCATAATAGCAGGTTTGCATCAAAAATAGCAGATTTAATTTACAGACTTAGATTATCAGTCTGAAGAAGGGTCTCGACCCGAAACGTCACCCATTCCTTCTCTCTTGAGATGCTGCCTGACCTGCTGAGTTACTCCAGCATTTTGTGATACCTATAATTTACAGACTTGATGCTCTGTAGGAGTGGGCCATAACACCAGCACCTCCAAAATAACCACTGAACACATCAAGAAAGTAGAAACATCTTGTTTAAGAATAATTAATTTTCTCAGGTGCAAAGGGACTTTCCCAAAAAGTTAATCTGCAAGTCGAATTGGTAGTAAAGAAAGCAAACTCAACGCTAGCATTTATTTCAAGAGGGCTAGAATAAAAAACAGGGATGTGATGCTGAGGCTCTATAAGGCGCTGGTCAGGCCACATTTGGAATATTGTGAGCAATTTTGGGCCCCATATACGAGGAAGGATGTGCTGGCTCTGGAGAGGGTCCAGAGGATGTTTACGAGAATGATCCTAGGAATGAGTAGGTTAACCTATGATGAGCATTTGATGGCACTGGGCCTGTACTCGCTGGAGTTTAGAAGAACGAGGGGGGACCTCATTGAAACACACAGAATAGTGAAAGGCTTGGAAGGAGTGGATGCAGAGAGGATGTTACCACCAGTAGGAGAGTCTAGGACTAGAGATCACAGCGTCAGAATTAAAGGACGTTCTTTTAGGGAGGAGATGAAGAGGAATTTCTTTAGTCAGAGGGTGGTGAATCTGTGGAATTCTTTGCCACAGACGGCTGTGGAGGCCAAGTCAGTGGATATATTTAAGGCAGAGATAGATAGATTCTTGATTAGTACAGGTGTCAGAGGTTATGGGGAGAAGGCAGGAAAATGGGGTGAGGATGGAGATAGATCAGCCATAATTGAATGGTGGAGTAGATTTGATGGACCAAATGGCCTAATTCTGCTCCTATCACTTATGATCTTATGATTACAGTGATAACAAGTTAAATTCCTGTGTGGACCCACGCTATCCTGATCTGGAACAACCTAAAGTTTCCCACCAGCCAATCGGCAACAGAATGGATCAGAAGTTGAAAAGGCAAAAAGAATG
This sequence comes from Rhinoraja longicauda, assembly GCF_053455715.1. NCBI lineage: Eukaryota > Metazoa > Chordata > Chondrichthyes > Rajiformes > Arhynchobatidae > Rhinoraja > Rhinoraja longicauda. The sequence goes on from NC_135969.1 coordinate 44,652,648, forward strand.
ACATTTCTACAATTATAAAAATAGTGTTTGTGGCCACAAAAACCATACCCTCCTCCTAACTTTGCAAGAAAACTAGGCTTCCCTGGCTGCACAATGCTGTCCTACTGTAAGGTACCGGTGATATCGCTACACTGGCTAAATTCAGCACAAGATTGGGCCTCATTGTTGTGATACAAGATTAGGTTTATACAGTTTTGCAGCACAAAAGTAGGTCATTTGGTTTCCGTGCCTGTACCAGTGTTCATTCGTTCCAGTAGCTTCCTCCCAAAAAATTTAAAATCACCTTACCAACAATAGACAATAGGTGCAGGAGTTGTTCCTTACGTGGATTTCAAACTTCCCCGTGAAGGGGAATTATATAGAACCACAACTTTCTCACAAGTATCTTGCTATATTTATTGGTGAATTATTTTTTGCTTTCTAGCTTTGGACTTGCTCAAATGGGAGCAATTTTTTAAAGTTCTTATGCTATGTCAAATCCACTTGTACTTTTAAAACCTCCATCGGGCTTTTCCTTAACCCCCCTTTTCTGTACTTCCGAGTTCTCAATATTGACTTGCATTCGATGGAACAATAAGAAAAAGTCTGATGTTAGACACAAAATGCTGGAGTAACTCAGCGGGACAGGCAGCATCTCTGGATAGAAGGAATGGGTGATGTTTCAGGTCAGAAGAAGGGTCTCGACCCGAAACATCATCCATTCCTTTTATCCAGAGATGCTGCCTGTTCCACTAGGTTACACCAGCATTTTGTGTCTAACTTAGGTTTAAACCAATATCTGCAGATCCTTCCTACACAAAAGTCTGATATTATTCTTTTCAGAGTTTGGTTTCTCTTGAAACTTATGTTATCCAACTTGCTGAGTATATCCAGCTAAACTGATGGTTCAGTACAAGACACAAATGTTGAAACAAGGAACAGCAGATGCTGGTTTGCACAAAGGGACACAAAGTGTGGAGTAACCCAGCGGGTCAGGCAGCATCTCTGGAGAACACGAATAGGTGACGTTTCACAGAGTGCTGGAGTAACTCAGCGGGTCAGGCAGCATCTGCGGAGAACATGGATAGGTGACGTTTCACAGAGTGCTGGAGTAACTCAGCAGGTCAGGCAGCATCTGTGGAGAACATGGATAGGTGACGTTTCACAGAGTGCTGGAGTAACTCAGCGGGTCAGGCAGCATCTCTGGAGAACATGGATAGGTGACGTTTCACAGAGTGCTGGAGTAACTCAGCGGGTCAGGCAGCATCTGTGGAGAACATGGATAGGTGACGTTTCACAGAGTGCTGGAGTAACTCAGCGGGTCAGGCAGCATCTCTGGAGAACATGGATAGATGATGTTTCGAGTCGGGACCCTTCTTCAGGCGGATGATTCAGTAACCGGCTCACTGCTCTACCTCTGACACATCTGGTCAATGGTTCCTGCTCTCCCTTCGAACTTCCCTGGCTCTATTTCCCACGCTCTCTTGAAACTGACTAGGTACACTGGAAAGAATATACTACTAAAAGAATAAATTAAATAAGATTGGATTATTCAATAGTGCTGGACTGCAAGATATTCTAGAGTCCCGGGCAAGATGGATTAACAGATATACTAGGTTTCTGTTGTGATTCCAATAAAAACACTAACTTCAGACTAAATAACCAACCTGTAATCTTTGTCAACAGGTAGTTTGTGATTGGAGTTGATCCTTTTGATCGGATCTTCCTGTAAATAGAGTTATTTCCAAATTAGTAATTGTTTATTTTAAAAGTTACAAACGTTCAGATGAATAAAACTGAGTGGACTTTAACATTTAAAAAATTCCATTGTAAATCTTTAAAAAACTATAAAGAGTAGAAAATAACATTGAACACACTTGCAAGTGAAACATTAGAGTTAATAATCAGCTGAGCAACAGTGAAATAAAAACAGGAAATGCAACAAGCACTAAGTAGGTCAGGCTGCAGCTACTGTGGGAGTGAGGGAGCACATTGCTAGTATTTTGTTTTACTTCAGATTTCCGGCACCTACAATTTTTTTCAATTTTCATTACCAGTCTTATGAGCAGCTGCAATCAAAGAACATTCCTATGGTACAAAACCACTGCAGTCTTCCTACCCAGGAGGACTGATTCAATCAGTCCTCTTGCAGTAAGGATGGAGAGGCTTTGAAGAGCCTGCAGAAGAGGTTCACCCTGATGTCTAGGAAGCAACTGCAGATGCTGGTTTACATCGAAGGTAGACACAAAATGTTGGAGTAACTCAGCGGGACAGGCAGCATTAATGAATAGAAAGAATGGATGGCGATTTGGGTCGAGACCCTTCTTCAGTCTGAAGAAGCCTGTCCTGCTGAGTTACTCCAGCATTTTGTGTCTACCTTCACCACAATGTCACCTAGATTGGAGAATATTAGCTCCAGGGAGAGGATGGACAAACCTAAGTTTATAAAATTATGAGAGGCATAGATAAGAATAGATAGGTGGAAATGTCATACACTAGAGGGTATACCTTGAAGGTGAGAGGAAGAATGTTTAAAAGAGATATACAAGGAAATTAAAAAGAAAACTGGTGTGGTAGGAAGACATTGCTGGGAGGGTGGTGGAAGCAGGCACAATAGCGATGTTTAAGAAGCATTTAGACAAGCACATGAACATTCATGGAACTGAGGCGTGTGGATCATGGGCAAGTAGATGGGATTAGTTTAATCTGGCATCCTGGTCAGCACATATATTGTGGGCCAAAGGGCACATTCCTACGCTGTAAACACACAATCCCTATGTTCCGTTCTATCGCTAGAGATCGAGTCAGGACTCTATGACCCCACTGAAACTGAAGTAATGCTACTACTTCTGAATATTGAAAAACAAGGACAAGGGAGGGAGGAAGTGGGTTGATGGGGAGAAGGTGACCATTCCAAACCTCTTCTTTTCAAGGTCAATTGGGGGGGGGGGGGGGGGGGGGGGAGGCAAAGATGGGTCTTGGGTAGAGGGAGATGAGGATAACAAAAACAAAAGGGAGAAGCTCAAAAGTCAATGGAAAGTTTAAAGTTAACATGAAAATGGCATGCAGCGTTCAACCCAAGAATTTATTTGTTTGCATAAAGGTCCTGCTTGATGCGGTGAACGTAAAAAGGTCTTTAAAATCATAAGAGGTTCTTTTATTTTAAAAATATCCTACTTCAACATTAAAATTATCTCCGGTTTAATCATTAAGGGTGAGCAAATATCAGTGCTTTCTCACCATTACTTGGTATTGCGCTGATACTAGGTTTGTCAACTTCCTCACTCCCAAATACGGGACAAGGTGATGTCACCGCCCGGGTGGCCGCCATTGGTGGAGCGGGAGCGCGTGGCCGTTGGCTGGGTGAGGTCACGTGGGGCGGTGACGTCACCCGTTGTCCCTTATTTGGGAGTGAGGAAGTTGGCAACCCTACTAATACGGGACAAGGGCGGTCCCGTATGGGACAAACCAATTTAGCCCAAAATACGGGACGTCCTGGCTAATACGGGACAGTTGGCGACCCTAGCCGATACAGAGTAGAAAGGCGAGTCCATACCTTCCTCACAGCCAATGGCTTTTGCTTCTCCAGGGGCTGGGAGCACGTGCCCAGCAGTAGCTTTGCCTGTAGAGCGGGCACCACTGGCGAGGGCAGGCGCTCGGATGACTGCGCCTTTGTCACCGTTTTTTTCTTCGGCCTTTGGTCTGGTGCGTTCCTTTCCAACAATTGCAACAGCTCCATCTGCCTCTTTATCTTCTTCTCTTCCCTCTCCACTTGCAAACCTCTCGGGTACCGCTGTGAAGCAGGGACATACCTCTTACTTGTTATGTTTATATTCCATTCAGGCCGATTCTCATTCTTTCCTTTCTTCGTTCTTGCAAACTGACTGTATAAATCATCACGTTGTAAACAATTTTCTTTTCCAGTTACCGGTGCCTTTTCAGCTGGCTTTGACTTCTTTTTGGCGAGCTTGTTGTTGGCTTCATTATATTCCGTAGCTGTATTTGACGTAGTGGACGCCTGACCACGGTCTCTAATTTGTGTGTTGTGCATTGTACGTTCGGCTTTTCCATTTATCCAAAAGTCCTCTTAAAACAAAAAGTTTAACCGATTGATTGAAAGATGCAGCATGGAAACAAGCCCTTCAGCCAATGCCAACTATTGTTCACACTCATTCCATGTTTCACACCCAGTCCCGACAAACCAGGGGCAATTTTAGGGAGGCCAATTAGCCTACAAACCGGCACGGCACATCTTTGGGATGTGGGAAGAAACCGGAGAACGTGCAAACTCCACGCAGACAGCACCCGAGGTCAGGATCGTACTCAGGTTTCTGGCGTGAGGGCAGAGGCTCTACCACCACCACCAACCTTGCAATTCTCCAGCTGGTATATTTGAATGGAATTTCCTGTGTAAAAGATTCCTGTGTTATGGAATAATATCATGGAAAACTGTACAAGAAATATTATTAATTCCAAAAGAAGCTTTGATTCAATTGAATTTTCCATCAACATAATAATTTAATGTATAATTCAGCAAGTTATTTAATAAAAGATGAAACGTAATACTTTTAAAACGATTGATGTGCTGGATGAGTAATTTGTTGCATCAATGGTTTAGCACGGGTGTCAAGGGTTACAGGGAGAAGGCAGGAGAATGGCGTTGAGAAGGAAAGATAGATCAGCCACGATTGAATGGCAGTGTAGACACGATGGGCCAAATGGCCTTATTCTGCTCCTAGAACTTAAAGTGATTGGTTATTCTCAAAAAATCACAATTTCTACAGCCTCGCACTTTTGTCTGGCGTGTGCACAGTAGCAGAGCCCACCCGCAGCTGCTACCTCACTGTGCTGGAGACCTGGGCTCACACCTGATTTTGGGTGCGTAACCACATGGACTTCACCCCGGGTGCTCCGCTTTCCCTCCACATCCCAATGACATAGATTGGCAGGTTAATCGCCACTGTATGTTGCCCCCTAGTGAGTTGTAGAATCTCAGGGACGTAGTGAAGGTGGAGTTATTGAGAATATGGAGAAAATAAAACATGATATTAAGAGTTATTGATATAAAATTAGAGGAAATGGTGGGCATTTGTTGGTGTGGACTCGGTGGGCTGAAGGGCCCATTTCAAGCTGTACGTCTCGATGACTTTTGCTAACTGTATAACAAGCAATGTACAGATTAATTGTAGTTCTCGGTACCTGCCACAGCCTTACGTTTTTTAGTTTAGTTTGGTTTAGAGATACAGTGCTGAAACAGGCCCTTCGGCCCATCGAGTCTGCACCAACCAGCGATCGCCGCACATTAGCGCTGCCCTACACATACTAGGGACAATTTACACTTGCACCAAGCCAGTTAACCTTCAAACCTGCACGTCTTTGAGTGTGGGAGGAAACCGAAGATCTCGGAGGAAACCCACGCGGTCACGGGGAGAACGTACAAACTCCGTACAGACAGCACCCGTAGTCGGGATCGAACCCGGGTCCCCGGCGCTGCAATCGCTGCAAGGCAGCAACTCTACCGCTGCGCCTTTTTTTTGTTGAAAAAAATGAGAAAACAAAGACAATGTTAAGATAGACAATGTTACGGCTTTGTTTTTGCAGAATATACTGACCAGTCTGGATACCCCTGTCTTTTCTCGGAGACTCCTCCTCCTCCTCCTCCTCCTCCAGCGGGTTCAGTCCCAGCTCCTCATCAACTGCTTCACAAACAAGATCACTAGATATTTCACAGGGGTCCATTTCATATATTGTACCTTCGGGTTAAAAATAACGCTGTTAAACAAAGGGGGAAATAATGGAAACAATATTTTAAATAGGTTAGTAACACAGGAACCAGCACGGAGTGAAGTCTGGAAAATAGCTACTACTTGCCTTCCCCACTCGTCTGCAAATTTGAAACGTCGTGTCCTTTGCGTACCAAGTCTTTAATGCGCTGTTCCTGCTTCTGCCTTTTTGCTTCCTCTTGTGCCTTCTGCACTGCTTCATAAAGCCGATTGGTTTTCAGGTTATACAGCTCCTAAAATATCAAACACACCACAGAGACTCCATAATGATTTTCTCTGTATAAAATCATGAGGGATAGATCGGGTAGATGCACAGAATCTCTTGCCCAGAGTAAGTGAATCGAGGACCTGAGGACAGAGGTTTAAGGTGAAAAGATTTAATAGTAATCTGAGGGGTAACTTTTTCTCACAAAGGGTAGTGGGCGAATGGAACAAGCTCTACTAGGAAGTAGTTGAGGCAGGGACTATACCAACATTTAGGAAACAGTTAGACAGGTACATGGATAGGACAGGTTTGGAGGGATATGGACCAATCGCAGGCAGGTGGGACTAGTGTAGCTGGGGCACGTTGGCCGGTGCGGGCAAGTTGGGCCGAAGGGTCTGTTTCCACACTGTATCACTCTGTGACTCCAGTAACAAAAGCAAAATACCGCAAACATTGGAAATTTGAAGTTTAAAAGAAATACTGAAAGTTCAGGTCAGGTGAAAATAATGAGAAACGATGGAAGGCCATCAATTTGAAACATTAACACAGCTGCTCCTCAAAAGCTGTTGCCTGGCCCGCTGAATATTTCTACCATTTTCTCTAATTTTGTAGAAATTGCATAAAATTGATGGAGATATCGTGGGTATATGGAATGAGGTGGGTGGTGGGTAAATGGAACGAGCTGCTAGAGGGGGTTGTTGAGGCAATTTGAAAGACACTTGGATAGAAACGTGGCTAGGAAAGGATTAGATGGATTTGGGCCAAATGCAGGCAGGTAGAATTAGCTTAGATGGGGCACCTTGGTGGCATGGTTGAGTTGGGCCAAAGGGTCTGTTTCCATGCTGTTTGACTCTATGAGATGTGGGCAATTTAATTGGAATTTTAACTGAGTCTTGAAAAACATTGTATTTAATAAGTAAACTACAGAAAAAAATGTCACCACGATCAGTTACAAATTGCACATTGATCATTGGATATGATTTGGACTCGAAAATGGAAAAACAAACTCATGCAAGGCTGACAGCATAAAAAGACTATAAGAACATTCATGGCAATGTGAACGTATGAATGGGCATTTTAGCCTTGATGTTTCACAAGTAGGGAATCAAGATGCCAGGCCCACACACCACAAGGTCCTGGTCTTCATTTCTTCATTCATGCCTGTTATTTACATTTTATTAGGTCAACTTCCTGAACTCTCCTCAATGCCCATATGGTGTGGCCACGAGAGAGTGCAGTCGGTGCGTTTGTTCATCTTCCAAAGTGTCTCTAGTCAGTGTGCTCTGCTACCTAATAAATGCATGGAGTTTCTTTCAGATATTTTATATACAACAAATGGGCCATTCTAAGTCACGTGTGTGGATTCACATGGACACACACGTGACCAGTCACATTTGACCTCTTACCCTAAACAAACATTGTCAGCATAACATAAAAATTTCACTTGATAAACTTCGACATATAAGTCATATATACAGTACAAAACAATATACCTGTAATGCTTTCAGAATTAGAAAATGTACTCCACAACTTTTCACTTTTTTTGGTCACACACGTGACCAAGAATGGCCCAAATGCTCTCATTCTTTATACGCGATTCTTTAATGTTTCAACAGCTATCACGCCAGCAAAGTCCCTTGCAATCGAAGGCTGGATTTTTCATTTCAGGACCTCAAACTTCTTCGCAATTAATGAATGATTTTAAAGTTCAGTCACCATTATTTAGTTTTAGGTTTGGAAAAATACTTCAGCCATTTTGGATATATAGTATAAGAAAATAACTGCAGATGCTGGTACAAATCGAAGGTATTTATTCACAAAATGCTGGAGTAACTCAGCAGGTCAGGCAGCATCTCAGGAGAGAAGGAATGGGTGACATTTCGGGTCAGCCATTTTGGATATGCAAGATGCCCAAAAGGAATAACTCACTAATGTGCTCAAGTAGTGTGGCTTATAATAGAGAATAATAGATCTTCCTGCACACAAAAAAAAAAAATACACCTTAAATCTACACTTCAACCAAAGGATGGCACACAACTCTCTCGGAGTATTGCTGATCTAGATTTTGTCCCCATGTAAGAGAATGGGGTATCAACCCATGACAGTGCCATGTAAGCTATAAACTATTATGTTAAGTGAAGAAACATGGGATTTGAGATAAAGATATCATGATCGGAGGCATTAACCGATCAATTTATCCACAGAATCAAAGGCAGGTAGAATGAATTAAATAATTCCCCAAGTGAAAATTCCTTCAATAACATTTAGCAAAGTGGTGAAAAACACTTACTTCTTTTCCCTTTTGTGTTCGGGTTTCCACCTCGTACTGTTCTCTCAACCTTTCTCTCTCTTTTGCCAGCCGCATTTCCTCTTTCTGTGCTTCTTTTCGTTTGTTATCCTCTTCCAGTTGCTTCAGTCTCCGCCGCTCCTCCACCTGCTGGGCTATGGCTTTCTACAGCACCCAGTGTCAGAAACATAACCCATTGTGAGAGAAATTGTGGTCATCCCAATAATACTCAAAAGTATTCTTCTTACTATTCTGTGGAATTCTTTGCCACAGAAGGCTGTGGAGGCCAGGTCAGTGGATATTTTTAAGGCAGAGATAGATAGATTCTTGATTAGTGCGAGTGTCAGAAGTTATGGGGAGAAGGCAGGAGAACGGGGTTAGGAGAATTGAATGGCGGTGGACTTGATGGGCCAAATGGCCTAATTCTACTCCTATTCCTTATGACCTATCACTATGAAGAGTATTTTAAAAAAAAATTATATAAAGCAATCGCAGAAGACATTTCACTATACAAATGACTAATTCCAAGAAATATTATTCTATGATGCAATGCAGCACAGGAGAGATCAAAATGGTCACATATTTTGACAATAGAAAATAATATACTTACAAATGATGCCCTAAACGTTTGGTCAATTTAAACTCCAAATAATGGAGATTTTTAAATTTATAGAGAAAAGTAGTTACTTGATGCTCTTGTTGTTTTTGTCGCCGTACATCTCTTTCCTCAATTTCTGCAGGGTCCAACAAGGCGGTCATAGATCGCAGGAAGCTGAAAGGCAACAGGAAAATGCAAACATATTATTCATAAAAAAATAATTTTAAGAATGAGAGAAATAACAACGTTCTATAATGAATAAATGCATCACTTGATTGTTAATTAATCATAGAACTCGGTGGGCGGTCACGGTGGCGCAGCGGTAGAGTTGCTGCCTTACAGCGAATGCAGTGCTGGAGACTCAGGTTCGATCCTGACTAAGGGCGCCGATCTTGACGGAGTTTGTACGTTCTCCCTGTGACCTGCGTGGGTTTTCTCCGAGATCTTCGGTTTCCTCCCACACACTAAAGACGTACAGGTATGTAGGTTAATTGGCTGGGCAAATGTAAAAATTATCCCTAGTGAGTGTAGGATAGTGTTAATGTGCGGGGATCGCTGGGCGGCGCGGACCCGGTGGGCCGAAGGGCCTGTTTCTGCGCTGTATCTCTAAATCTAAAAAAAAAATCTAAAAATCGAAATCTAAAAACTCATCATATTTCTGATTGGAATTATTAATGAGTAAAATTCCCAATAATCTACTCTGATTGTTCAGAAGTCCTGATGATTGAGTTGTGTTTCTCGTGCCACCTTGCACTCAAAGTTCTGTTTCCAGCACTCCCTTTAAACAAACTGTCTCTCAACCTGAAGAAGGGCGGCACGGTAGCGCAGCGGTAGAGTTGCTGCTTTACAGCGAATGCAGCGCCGGAGACACAGGTTCGATCCTGACTACGGGTGCTGCACTGTAAGGAGTTTGTACGTTCTCCCCGTGACCTGCGTGGGTTTTCTCCGAGATCTTCGGTTTCCTCCCACACTCCAAAGACGTACAGGTATGTAGGTTAATTGGCTGGGTAAATGTAAAAATTGTCCCTAGTGGGTGTAGGATAGTGTTAATGTACGGGGATCACTCGGCGGCACGGACTTGGAGGGCCGAAAAGGCCTGTTTCCGGCTGTAGATATATGATGATGATGATGATATGAAGGGTCTCAACCCAAAACATCACCTATTCCTTTTCTCCAGGGATGCTGCTTGACTCCAGCATTTTGTGTCTATCTTTCCCGTTTCCTATCTTCCCTTTAAACTTATTCGGCCCACTGGAAGCTTTTTAATACTAAACGACAAGTGAATTAAAAGTGTGATGGGTTATTAATAGGATCAATATCAAATAGTCTGAGAAACCTGGTCTGGCACCAGCAAAGTGCCAAGGGCAGCAAATTATCAGCATTTTAATACAAGTATATAGAGGACTGAGAGTGAAGAAATCCATTCGCAAAATATCCAAATGATCCGAAGAATAACTATAACAGCAAGAGATATCTCCTTTAAGCTAAAAATGTGTTAAAGGTTCCCTGCAGATTATTTTAATATTGGTTTGGGATGGTTGGATAAAGTTGGATACACTGTAGATCAATATCTGGACAATATTTTAGGAAAAGATCAATGTCAAAAGGAAGCTTCGTTTAAAATACAGCCGTGTCATGGTTTGGAAATGAAAAACCAATTGTCTGGGAAAAATTGTAATCAAATCAGTTACATTTTGTTACAAACAATGCTGAGAAGAGAGCAGATAGAATGTGCTTTGGCCGACCTCCAAACTGAAGCAATGCGCCATTAAAACAATCAGGTACATTTTACAATTGACCAGAGCACCAAGACCATGACGCCTACAAGACTGAAGGATAGTCAGTCCTGATGCACCTCGGGGTTAGGCTTCACATACTTCCATCACACAATGCCGTAGTGTCATCTCCCAGTGACAGGAATATCGGTAAATTCTTTAGGAAAGAAACCACATGCTGGTTTAAATCGAAGGTAGACACAAGATGCTGGAGTAACACAGCGGGTCTGGCAGCATCTCTGGAGAGAAGGAATGGGCGACGTTTCGGGTCGAGACCCTTCTGAAGTTTTGTATTCAATAAAATATGGTGACAAAAATATTCGCAGCGCCTATTGAAAGTTAATTGTGCATGAATGAGGGAGCAGTGAAGATTCTTAATGCCTTAATGCCAATAGACAATAGGTGCAGGAGTAGGCCATTCAGCCCTTCGAGCCAGCACCGCCATTCAATGCGATCATGGCTGATCACTCTCAATCAGTACCCCGTTCCTGCCTTCTCCCCATACCCCCTCACGCCGTTATCCTTAAGAGCTCTATCCAGCTCTCTCTTGAAAGCATCCAACGAACTGGCCTCCACTGCCTTCTGAGGCAGAGAATTCCACACCTTCACCACTCTCTGACTGAAAAAGTTCTTCCTCATCTCCGTTCTAAATGGCCTACCCCTTATTCTTAAACTGTGGCCCCTTGTTCTGGACTCCCCCAACATTGGGAACATGTTTCCTGCCTCTAATGTGTCCAATCCCCTAATTATCTTATATGTTTCAATAAGATCCCCCCTCATCCTTCTAAATTCCAGTGTATACAAGCCCAATCGCTCCAGCCTTTCAACATACGACAGTCCCGCCATTCCGGGAATTAACCTAGTGAACCTACGCTGCACGCCCTCCATAGCAAGAATATCCTTCCTCAAATTTGGAGACCAAAACTGCACACAGTACTCCAGGTGCGGTCTCACCAGGGCCCGGTACAACTGTAGAAGGACCTCTTTGCTCCTATACTCAACTCCTCTTGTTACGAAGGCCAACATTCCATTGGCTTTCTTCACTGCCTGCTGTACCTGCATGCTTCCTTTCATTGACTGATGCACTAGGACACCCAGATCTCGTTGAACTCCCCCTCCTCCTAACTTGACACCATTCAGATAATAATCTGCCTTTCTATTCTTACTTCCAAAGTGAATAACCTCACACTTATCTACATTAAACTGCATCTGCCATGTATCCGCCCACTCACACAACCTGTCCAAGTCACCCTGCAGCCTTATTGCATCTTCCTCACAATTCACACTACCCCCCAGCTTAGTATCATCTGCAAATTTGCTAATGGTACTTTTAATCCCTTCGTCTAAGTCATTAATGTATATCGTAAATAGCTTGGGACCCAGCACCGAACCTTGCGGTACCCCACTGGTCACTGCCTGCCATTCCGAAAGGGACCCATTTATCCCCACTCTTTGCTTTCTGTCTGTCAACCAATTTTCCATCCATGTCAGTACCCTATCCCCAATACCATGTGCCCTAATTTTGCCCACTAATCTCCTATGTGGGACCTTGTCGAAGGCTTTCTGAAAGTCGAGGTACACCACATCCACTGACTCTCCCCTGTCAATTTTCCTAGTTACATCCTCAAAAAATTCCAGTAGATTTGTCAAGCATGATTTCCCCTTCGTAAATCCATGCTGACTCGGAATGATCCTGTTACCGCTATCCAAATGCTCAGCAATTTCGTCTTTTATAATTGACTCCAGCATCTTCCCCACCACTGATGTCAGACTAACTGGTCTATAATTACCCGTTTTCTCTCTCCCTCCTTTCTTAAAAAGTGGGATAACATTTGCTATCCTCCAATCCACAGGAACTGATCCTGAATCTATAGAACATTGAAAAATGATCTCCAATGCTTCCACTATTTCTAGAGCCACCTCCTTAAGTACCCTGAGATGCAGACCATCAGGCCCTGGGGATTTATCAGGCTTCAGTCCCATCAGTCTACCCAAAACCATTTCCTGCCTAATGTGGATTTCCTTCAGTTCCTCCATCACCCTAGGTTCTCCGGCCCCTAGAACATTTGGGAGATTGTGTATATCTTCCTCAGTGAAGACAGATCCAAAGTAACGGTTTAACTCGTCTGCCATTTCTTTGTTCCCCATAATAAATTCCCCTGCTTCTGTCTTCAAGGGACCCACATTTGCCTTGACTATTTTTTTCCTCTTCACGTACCTAAAAAAACTTTTGCTATCCTCCTTTATATTATTGGCTAGTTTACCCTCGTACCTCATCTTTTCTCCCAGTATTGCCTTTTTAGTTAACTTTTGTTGCTCTTAAAAAAAGTCCCAATCCTCTGTCTTCCCACTCTTCTTTGCTATGTTATACTTCCTCTCCTTAATTTTTATGCTGTCCCTGACTTCCCTTGTAAGCCACAGGTGCCTCTTACTCCCCTTAGAGTCTTTCCACCTTTTTGGAATAAATTGATCCTGCAACCTCTGCATTATTCCCAGGAATACCTGCCATTGCTGTTCTACCGTCTTCCCTGCTAGGGCCTCCTTCCAGTCAATTTTGGCCAGCTCCCGCCTCATGCCTCTGTAATCCCCTTTGCTATACTGTAATACCGACACTTCCGATTTTCCCTTCTGCCTTTCCATTTGCAGAGTAAAACTTATCATGTTGTGATCACTGCCTCCTAATGGCTCTTTTACCTCTAGTCCCCTTATCAGATCAGGATCATTACACAACACTAAATCCAGAATTGCCTTCTCCCTGGTAGGCTCCAGTACAAGCTGTTCTAAGAATCCATCTCGAAGGCACTCTACAAACTCTCTTTCCTGGGGTCCATTTCCAACCTGATTTTCCCAGTCTACCTGCATGTTGAAATCTCCCATAACCACCGTAGCATTACATTTTTGACACGTCAATTTTATCTCCTGATTCAACTTGCACCCTATGTCGAGGCTACTGTTTGGGGGCCTATCGATAACTCCCATTAGGGTCTTTTTACCCTTACAATTTCTCATTTCTATCCATACTGATTCAACATCTCCTGATTCTATGTCACCCCTTGCAAGGGAATGAATATCATTCCTTACCATCAGAGCAACCCCACCCCCTCTGCCCACCTGTCTGTCTTTTCTATACGTTGTGTACCCCTGAATATTCAGTTCCCAGCCCTGGTCCTCTTGTAGCCATGTCTCAGTGATCCCTACAACATCATACTTGCCCATGACTAACTGAGCCTCAAGCTCATCCACTTTATTTTTTATACTACGCGCATTTAAGTACAACACTTTAACTTCTGTATTTACCTCCCCTCTCACATCGGTCACAATTGGCCCTGCCCTTAATTTCTTTTCCCCTCTAGAACTTCTGTTCCCATTCTTCCGAGAGTCTTTTGCAATATCTCCTGTATTCCCTTTTACCTCATCTTCACAATTTGTTAACCGCTCCCCACCACTACTTAGTTTAAAGCCACAGGTGTCACACTAGCAAACCTGCCTGCCAGAATGTTTGTCCCCCTGCTGTTAAGATGTAACCCATCCCTTTTGTACAAGTCACCCCTAGCCCAGAAGAGATCCCAGTGGTCCAGAAATCTAAATCCCTGCTCTCTGCACCAGCCCCTCAGCCATAAATTCATACCCTCTATCTCTCTGTTCCTGGCCTCACCAGCACGAGGTACCGGTAGCAGTCCAGAGATAACCACCTTCGACGTCCTACTTCTCAGTGTTTTTCCCAACTCTCTAAACTCCCGCTGTAGCACCTCCTTCCTCTTCCGCCCGACGTCATTCGTGCCCACGTGCACAACGACTTCAGGTTGATCGCCTTCCCTCACTAGGATTTTCTGAAGCCGGTCCGTGATGTGTTGAACCCTGGCACCAGGGAGGCAACAGACCATCCTCAAATCCCTCCTGCTGCCACAGAATCTTCTGTCCGTCCCTCGGACTATGGAATCACCGACCACTATGGCTCTTCCTGACTTCGGTCTCCCCTGTCGAGTATCCTTGCCAACAGGTCCGCCACTTGGACTGGAAACGTCTTCTGCCCCGACAGTTCCCAAGAGGGTATACCTATTTGCAATAGGCACAGCCACTGGGGTCTCCTGTAGTCCTCGTCCACTCCCCCCTGAAAGTCTCCCACCTTCGCTCGACCTGGACCCTTGGCGTGACAGCCTCACAATAGGTCCTGTCGAGGAAACTCTCGCATTCCCGGATGGCCCTGAGGTCATCCAACTGCCAACTCCACCACACGTCCCTTCAGGAGCTGCACCTGGACACAGTTCTTGCAGGTGTAGCTCCCAGAAGCTCCAGCGACGTCCCTGTCTTCCCACATCCTGCAGGAAACACACTGCACCAACTTTTCCGCCATTACCTTGTGTCTATAACCAGTTCTGGCTTAAAACAATTGTATCCTCCTCACCTCAGCCTCCTCGCCGAAGACTCGCAGCCAAAGACTCGCACTTTTCTCACTGGGCACCAAAGACTCGCACTTTTCTCACTGGGCACCAAAGACTCGCACTTTTCTCACTGGGCTGCACCCGAACAGGGCTGCACCCTTTTGCAAAAGTCTTGCTTATATCACCAATTAAATTGCCTGATTGTCCAATTTACCTGACTTCTCACTTAAATTAGCACTTACTTTTCTTCTCAGCCAACGGGCGTCCTTGCTCTGCTCCCGGACTTTTCAAACTGACTACTAGCGTCCTCTTGGCGCTCTTTTTAAACTGCCTTTTCCACTGTAATTAGCACTTACTTTTCTTCTCAGCCAACGGGCGTCCTTGCTCTGCTCCCGGACTTTTCAAACTGAGGCAAAGCTGTGAATCCACTTGGAATTACAGAGTATCTTCACAAGAGGGCAGAGTTTCACCCCTCATGATACAGCAGTATAATACAAATAAAATTCACACTACTTAAAATTACACAATAGCTCCAGCCCAAAATTGAATAGTCGTTTTCAGGATTTAACACTCAGGAATTTCAACATCAAATGCAAATTCTTCTGATGCATCTGGTCACAGGGTTCAAACTAGGACTAAAAATGTAGATGTGCCAACATTTAGTTACTTTGCAGATACAGCGCTGAAACAGGCCCTTCGGCCCACCCAGTCTGCACTGACCAGCAATCTCTCCATACGCTAACACTATCCAACACACTAGGGACAATTTTACTTTAAAAAAAAAACAAATCCAATTAACCCGACAGACCTGCCGTCTTTGGAATGTGGGAAGAAACCAGAGCACCCGGAGAAAACTCACGTGGTCACAGGGAGAACGTACAAACTCTGTACAGACAGCACCTGTAGTCAGGATCGAACCCTGACTACCGTTGTGCCACCATGCTGCCCTTTAACTATATATATCATTTACGAAAACAGTTTGTTTCCTGAGTATATGTGCCCATAACATTGTGTAAAAGAAAGTGATGTGTAGGTGCTCAGTTAGCAATATCCCTTTGTGCCCAGAGAGACTGATGAATGGAACTCGATGCCTGGGTAGTGGTGGAGGCAGATACCATAGTGGCATTTAAGGCTTTTACATAGGCACAAGGACGTGCAGAGTCAGAGTGATACAGCGTTGAAACAAGCCCTTCGGCCCAACTTGCCCAGACTAACATGTCCCACCTGCATTGAAGGAAATGGATCCTGTGCAAGCAGAGGTTAGTTTAACTTGACATTATGGGCAAAGGGCCTGTTCCTGTGTTGTACTGTTCCATGTAGTCATTTGCTTTGTCAATTGTCTACAAAAATGCGTTTAAAATTACAGATGGCCTCTGAACAAAACTGAAACTTTCCTTTAAGCGCACAGAAATAGCCGTGACATTTAAAATGGGACACAGTGATAGAAGTCCTAAATCTTCCTCATACTTCTCCCACACACATGAACTAATTTGATTCAAAGTAAATGATGTGGAATGCAGTTTGGTAAGAGTGGGAAATGAAAGTTAGCACTACTAGCCTTTGCAGAAAAAACATAGCTAAATCTAACCTTGACTTCTGAGCGTTGGACAGATCAGACACGGTGTCACCATTCATGAACGCTGCATCTTCTCCAGCAGAACCACTTGGTTGAATGGGTAGAGGGGAGGCTTGGGCAGGAAGCAGCTGCAGCTTCAGCACATTTGGTTGGCCATCCCCTGATGCAGGTGACTTTTCCAGTATTGATCCAAGGACGTTTACAGAGACTGGGGACGGCTGGGGAAGTTTCCTTTGGTAAGAGTCAAAGTGCATGGCCCACCTGCTGTGATGATCACCCTAATAAAACAGGAGAAATAGAATGGCTGATGGTGGAAAACAAAGGAGAAGTTTTAATCAATTTCATAGGAATTGAATGGGAAAGCTGGACAATCCAAGTCATAGAGTGATACAGTGTGGAAACAGGCCCTTCGGCCCAACTCGCCCAACAATGTCCCAGCTACACTACTCCCATATGCCTGCGCCTGGTCCATATTCCTCCAAACCTGTCCTATCCATGTACCTGCCTAACTGTTTCTTAAACGATAGGATAGTCCCAGTCTCAACTACCTCCTCTGGCAGCTTGTTCCATACACCCACCACCCTTTGTGTGAAAAAGTCACCCCTCGGATTCCTATTAAATCTTTTCCCCTTCACCTTTAACCTATGTCCTCTGGTCCTCGGTTCCCCTACTCTGGGCAAAAGACTCTGTGCCCAATCTACCCGATCTATTCCTCTCATGATTTTGTATACCTCTATGTCTTTTGTGCTCCAGATTAACTGTGTTCATAAAAACACAATATCTTGATCCCCTCCTGTATACAACGTGTTGGAGTAACTCAGGTCAGGCAGCATCTCTGCCTGATGATGTATGACCTGTTGAGGTTACTTCAGTACTTTGTATCTATCCACCCATCACTTGCCAGGCTTTGTACTGCCCCCACCTCTCTTTTGCTGCTTTCTTCCCCTCACTACAGTCAGTCTGAGAAAGGGTCCTGACCTGAAACGCTGTCTGTCCATTCCCCTTCCACAGATGCTGCCTAACCTGCTCAGTTGTTCCAGCAATGGTATTTTGCAAGAAGAATTGTAATATTCTCTCAAATGTATTGAAATCTCCGATAGTGCTAGAAATTAAAATATTGAAATACGTTGCACAGATTCTGTATGTAAAGGACTATGTGATGCATCTTTAACTGCAAAATGATCACACAACATTGGTTTGGTAAAGTTGCTGATATTTCAACTGGAGTGAGAGGAAGGGAACTTCATAATTGGGAAAATTTTCCACAAACTGTAAACTTTCTGCACTGCTGCATGTCTAGTAGATGTCCTCTATTTAAGCAGGTAAAAGCAAATTTCAGTGCTATGTCACGTTCACAATACAACACATCAGGAAACAAACATTCATAAACAGGATGTGCCCAGGTACATATTCGACTATTATAAAACTACCTCTGAATATTGTAACTTTTCCTTCAGCCTCCTGTTTTGGTCCTCCTCCCTTTGCTTATCAAGTTCTTGCAGCCACTTTTTTTGTTGGTCACGTTTGATTGCACCGAGAAGATGATCGCGCGGGGCATAATCCTGCCGGGATAACAGAAGCACTTCAGAATTATGCTCTTTCTCACAGGCTAAATTAAAGCAAATCATGGATAATATCATACTGCTCATGATCTTTTGTTATTACTTCATTGTTTTAAACAAGCAAATCTAAATTAGTTTGGCAGTGAGGTAAATGGTGTGAAACGCGGTCACGGGATTGATCGGCCTGTAAATCCTTCCACAACAGCTCACTATTCCCCAAGGGAAGTGTGAAAATATGAATGATCGTGCATTTAATCAAAATCGTTATATAAACAAGTTACCTATTGTTCCATTGTAAAAGGTTGCCCACTTAATTTCTTCCCAATGGTATTGTGTCACTCATAATTAGAATTCCTTAGGTACAGATACCAATTTTCCTCTTTTGTTAGTGTTTTTGGTGAAAGAGGTAGAAATTATACTCTTACCCCAAGGACAAAGACTGAACGAATGGCAGCAGGCAGATCTGACAAACTAAAACTTGAAGCTTTTCCAATGATACCATCTGGAGGAACATCTGTATTTGCGGCGTTTGTCACAGTGGGGGCAGTGCTAATCACTCGACCATCAGCATGAGGACCAGATGCAGCTGCTGAACTTGCTGGGGACTAAGGGGGTGGAAAAAAAGACAACAATAGGTACATTATAGGTAGACACAAAATGCTGGAGTAACTCAGTGGGTCAGGCAGCATCTTGGGAGAGAAGGGATGGGTGATGTTTCGGGTTGAGATCCTTCTTCAGATTGATGTCAGGGAGGGAGCGGGACAAAGATAGAATGTAGTCGGAGACAGGAAGACTAATGGGAGAACTGGGAAGAGGGAGGGGATAGAGAGGGAAAGCAAGGGCTATCTGAAGTTAGAGAAGTCAATGTTCATACCACTGGGGTGTAAACTACAAAGCGAAATATGAGGTGCTGTTCCTCCAATTTGCACTGGGCCTAACTCTGACAATGGCGGAGGCCCAGGGCAGAAAGATCAGATTGCGAATGGGAGGGGTGGTTGAAGTGCTGAGCCATCGGGAGATCAGGTAGGTTAAGACGGACTGAGCGGAGGTGTTCAGCGAAACAAAATAGGTATATTATAGTCTCCTAATGTACAGCAGCACTTTCCACACAACATATTAGAAAGGTTACACGATTGTTGGCCGTACAAAAAGAAAATAAATCATTCCTCGCAGATTTGAGCAAAACAAGCAGAGGGATACAGCACAGGGCTTTGGCCCATCAAATCCACACTGGCCATTTTACACTTATCCTATTGACAATTTCCAACTGGCGTTTTACATCGGTAAAACATTTCTGCATGGCAATTGCTTAGATGCTGATCTAAGTTTCAATGCATCAGGAGGATATATTTCCGTTAAGTAGTATTGCATTATTGCTACAACCAATTAATCAAATGTCATCCTGTGCGTTGGAGTATATGGATTCTGCAATTCATGACATTGCCAAATCATTAGAAACTTCCAAATAGATCAGACTGGAAAATATGTAGAGAAAGTATTCTCTTGAAACTCTAGTGCAAAAGTAATGGGTAGATTTTGCCTTCTCACATTTAATGTGTTAAGAAATCTTGCCTTTCTGTTCAGACACACACACAGTGTACAGTCTTGTTATTATTTACCATCAACTAAGATGCAGGTACAGCAGGCAGTGAAGAAAGCCAATGGAATGTTGGCCTTCGTAACAAGAGGAGTTGAGTATAGGAGCAAAGAGGTCCTTCTACAGTTGTACCGGGCCCTGGTGAGACCGCACCTGGAGTACTGTGTGCAGTTTTGGTCTCCAAATTTGAGGAAGGATATTCTTGCTATTGAGGGCGTGCAGCGTAGGTTCACTAGGTTAATTCCCGGAATGGCGGGACTGTCGTATGTTGAAAGGCTGGAGCAATTAGGCTTGTATACACTGGAATTTAGAAGGATGAGGGGGGATCTTATTGAAACATAAGATAATTAGGGGATTGGACACATTGGAGGCAGGAAACATGTTCCCAATGTTGGGGGAGTCCAGAACAAGGGGCCACAGTTTAAGAATAAGGGGTAGGCCATTTAGAACGGAGATGAGGAAGAACTTTTTCAGTCAGAGAGTGGTGAAGGTGTGGAATTCTCTGCCTCAGAAGGCAGTGGAGGCCAGTTCGCTGGATGCTTTCAAGAGAGAGCTGGATAGAGCTCTTAAGGATAGCGGAGTGAGGGGGTATGGGGAGAAGGCAGGAACGGGGTACTGATTGAGAGTGATCAGCCATGATCGCATTGAATGGCGGTGCTGGCTCGAAGGGCTGAATGGCCTACTCCTGCACCTATTGTCTATTGTCTATTGCAGAAACAAAAATTCTGATTATTTGTGTCATTCTGGCATTTTTATGCGTGTAAGATTGAACGACCACAGCTGACTGCGTTATATCAGTGAGTATCATTGAAAGTACTCAGTTGGCTCAGAAATCCTATAAAATAATCCAAGACTGTAAAAGACCATGTTGATATCCAAGTACATTGATTGCATACATTCAAAATATCTGGGGGGGGGGGGGGGGGTGGGGGGAGAATATCCAATTAATTATCAATCACATTTACAGCAATGTTAACAAACAGTGCTGTCTGTGGTAACTGGAGTCATGCTACACATACGATTTATCTTCCCTTCAAAAATAGTGAGAATTAAAAAAAGACAAAGCAAATCATAGAGAAACAAATAAGAGTTTAAAAGGCTTTTAGATATGCAGAGAATGGAGGGGTATGGATCACGTGAAGGCACAGAAAATCAGTTTAACTTGCATGGAGTCCAGCGTCATCATTTTAGGCTGAAGGGCCTGCTCTTGTGTTGTACTGTTCTAGGTTTAAAGGAGTGACACCAGGCAGAAAGGGGAGGGGGAGAGGGGGGGGGGGGGGGAAGAGAGAGAAAACATTTAAACAATTTTTTATCCTTACCTTTCCTTCAAAGGTTTCAAGTATTTTCTTTGTGTTGGATCGCACAGGTGCCTTTGCGTCCCGCTTTCCCCATGGATTCCATTCCGAAAATTCTGAAACTTCATTATTTTTTTGTAGCTGTTTCTTTAAAGCCACCTGTTCATCTTCAGATTTGCAACAACCAAAAGTATTGTCAATTATGTAAGCCAGAGTATTTTTGATCCCAAATTCAATTCACAGCAAAGTTTTTATGCCATTTTAAAAATATTTTTAAGTGATTTTGCTTGAGTGGAAACTCGGAATAGTCAAATTAGTAAAGAGCAGACGTGTGGTTCATCTGCAGCTGGATCAAATGCTAACATTCAAAAGAGGTATTTATTCACAAAGTGCTGGAGTAACTCAGCAGGTCAGGCAGCATCTCAGGAGAGAAGGAATGGATGACGTTTCGGGTCGAGACCCTTCTTCAGACTTCAAAAGCTTTTGTTGCATGCTATCTAGTCTTTCTGCTGACTGGTTAGCAAGCAACAAAAGCTTTTCACTGTACCTCGGTACACATGACAAGCTAAACTGTACTTCAAATTATGCAGTGGAAGACAAAAAAAAGAACCACTCTTAACAAAAATAAGACAATTTGCAGAGAAAAAGCATATCATAGAATTTAAAATTTTCTTCAAATATCAAATCCCTTGTTATAAGTGGTGATATTTAGAAATTTATCATCAAGTACCTAATTCCTTTTTCCACTGGATTCTTTTGGCTTCCAGCTGATCTTTTGCATTTTCTCTTTCTCCCAAGTTTCCGAAAAGACCATCTTTCGTTTGATTGACGCTGCTCAAAGGCTCCCTGTTCATAAAGGGATAATTTTTTAAAGTTTTTTTTATAAAAGGTTTGATTTTAATTTTAAATTGAAGGAGATATAATCTTGCAGACCAGGGTAATTGTCTAACATACTATTTGACCAATTCTAGATAATCCCAGGAAGCCATGCCACTTGTTTGGTTGAAATGACCACCAAACAAATTCAAGCACTGGACTTGCATACAAAGAAAATATACCCCAAAAGATACAAAATGCTGGAGTAACTCAGCAAGTCAGGCAGAATGTGTAGGAAAAAAAACTGCAGATGCTGTACCAAATTGAAGGTAGACACAAAATGCTGGAGTAACTCAGCAGGTCAGGCAGCATCTCTGGAGAACAATGGATTGGTGACATATCGGGTCAGGACCCTTCTTCAGACTGATGATTTTTCAGTCTTTCCATCTCTCTTCGTAACTGAAAGACCCCTTCATTAGAAACATCCGTACGAATCTCCTCTGCACGTTTCACAGAGCAATCGCATCCTTCCTATAGTGTGGCAACCAGAAATGCACACAGTATTGCAGGTGTTGCCCAACCAACATTTTGTCAAGCTGTACCAAGATCGCCTTGCTCTTATACGCTTTGCTGTGGCTAATTCAGGCCGGCAACCGTATGCCTTTTTCACAACATGCCTGCCTGTGCTGCCACCTTCTGGTAGCTTTAGATTAGTACACCAAAGTCCTCTTGTTTCACAGTACTTCCCAAGGTCACACCCATATTTGTGGTGTACATCAATTGGGCTACTTTGCACTGCAGTTGGAATAATGAAATTGAGACTTGGATCTGGTGTGTATAAAAAGACAATCTTTTTAGAAACATAGGTGCAGGAGGAGGCCATTTGGCCCTTCGAGCCATCGCCGCCATTCATTGTGATCATGGCTGATCATCCACAATCAGTAACCTGTGCCTGCCTTCTCCCCATATCCCTTGATTCAGCTAGCCCCGAGAGCTCTATCTAACTCTCTTTTAAATTCATCCAGTGAATTGGCCTTTACTGCCTTATGTGGCAGAGAATTCCACAAATTCACAACTCTCTGGGTGAAAAAGTTTTTTCTCAAGTCAGTTTTAAACAGCCTCCCATTTATTCTTATACTGTGGCCCCTGGTTTAGGACTCCCCCAACACTGGGAACATTTTTCCTGCATCTAGCTTGTCCAGTCCTTTTATAATGTTATACGTTTCTTCAAGATTCCTTCTCATTCTTCTAAATTCCAGTGAATTCCAGCCCAGTCTTTCCAATCTTTCCTCATATGACAGTCCTGCCATCCCGGGGATTAACCTTGGAAACCTACGCTGCACTGCCTCAAGAGCAAGGATGTCCTTCCTCAAAGTGGGAGACCAAAACTACACACAATACTCCAGATGTGGTCTCACCACAGCCCTGTACAACTGCAGAAGGACCTCTTTACTCCTATACTCAAATCCTCTCATTTTGCAGGCCAACATGCCATTAGCTTTCTTCACAGCTTTTTTGATCTTAATCAGATACCTACTTATTACCCATGTTTTCAGTTTGTATAATGTTTGCTTGTGCAACATCTGCTCCAGATGTCTGGGACGCCTGTGAGTCTCGGCATGAACTATTGCCCCTTGTGGCCTTGTTATTGTTGCAGCCAACTTCATTCCGCGAGGTTGGATTATCCCCCTTCTTCAGCTCATCTGTTGCTTGTGTTTCTTTAGCTCCTTTACCTGTTGAAAAATTTTTAAAAAAATCTTCAAATGTTCTCGCTGTTGCAAACGGATCCTATTGTTGGTTCAAAATTTGATCAAGATCCAACATTGATATTTACCTCCTGTATGATTGTAAAGAATATTAGCCCGATTTACAGCGCTAGTTTCAAAGTGTTTGGTAGAGGAAACGTTCCAAGCATGAGGGGACAAGCCCTTGTCATAATATAGCAATCATTCACACAGCAATAATACTACATTTACACAAAATGTTTGATGGCTCAGCTATAAGAATAATAAGTTAAAATTGAGCAGTCAACATGTACAATAACAGGAAAATAATTCTCTTCGGCATTTGCCCCAAAACCTATGGACAATAAACAGCAATATCAATGTTTTGCACAACTCAGAAGCAGGCCCTGCAGCCCACCACATTGATGCCAACCTTTTTTGCTCATTGAAACTAATCCCACTTGCCCACATTAGGTTAGTATCCTTCTATGCCCTGTCTAGTCGGAATGATTGGATCAGATTCCGTCACCTCTTCTGGAGCCCTAGTGCAGATATTCCCTTATCCAACTACCCCTCCTGCCTCTCTCTCCACCTTAAAACTCCCTTATTTTAATCTTGTAACCAGTTTTGAAGAAGGCTTCGACCTGGAACATTACTTCTGTTTCGTTTTCCACAGATCCTGTCTGATCTATTGAGTGTTTCTAGCAATTTCTGTTTTCAATCAAAGGCCTGATGTTGATCACAAAGCAAGTGATGAAAAGCAAATCATAGAGTCATAGAGTATAGAGTGATACAGCGTGGAGACAGGCCCTTCGGCCCTACTTGCCCACACCAGCCAACATGTCCCAGCTACACTGGACCCACCTGCCTGCATTTGGCCCATATCCCTCCAAACCTGTCTAAACCATGTACCTGACTAACTGCTTCTTAAATGTTGGGATTGTCCCTGCTTCAACTTCCTCCTCTGGTAGCTTGTTCCATACCCCCAGCACCCTTTGTATGAAAATGTTTAAAGATTTGATAGACCGAATTAGAAAACTATGCTAGATGAATCAAGACATCATAACACCAACCTGGCTTTATACTTTTGTCCCTTTCCTGCTTTTGGTTGGAAGATTTGTTAACTTGGTTGACAGATGCCAAAATCTGTTGAAGTTGCTCCTGGGTCAGACATACCAAATTCTCTCTTAATTCATCAGATGTGATTTTTTGTTTCTTTGGTGGCTGTTGCTTCGTTATGCCAAGTTTCTTCACAGAAGTTTTAATTCCAGGCTGTCCATTTTTGGCAATTGTTTCACAATTGCGTTTAGTTTTGTCGTCTGCCTTTTTTTCTATGGCGAGTTCTGTACGTTCTCCTTTCCCAGGGGCCACACTAGTGTTGGTTACAATAGGTTTCAACAAAGGCTTCTCAGTCTTGGAATTGTTCTCATGAGATGGAGCCACTTGTAAAATTTGTTTCGACTTCAGTGGATGGATTGTCCTGTTCTTGTACTTCATCTGTCGGTGAATGAAGTATTACAAGAAACAACATGATTGAATGTTCAAAGGTTAAGTTTTTAATTCTTTAAATTGTGAGCCAAAGATGAATAGATGTGGCACCTCAGAGTGGGAAGCCAGAGGATTGGGACTCTGTTAAAGAGCAACAGAAGATGACTAAGAAGGCAATACGGGGAGAAAAGATGAGGTACGAGGGTAAACTAGCCAATAACATAAAGGAGGATAGTAAAAGCTTTTTTAGGTATGTAAAGGGGGAAAAAATAGTCAAGCCAAATGTGGGTCCCTTGAAGACAGAAGCAGGGGAATTTATTATGGGGAACAAGGAAATGGCAGACGAGTTGAACCAGTACTTTGGATCTGTCTTCACTAAGGAAGATACAAGCAATCTCCCAGATGTTCTAGTGGCAAGAGATCCTAGGGTGACGGAGGTACTGAAGGAAATCCACATTAGGCAGGAAATGGTGTTGGGTAGACTGATGGGACTGAAGGCTGATAAATCCCCAAGGCCTGATGGTCTGCATCCCAGGGTACTTCAAGAGGTGGCGCTAGAAATTGTGGACGCATTGGTGATGATTTTCCAATGTTCTATAGATTCAGGATCAGTTCCTGTGGATTGGAGGGTAGCTAATGTTGTCCCACTTTTTAAGAAAGGAGGGAGAGAGAAAACGGGAAATTATAGACCAGTTAGTCTGACATCAGTGGTGGGGAAGATGCTGGAGTCAATTATAAAAGACGAAATTGTGGAGCATTTGGATAGTAGTAACAGGATCGTTCTGAGTCAGCATGGATTTACGAAGGGGAAATCATGCTTGACTAATCTTCTGGAATTCTTTGAGGGTGTCACTAGGAAAATTGACAGGGGAGAGCCGGTTGATGTGGTGTACCTCGAGTTTCAGAAAGTTTTTGACAAGGTTCCACATAGGAGATTAGTGGGCAAAATTAGAGTACATGGTATTGGAGGTAGGGTACTGACATGGATAGAAAATTGGTTGACAGACAGAAAGCAAAGAGTGGGGATAAATGGGTCGCTTTCAGAATGGCAGGCAGTGACTAGTGGGGTACCGCAAGGCTCGGTGCTGGGACCGCAGCTATTTACAATATACATTAATGACTTGGATGAAGGGATTAAAAGTACCATTAGCAAATTTGCAAATGATACAAAGCTGGGTGGTAGTGTGAACTGTGAGGAAGGTGCCATGAGGTTGCAGGGTGACTTGGACAGGTTGTGTGAGTGGGCAGATGCATGGCTGATGCAGTTTAATGTGGATAAGTATGAAGTTATCCACTTTGGTGGTAAGAATAGGAAGGCATAGTATTATCTGAATGGTGTCAAGTTAGGAAAAGGGGACGTACAAAGAGATCTGGGTGTCCTAGTGCATCAGTCACTGAAAGGAAGCATGCAGGTACAGCAGGCAGTGAAGAAAGCCCATGGAATGTTGGCCTTCATAACAAGAGGAATTGCCAATTCTCTGAATGCATTCGAGAGCTAGATAGAGTTCTTAAGGATAGGGGGTATGGGGAGAAGGCAGGAACAGGGTACTGATTGAGAATGATCAGCCATGATCACATTGAATGGCGGTGCTGGCTCAAAGGGCCGAATGGCCTACTCCTGCACCTATTGTCTATTGTCTAAAACCACTTCAATAATATGCAGTTAAATAAAGTCCAATATTTTATTTGTTTCAGTCTTGGTTCCATTTCACCAATTCGTCTCTTTATTCAACCCGCTCTAAAAGTTAAGATTTTAAATATATTTGTATGTGCTATTTCCACAATGTTCCATGTTAATGTATTCAACACAATCCTCCCATATAATGACTTTGCCGCGCTCTCTGTTTAGATACCTGTATCTATAACATCTTCCTCGATTAACCATGGCATTTTTCCTTCATAATTGTGCTCGTTTCAATTCAGTCATTGACCGAGACATACTGCACAGAAACAGGCTGCTCGGCCCAACTTGTCCATGCTGACCAAGATGCCCCATCTAAGCTGGTCCAATTTGCCCGCATTTGACCCATATCTCTCTAAACCCTAACTATGTCCAAATGACTTTTAAATGTTATAGTACCCGTCTCAATACTTGTGGCAGAAACACTCAATACCCACCACCCTTTGTGTGAAAAGGTTGCCTCCAGGTTCTTATTAAATCATTCCCATCTCACTTTAAATTCAGGCCCTCTGGTTCCCACTACCTTGGAAAAAAGACTACGGCATTCACTCTATCTATTCCTCTTGTGATTCCAACACCTCTATAAGAATCCCCCCTCTGCCCCTTCCACTTTGCGGAATAAAGTCTAAGTCAGTGAAACATTTATTTTCAAATAAAAGTCAACCCTCCTTGCTCCTGACGAAAAGTGGGATAATATAGAACTAATGAGAACAGGTGATCAATGGTCAGCATTGATTCGGTGGGCTGATGGGCCTGTTTCAATTAATTAAACTATTCTCCCAACATCAGGGGATACAAATTAAATGTTTGCCTTTTCGGGGAGAAGGAGTCCACATTTTTATGGACCTACTTTAACTCGAGGCTAGAGACAGGCAGCTGCAAGACAAGTTGGGGGTGAACATGAACAGTTAAAATTTGTTCACAACCAGAACCAGTGCGAATGGGTGATGGATGGTCAGCGTGGACTCGATGGGCTGAAGGGCCTTTTCCCATGCTGTGTCGGTGGGCTGTTGGGCTTATTTCCATGTGTATCTCTAAACTAGAGGAGGCCTTGTTTTATCATGGAAAGGGAAAGGATGCATCAGAATGTGGAAACTGCAGGGTTTTTATTCCAATATACATACAATAAGGAAATTAGGACCACTTACCTTCTTAGTTTCTTTTGATGAAACATCTGTAATAAGGTTTAATCAAGAAAAAAAATATTTTAGATTAAATACACATTACTAAAACTTATTATTCTGCACTGGGTTACATGATGTGGAAATAATTTAATATTTTCATAGAGGAAGATCAAAATAAAACACAATGACCCTATTTCAACCAATAAAATATAGCATCAATGTATCCAAAATGGTGACTATGGATGAATTGTATACACTCAAAAACTACTAAAATGAACACTTACCATAAGGTGCTAAAATTAACTTAGGCTTTCCATTCAAAAGCTGTGTTTCAAGTTTCAAACCATCCCTACAAGCAAGCATAAATTGTTAGTATGCATCTCAGAAATCTGTTGGATCAAAACTGGCATTCTTGTTTGAATAGTCTATATTGAATAAAATCTCTGCACTTTTTATATACAGAGCTAATATCTAGTACAAATGGCTCAAATACAACTTGTTAGTTTTTACGTTAATATGGAGACATAGCAAAGACAAGTTTTGTTTCGTATGTGTATCTTCTATCTCTCTTGTTATGCTCTACATCTATCATTCAACTGGAGAATAGTTAACTACAGATTGTTGCTGTCGTTTGCAGAACTTGGGAAGAGCATCGGTTTTCTTCTGTCCCTTCCTTTTCTTACAATGCCCCAAGAGTTCCTCAAGCAAACCAAAGCTATTAAGATCAGTAGGAAAGAACTGCAGATGCTGGTTTAAATCAAAGGTAGACACAAAATGCTGGAGTAACTCAGCGGGACAGGCAGCATCTCTGGAGAGAAGGAATGGGTGACGTTTTGGGTCGAGACCCTTCTTGAGACTGCAAATAAATTGCCTCTGAATCACAAATTCATGGGTTCAAATTGACTCCAGCAATCTGAGCACATGGTTTAGTCTAGGACTGACTATTGGAGGTGTTGAAGGGCAGGCTGATGGGACTGAAGGCTGATAAATCCCCAGGGCCTGATGGTCTGCATCCCAGGGTACTCAAGGAGGTGGCTCAAGAAATCGTAGACGCATTGGTGATCATTTTCCAATGTTTAATAGATTCAAGATCAGTTCCTGTGGATTGGAGGGTAGCTAATGTTATCCCGCTTTTCAAAAAAGGAGCGAGAAAAAACGGGGAATTATAGACTAGTTAGCCTGACATCGGTGGTGGGGAAGATGCTGGAGTCAATTAGTAAAGAGGTAATAACGGCGCATTTGGATCGCAGTAAAAGGATTGGTCCACGTCAGCATGGATTTATGAAGGGGAAATCCTGCTTGACTAATCTTCTGGAATCTTTTGAGGATGTGACAACTAAAATGATGAAGGAGAGCCAGTGGATGTAGTGTATCTAGACTTTCAGAAAGCCTTTGACAAGGTACCACACGGGAGGTTGGTGAGCAAAATTAGAGCACATGGTATTGGGGGTAGGGTATTGATGTGGATAGAGAATTGGTTGGCAGACAGGAAGCAAAGAGTAGGAATAAAGGGTCCATTTCAGAATGGCAGGCGAGTGGAGTGCCCCAAGGCTCAGTGCTGGGGCCACAACTATTTACAATATATATTAATGATTTGGATGATGGAATTAGAAGTAACACCAGCAAGTTTGCGGATGACACAAAGCTGGGTGCAGGGTGACTTGGACAGGTTGGGTGAGTGGGCAGATGCATGGCAGATGTAGTATAATGTGGATAAATGTGAGGTTATCCACTTTGGCAGCAAAAATAAGGAGGCAGATTATTATCTCAATGGTGTCAGATTAGGTAAAGGGGAAGTGCAACGAGACCTTGGTGACCTTGTACACCAGTCACTGAAAGTAAGCGTGCAGGTACAGCAGGCAGTGAAGAAAGCTAATGGCATGTTGGCCTTCATATCGAGAGGATTTGAGTACAGGAGCAAAGAAGTCCTTCTGCAGTTGTATAGGGCCTTGGTGAGACCACATCTGGAGTACTGTGTGCAGTTTTGGTCTAATTTGAGGAATTATGTCCTTGCTATTGAGGTAGTGCAGCGTAGGTTCACGAGGCTAATCCCTGGGATGGAGGAACTGTCATATGAGGAAAGATTGGAAAGACTAGGCTTGAATTCACTGGAGTTTAGAAGGATGAGAGTAGGCTGCCTCGCCTACAGCCTGTCTGTCCTTTTCAAACTGTTTTTGTTACTTTTGGTAAGTTTTAAAAGTTTGTGTAAATGTTCTCTGATTTGTTTTATGTGGGGGGTGGGAGAGGGGGTTGGGGGAAACTTTTTTTCAATCTCTTACCTAGCCGGAGATGTGATTGTTTTCAGGATCATATCTCTGGTCGCTCTGCTGGAGGTCTTGCCTGGGACTGACCTTGAGTCCCCGCGGGGGCGTGGACTTATCATCTGAGCCTGCGATCCCTTGCCTGGGATTGACGCTCCAATGCAGCCTGCGGACTTTAACATCAGGAGCTCGCAGTCTCAGGTTGAGACCAGTTGGGAGCTCCAAAAGCTGCACGAGGTTCAATCTACCCCGACCCGGGGTAGATCGTCGGCACGGGGGAGCTGAGATCCCCCCCGATAAAGGAGCTTGATCACACGGACGAGGAAGGCTCACCGCCATCTACGGGAGTCAACGGAAGGTTAGAGCCCCCGACCACTGGAGGACAAGGAAGGGAGAGATTGAACTTTTTTTCACCTTCTATCACAGTGAGGAATGTGGAGGAGTCACTGTGGTGGATGTTCATGTTAAAATGTATTTTGTGTGTCCTGTTGCTTTTTATTGTTATGACTGTATGGCAAATGAAATTCCTCGTATGTTGCAAAACATACTTGGCTAATAAAGTTTTATTGTGATTGTGATAATAAAACACCTAAAATCATAAAAGGACTAGACAAGCTAGATGCAGGAAAAATGTTCCCAATGTTGGGGGAGTCCAGAACCAGGGGCCACAGTCTAAGAATAAAGGGGAGGCCATGTAGACCTTTTTACCCAGAGAGTTGTGAATATTTGGAATTCTCTGCCACAGAAGGCAGTGGAGGCCAATTCACTGGATTAATTTAAAAGAGGGTTAGATAGAGCTCTTGGGGCTAGTGGAATCAAGGAATATGGGGAGAAGGCAGGCAAAGGTTATTGATTGTAGATGATCAGTCATGATCACAAAGAATGGCGGTGCTGGCTCGAAGGGCCAGATGGCCGAGGCTCCTGCACCTATTTTCTATCTTTCTGTGTTGATTTTCAAATGGGACATTAATCAAAGTCCTCACCTTCACAGGAAGCAAAACAAAAAGCAAAACTTTGATATGCACTTCAATAGTAAGCCCATTGCCTCAAGTTATGCTTTCCATTTTACTTCATCCTCAAAACTAACTTCAACTGGCATGATCCGATTCAATAGCAAAGCAACATTGGAGCAAAGCAACATTCTTGCTCCAAATGTTCACAAAACACAAAGAACACAACTTTCCAGAATCCAGTAGAAGTTTTACAGTAGGACCATTTTCTCAACCAGAATTCAAAGCATAGTCCGAGCAAAACATGTAAAAGAAAAACAGAGTGGTATCCATCCGTGTGGTAGTGTGCCTCAGACGGTGCTTCTGCGTCACTGTGCAGTAATCCTATTACAGGATTTAAAAACAGAGTCTCCAGCACAAAAGCACAACTTGAAGGAGGTGTCTGAATGACATTTGAAGGGCTTCCCCTCAATGGCGTTACAGAATAACAGAATATTCAACATTAACTTTATTTGAAGAGCAAAGAACTTCAGAAACCAATCAATGCACCCAAAAACACAAAAAATCTTGTACTTATCTCTCCAGATATGGAACCATGCTGGCAAGGAACTGAATCTCACAAAGTAACAACTGTTTTTTCTAAAATAAAACACAAAGCGCTGCAGGACCCACAGAGTTGACGTTTCGGGTCAGGATCTTTCTTCAGACCTGATACCTCAGAACTTTCCTCAGTCCCAACCGGAAACGGTGTGTGTCCATTCCCACCCCAGATGCTGCCTGACCCACTGAGTTACTCCAGTACTTATTTTGCTCAGGATTCCAGCATCCGTTTTTCCAAAGTAGTTCATCAGCATGTGAAATTATTAATTCACTCAGGAAGTAACAATCCAGTACAATGTGTGTGATTTAATACAATAATTCAATTTCTAAAGACCAACACACAATACGCAGATGGTAAAGCCACTGCCTCCCAGCCCCAGAGAACCTGGTTTGATCTTGACCTCAGGTGCTGCCTGTGCAGAGTTTGTACTTTTTCCCTGTGACCGCATGGATTTCCTCTGGGTGCCTCAATTTCTTCCCAAAGACATATGGGTTTGTAGGTTAATTTGTTCCTAGTGTGTAGGGAGTAGATGAGAAAATGGGATGAAGGGTGAAGAGTGATCACTGGTCAGCATAGATTTATTGGGCTGAAGGGCCTGTCTCCATGTTGTATCTTTCAATCAAATCAATCAAAACAATTGCCAATAAGATCACAAGTAACTGCAGATGCTGGTTTATAAAATAATTGAAGTATGAAGAAGGGCATTGACCCAAAAAGTCACCCATTCATGTTCTCCAGAGATACTGCCTGACTCGCTGAGTTTCTCCTGCATTTAACACGATTGTAAAGTTTGCACACATGATCGGCACCTATAGTCTTTCAGTAGACTGGATAACACACAACAAAAAACTTTTCAGTTTACCTTGGTGCATGAAACTAAACACCGTGTCGGTTTTTGCCAGTGCGGCTCCTTACTCTGGCTACTGCAAATGATTGTATTTGTGTCCTTTCGGGTAGGAACCCTTCTTCAGTTGTTTTATAAACCAGTGTCTGCAGTTGCTTGTATTCTTATTGGCAGTTATTTTGATTGAATTGATCGAAAGATATAGCAGTCCTTTAGCATGAAGAAAGGTCCCAGCCCGACACGTCACATTTTGAGTATCTGCAGTTCCTTCTAGTCAAGTCAAGTCAAGTCAAATTTATTTGTCACATACACATACACGATGTGCAGTGAAATGAAAGTGGCAATGCCTGCGGGTTGTGCACAAAAAGAATTACAGTTACAGCATATAAATAAAGTTAATAAGTTACTATTAGTGTCGACAAAAATTTAGTCTCTGGGGTTATAAAAGTTGACAGTCCTGATGGCCTGTGGGAAGAAGCTCCGTCTCATCCTCTCCGTTTTCACAGCGTGACAGCGGAGGCGTTTGCCTGATCGTAGCATCTGGAACAGTCCGTTATGTTTGAATGTGTGTAATATCATCTGATCTGGTTGGACAACGTGTGAAATAAAACTTTTCGCTGTACCTCGCTACACGGGGCAATAATAAACCCGAACCACCACTGAGGCTCCTCACCGACCCCCCCCCCCCCCCCCCGCGCCGGGGCAGCAGCACCTTGTGCGCCACCAAACGTAGACAGGTTTAGCAAGTTGACAACTTACCCCAGGTTCATTGCCCGCCGCTGGCCGGAGCCACTATGAGAGCAGGGGGAGAGCTGAGCCGCGATGAGAACACGGGGTTCTCGGGGCTCAGGCCGCGGGGAGAGAGGAGAGTAATGGGGGAGAGTGGCTCTTCACCACTACCCGCCGCTGGGAGAGTACGAGGGGGAGCTGGGCTCAGGCCGTGGGGAGAGTACAGGGGGGTGGGGGAACTGGGCTGGGGGGGGGGGGGGGAACTGGGCTGGGGGGGGGGGGAACTGGGCTGGGGGGGTGGGCTGGGGGGGGGGGAACTGGGCTGGGGGGGGGGAGTTGGGCTCAGGCCGTGGGGAGAGTACAGGGGGGTGGGGGAACTGGGCTGGGGGGGGGGGGGGGGGGGAACTGGGCTGGGGGGGGGGGTTGGGCTCAGGTCGTGGGGAGAGTACGGGGGGGGGGGGGGAAGAGTACGGGGGGGGGGGAAAGAGTACGGGGGGGGGGGAAGAGTACGGGGGGGGGGAAAGAGTACGGGGGTGGGGACGTTGGGCTCAAGCGTTGGGGAGCTTAGGGGGGGGGGAGAGTACGGGGGGGGGGAGATTACGGGGGGGGGGAGAGTACGGGGGGGGGAAGTACGGGGGTGGGACGTTGGGCTCAGGCGGTGGGGAGCTTATGTGGGGGGAGAGTATGGGGGTTGGGAGTGTACGGGGGGGGTGGGAGTGTACGGGGGGGGAGTGTACGGGGGGGGTGGGAGTGTACGGGGGGGGAGTGTACGGGGGGGGGGGAGTGTACAGGGGGGGGGCTCAGGCGGTGCGGTGGGGACGAGGGAGATTTGGGCTGAGGCGGGGCAGCCCGAGCGGCCCACTCACTACTACTACCCGCCGCTGGGTGAGTACGAGGGGGGTTGGGCTCGGCTCCGGCCCTCAACCCCCGGCGCTGTGAGGGAGTACTGGGGGTGGGGGGGGGGGAGCGGGTCTCCACTACAAGCCGCTGCTCTAAGTACTGTCTGGGGCGAGCACACGGCGGTGCGGGGAGAGGACAGTACGCGGGCCCGGGCCTCCACCCGCCGCACCGTCACAAACCGCGTCCCCGTTGCCGGCCGCCTAACAAGCCCGTCTCCCATTGGTCCGCGCGGCGCCCGCCAACCCGCAGCACGCTTACTGCGGCGTCCCGGCCCGGGGCGTCGCCATGGAGACAGGGGGAGAGACATAGTTACTGGAGAGAGAGAAGGGGGGAGGGAGAGAGAGAGAGAGAGAGAGAGAGAGAGAGAGAGTGTGAGAGAGAGAGAGTGTGGGAGAGAGAGTGTGGGAGAGAGTGTGGGAGAGAGTGTGAGAGAGAGAGAGAGTGTGGGAGAGAGAGTGTGGGAGAGAGTGTGAGAGAGAGAGAGAGTGTGGGAGAGAGAGTGTGGGAGAGAGTGTGAGAGAGAGAGAGTGTGGGGGAGAGAGAGAGAGAGAGAGAGAGAGAGAGAGTGTGAGAGAGAGAGAGAGTGTTAGAGAGAAAGAGAGAGTGTTAGAGAGAGTGTGTGAGTGTGAGAGAGAGAGAGAGAGAGAGAGAGAGAGAGAGAGAGAGAGAGAGAGAGAGAGAGAGAGAGAGAGAGAGAGAGAGAGAGAGAGAGAGAGAGAGAGAGAGTGTGAGAGAGAGTGTGGGAGAGAGAGTGTGGGAGAGAGTGTGAGAGAGAGAGAGAGTGTGGGAGAGAGAGAGTGTGGGAGAGAGAGTGTGGGAGAGAGTGTGAGAGAGAGAGAGTGTGGGAGAGAGAGAGAGAGAGAGAGAGAGAGAGAGAGAGAGAGTGTGAGAGAGAGAGAGTGTGGGAGAGAGAGTGTGGGAGAGAGAGTGTGGGAGAGAGAGTGTGGGAGAGAGTGTGGGAGAGAGTGTGGGAGAGAGTGTGAGAGAGAGTGTGGGAGAGAGTGTGAGAGAGAGAGTGTGGGAGAGAGAGTGTGGGAGAGAGAGTGTGGGAGAGAGAGTGTGGGAGAGAGTGTGAGAGAGAGAGAGTGTGGGAGAGAGAGTGTGGGAGAGAGAGTGTGGGAGAGAGTGTGGGAGAGAGTGTGGGAGAGAGAGAGAGAGAGAGTCAAGTTTATTTGTATAGCACATTTAAAAACAACCCACGTTGACCAAAGTGCTGTACATCTGATTAGGTACTAAGGAAAAAAATGAAACATACAGTAGCACACAAACATAACAGCACAGAGAGAGAGAGAGAGAGAGTCACCGTGGAGACAGGGTGGGAGGGGGGAGAGTGAGAGTCACTGTGGAGTCAGGAGGAGAGAGAGAGAGAGTCACTGTGGAGACGGAGAGAGAGAGTCACTGTGGAGACGGGGAGAGGGAGAGAGAGTCACTGTGGAGACACAAAATAGAGGCAGTCGCATGGAGACAGAAAAGAGAGATGGTTGCTATGGAGACACAGAGAGAGAAGGAAAAGTTGTCCGGGCCAATGAGACTGAACCAAATTTGGGCAAGCCGGGAAGCCTATGTAAGTTGCAGAGAAAGATGGAGACTGAGGTAATGTCTGTGATAATGTGTTGACCAATGTTGGCCAAACAGAATATAGAGCAGTACTGGTGGTTTGTTGGTGCTCCATCTTTGGGTAACTGTGGAGCCGTCTCTGCCTCCTTGAGGCATGGTGGAGTTTCCAATCCAAGACACTTGGTGTTTGTGATGACTTTGCTCCAAAATCTCCCGCTCATTCATCAAACCATTTTAACTTTAAGAAAATATGAAAGGTCAGCAATTAACAAAATACAATACAATACAATACAATATATCTTTATTGTCATTGTACCCAGGGGTACAACGAGATTGGGAATGCGCCTCCCATACGATGCACTAATTTAGGTAATTTAGACAGCAGCAACCCAACGAAACGAACAGTTGTAACAGTTTTGGACAGGGTAAAGTGCAAGTTGATCTATGCGTTGTGGCCATCCGGCTCAGCAGGACCGGTTCATAGCAGCTATGGCCCTGGGGATGAAGCTGTTCCTGAGTCTGGAGGTGCGGGCATAGAAGGCCTTGTATCGTCTGCCCGATGGAAGGAGTTCGAACAGACTGTTGCAGGGGTGTGAAGAGTCTTTGTGGATGCTGGTGGCTTTTCTGAGGCATCGTGTGTTGTAGATGCCCTCCAAGTCTGGTAGCTGTGTTCCGATGGCCCTCTGAGCTCTATGGACTACCCGCTGTAGAGCTTTCCTTTCTGCCTCCGTGCAGCTGAGGTACCACACAGGGATTCCATGCGTTAGGATGCTCTCTATGGTGCAGCGGTAGAAGGTCTTCAGCAGCTGTTGGGGTAGACCAGACTTTTTCAGTGTTCTTAAGTAGAACAGTCTTTGTTGTGCCTTCTTGACCATATAGAGTGATTAGTATTATAGCATAGAGTCATACAGCACGAAACAGGCCCATCTGCCCAGCTCACCCATGCTGACCAAGATGCTCTAATCCCATCTACATTTGGCCTATATCCCTCTAAACCTCCCCTACCCACGTACCTGTTCAAATGTCCAAACAATGGATCAATTGCTTAAAGGGTTACATTTTAAAATAAAAATCTTCATTTGAAATGCCACCATTTAATGTGCATTTCATACTTGTATACATCATGTGTAAGAAAATAACTGCAGATGCTGGTACAAATCAAAGGTATTTATTTCACAAAATGCTGGAGTAACTCAGCAGGTCAGGTGGCATCTCAGGAGAGAAGGAATGGGTGACGTTTCGGGTCGAGACCCTTCTTCAGACTATACATCATGTTCTCTTTCCCATTAAGTGAGATAGAACTCAAAAGCACCACCACCTCTTTGCCTCTATTTGGTTTGTGGCAATGAACAAAGTGCCTTCAAGCCCTTTAGACAGATGTATGGTAAACTTAATATGCTTTTGATAAATCCCAAGCA
This sequence comes from Rhinoraja longicauda, assembly GCF_053455715.1. NCBI lineage: Eukaryota > Metazoa > Chordata > Chondrichthyes > Rajiformes > Arhynchobatidae > Rhinoraja > Rhinoraja longicauda. The sequence continues at coordinate 44,689,780 of NC_135969.1, forward strand.
ATGATTTAACCTGTTATTACATAGACTCACAGGAAGAACTGATCACATAATATTCAGTTACAAGGCCAATAGTAGATTAACCTCCAAACACTATTATATTACAACTCTGCTCAATTCTCAGTGATGGTCAGCTTGTTGGGTTTAGCATTCCATGCATAATGGACTGGGAAATAACCATCGGCAGCAGTACATGGAATTGACAGTATAGACAATAGGTGCAGGAGTAGGCCATTCAGCCCTTCGAGCCAGCACCACCATTCAATGTGATCATGGCTGATCATTCTCAATCAGTACCCCGTTCCTGCCTTCTCCCCATGCCCACTGACTCCGCTATCCTTAAGAGCTCTATTTAGCTCTCTCTTGAAAGCATTCAGAGAACTGGCCCCCACTGTCTTCTGAGGCAGAGAATTCCACAGATTTATAACTCTCTGACTGAAAAAGTTTTTCCTCATCTCTGTTCTAAATGGCCTACCCCTCATTCTTAAACTGTGGCCCCTGGTTCTGGACTCCCCCAACATTGGGAACATGTTTCCTGCCTCTAACGTGTCCAACCCCTTAATAATCATATGTTTCAATAAGATCCCCTCTCATCCTTCTAAATTCCAGTGTATACAAGCCTAGTCGCTCCAGTCTTTCAACATACGAGAGTCCCGCCATTCCGGGAATGAACCTAGTAAACCTACGCTGCACGCCCTCAATAGCAAGAATATCCTTCCTCAAATTTGGAGACCAAAACTGCACACAGTACTCCATGTGCAGTCCCACTCGGGCCCTGTACAACTGCAGAAGGACCTCTTTGCTCCTATACTCAACTCCTCTTGTTACGAAGGCCAACATTCCATTGGCTTTCTTCACTGCCTGCTGTACCTGCATGCTTCCTTTCAGTGACTGAGGCACTAGGACACCCAGATCTCGTTGTACGTCCCCTTTTCCTAACTTGACACCATTCAGATAATAATCTGCCTTCCTATTCTTACCACCAAAGTGGATAACCTCACACTTATCCACATTAAACTGCATCTTCCATGCATCCGCCCACTTACACAGCATGTCCAAGTCACCCTGCAACCTCATAGCATCTTCTTCACAGTTCACACTGCCCCCCAATTTTGTGTCATCTGCAAATTTGCTAATGTTATTTTTAATCCCTTCATCTAAGTCATTAATGTATATTGTAAACAGCTGCGGTCCCAGCACCGAGCCTTGCGGTACCCCAGTAATCACTGCCTACCAATCTGAAAGGGACCCATTTATCCCCACTATTTGCTTTCTATCTGCCAACCAATTTTCTATACATGTCAGTACCCTACCCCCAATACCATGTGCTCTAATATTGCCCACTTATCTCCTATGTGGGACCTTGTCGAAGGCTTTCTGAAAGTCAAGGTACACTACATCCCCAGGCTCTCCCCTGTCCATTTTCCTAGTTACATCCTCAAAAAATTCCAGAAGATTAGTCAAGCATGATTTCACCTTCGTAAATGCATGCTGACTCGGAACGATCCTGTTACTGCTATCCAAATGCTCCGCAATTTCGTCTTTTATAATTGACTCCAGCATCTTCCCCACCACTGATGTCAGACTAACTTGTCTATAATTTCCTGTTTTCTCTCTCCCTCCTTTCTTAAAAAGTGGGATAACATTAGCTACCATCCAATCCACAGGAACTGATCCTGAATCAAAAGATCATTGGAAATTGATCACCAATGCGTCCATGATTTCTCGAACCACCTCTTTAAGTACCCTGGGATGCAGACCATCAGGCCCTGGGGATTCATCAGCCTTCAGTCCCATGAGTCTACCCAACACCATTTCCTGCCTAATGTGAATTTCCTTCAGTTCCTCCATCACCCTAGGATCTCTGGCCACTAGAACATCTGGGAGATTGTTTGTATCTTCCTTAGTGAAGACAGATCGAAAGTATCGGTTCAACTCATCTGCCATTTCCTTGTTCCCCGTAATAAATTCCCCAGCTTCTGTCTTCAAGGGACCCACATTTGCCTTAACTATTTTTTTCCTCTTCACATACCTAAAGAAGCTTTTACTATGCTCCTTTATATTGTTGGCCAGCTTATCTTCGTACCTCATCTTTTCTCCCCGTATTGCCTTTTTAGTTATCTTTAGTATAGACAACAGAATAGATTCTAAGAAGGGACTGTAGATGCTGGTTTAAACCAAAGATAGACACAAAAAGCTGGAGTAACTCAGTGGGACAGGCAGTATCTCTGGAGAGAAGGAATGGTTGACGTTTCGGGTCGAGACCCTTCTTCAGACCCGAACTATCGCCCATTCCTTCTCTCCAGAGATGCTGCCTGTCCCACTGAGTTACTCCAGCTTTTTGTGTCTATCTACAGAATAGATTCTATCTGATGTTAATTTTTACATTCTTGTTCACCAAGATGACTGATGTCAACACTTGTTCAAAAAAAAAGTGTTCCACCTAATTTGTTTTTGTATTATTGGTGCGTTGGTGATCTATGTTTAAAAATAAAACATGCATTCTGAAGCGAATTCTTTTTGTATTTTCATGGATTTATGCACTTTTTAGCTCATTTGCTTCAAGATTCAAGCTTCAGGTGCTTGACAATGCAGTTCTTCAGCTGCATATGTAATTGGTAACCTGCCCTGGCTGTTTGATCTCATGAAGAAAAATTGACAGTAAGTGGATTTCCTGACATAAATTATAGGGTAGTGCAATGTATGGAGACCGCCAACTATGATAGAAAACGGAGATAGACCCAAAATGCTGGAGTAACCCAGCGGGACAGGCAGCATCTCTGGAGAGAAGGAATGGGTGATGTTTCTGGTCAAGACCCTTTTTCAGACTTATGTCAGGGGAGTGGACGGGACAGAGATAAAATGTAGTCAGAGACAGTAAGGCTGGTGGGAGAACTGGGGCTGAATGGGAGGGACAGAGAGAGAGGGAAAGCATGGGCTACTTGAAGTTAGAGAAGTCAATGTTCATACCGCTGGGGTGTAAGCTATCCAAGTGAAATATGAGGTGCTGTTCCTCCAATTTGTGCTGGGCCTCATTCTGACAATGGAGGAGGCCCAGGTCAGAAAGGTCAGTGTGGGAATGGGAAGGGGAGTTAAAGTGTTGAGCAACCAGGAGATCATGTAGATTTAGGTGGACTGAGCAACGGTGTTCAGCGAAACGATTGCCGAGCTGCGCTTGGTCTCACCAATATACTTCTATTTTTAATTTAAACCAGCATCTGCAGTTCTTTCCGACACATGATAGAAAAGGGATTGAAAATAGTAACTGAGGAAAAGCTGCAGGTTGAAAAAAATAAATGGGAAAGAGAAAGAAATACAAATCAGTGAATTGCAAATGTTAGAATCACTCACTGAGACAAATGGTTAATTATCAGCTGCAACGATCTGTAGCATTGCCTGTTCGGCATAACAATGAGAACAAAATGGGGTATTTGTTCACTCTTCTCCAAGGATCGCCACCTTACTGTGGTGGAGAAGCCTGTGTTGCCTGGAGATGCTGAGAGCTAAACTGTGTGGAGTCGTGCCTCTGGCAGGGTCACCTCGGTGGGCTGGTCAAGGGGAAGGTCCCTGACAAAGCACGCCCAAGGAGAAGATCTCAATGTGTAGGAAGGAACTGCAGATGCAGGTTTAAACCGACGATACACACAAAAAGCTGGAATAACTCAGCGGGTCAGACAACATCTCTGGAGAAAAGGAATAGGTGACGTTTCGGGTCGAGACCCTTCTTCAGACTGAGAGTCGGGAAAGGGAAACAAGAGATATGTATGGTGATATAAAGAGATATAGAACAAATAGACAATAGGTGCAGGAGGAGGCCATTCGGCCCTTCGAGCCAGCACCACCATTCAATGTGATCATGGCTGATCATTCTCAATCAGTAACACGTTCCTGCCTTCTCCCCATACCCCCTGACTCCGCTATCCTTAAGAGCTCTATCCAGCTCTCTCTTGAATGCATTCAGAGAATTGGCCTCCACTGCCTTCTGAGGCAGAGAATTCCACAGATTCACAACTCTCTGACTGAAAAAGTTTTTCCTCATCTCAGTTCTAAATGGCCTACCCCTTATTCTTAAACTGTGGTTTAATGAATGAAAGATATGCAAAAAAGTAACGATGATAAGGGAGACGGGCCGTTGTTAGCTGTGGATCAGGCGGAGGATGGTGTCTGGCCGGCCACAACAGCTGAGGTGAAGACTGCGGCAGGGAGGCACTCCCACCCGTGGTGGAGTCCATGCCGTTGGACCTGGGTCTGTCTCTGTCAAGGACCGTGCGGTGGCTGTCCGTGCACCAGTCTCCCCACGGGAAAAGATGTCACGCACAGGGGTCCAGCTGGAAGGACAGAGAGTCAGTGGTTCCAGGATCAGCCTTTTCACCTGTCTCAAGACACACAGAAAGAAGCCTCCAGGAAGACAATTATACTTGACTCTAAGTAATCACCGATGATGATTTATTCACTAGACTAATTTCAAATGATTAAGCATGATAAAATCTGGTGTTCAGAATTCAGATGTTGGAAAGGAACAGCAGAAACCAGCATTGTGTGACATTATGCACTCAGTCTACACTGATTGCTGTAGGAAGGAACTGCAGATGCTGGTTTAAGCCGAAGATAGACACAAAAAGCTGGAGTAACTCAGGCATCTTCAGAGATGCTGCCTGTCCCGCTGAGTTACTCCAGCTTTTTGTGTCTATCTACACTGACTGCTGCTGCAAACCATGTAAATGAGACCACCCGAAAGTCATACAGTTTACTTTGCATTCTAGGCACTCACTACTCTACCCTCTCATCTATTGTACTATCAATGGTAAACCTGCCTTGCCTTCTGCTCATTCCTTCGTCATTAATATTGATAGTAAATAATTGGGGAACAAGAACTGATCAAGGGATCATTCATTTACCGTGAAAAGACCCAAACATTGCCACTCAAAACACTAAGTGCTGAAACGATCTTAGCGGGCCAAGCAGCCTCTGGGGAGGGATTGGACAGGCGACGTTTCTTTAGAAAAGTCCTGACCCGAAACATCACCTGTCCATTCACTCCAAAAAAGCATGTGATTTGCTTATGCTTCCAGCACCTGCAGTTTCTTGTGTCTCCATACGTCCTGACTCTTTGTGAAATAACTAGTCTTCAATCTGTGTTGTTAACACACTTCCCGAATAATGTGGGGTCTTGTGTGGGAGGGAGATTCAGCTATCTAAACTGGTCGTGATAACCTACTTTCGGAGACAAAATTAAAATTAATCTTTTGATGGCCTACATAATATGTACCTCTCCAAAGGCAGACATATGAAAGCTCATCATACCGTTGCCTAACTCAATGAGGTGCAGGAAATGTACATTAAACTGATAGCTTGATAGTTAAACTTTCAAATGTTGATTAGCTCTGGTTTTTAATGTTGCAGTGTGCACAAAATGTCAAGTATAAATCAGATCTTTGTCAATTTTAATGTTATGTGAATGCAGAGAAACAACAACTCCCATTCACGTAATGTCTCTTATACTGCAAAACAACCTGAGGCACAATAAGAAGCATTATCCAACAAGCCACGTAAGGAGACATCAGTGAAGATCACGAAAAGCTTGGTCAAAAATGTTTTTAAGAGCATCAGTTTCAGTTTAGTTTATTGTCTCTTGTGTACCGAGAGGTACAGTGAAAAGCTTTTGTTGCGTGCTATTCAGTCAGCAGAAAGACTATACTTGATATCAAATAAAAGGTAGAGAAGCAAAGATATAGGAGGAAATGCCAAAGCATAAGTATGAGTTCAAGGGTCAAGAAAGTCAAGAGGGTTTAATTATCATATGTACCAACAATGGAACAATGAAATTCTTCCTTCCGATAAGTAAGAATTATATTAATTAGCACAGATGCTGCCTGACCCCCTGAGTTACTCCAGCACTCCGTGTCTTTTTTTTTGTAAACCAGCATCTGCAGTCCCTCGTTTCCCTTTTTTTTTTGTGGTTATTTATATATTTGTGATTTTTGTGTTTGCAGGCCTGTAAAAACGTAATACATACGGTAAATGTAGAAATAAACAAACAAAAATCAATAAATTATCAATCACAGTTGTTGCCATTGGCAGAGTTGTTACATTTGGAGATGTTCTAGAGGCCAGAATCAAAGAAGTGTTGAGATCTGGGGGGCTTTATAGATCTTCAAGAGAATACTGAAAGAGACCTAAGTGTTATAGAGAGGATTGTACTGATATATCTAGGTATGATAATATAAGAAAATAACTGCAGATGCTGGTACAAATCGAAGGTATTTATTCACAAAATGCTGGAGTAACTCATCAGGTCAGGCAGCATCTCAGGAGAGAAGGAATGGGCGATGTTTCGGGTCGAGTCCCTTCAGACTGATGTCAGGGGGGCGGGACAAAGGAAGGATATAGGTGGAGACAGGAAGATAGAGGGAGATCTGGGAAGGGGGAGGGGAAGAGAGGGACAGAAGAACTATCTAAAGTTGGAGAAGTCAATGTTCATACCGCTGGGCTGCAAGCTGCCCAGGCGAAATATGAGGTGCTAAGTATCTAGGTATGATTGTGCTTGTAGTTACAATAATTTAAGACAAGGGCTGAGTTTGTTTGTTTGGACATTATTTCTGGCAGATGGCTAAATTATAGGATCATAGAGAGATATAGCACTGAAACTGTTGGGTTGCAAATTACCCAAGCAGAAACAGGTTTTTGTAAACCAGCATTTGCAGTCCCTTGTGTCTACAGGATCAACGCTTTGCATTTGCTACTGCGCTACTTCAAGCACAATTCTTGAATCACATAGTTAAAATACATGAAGAAATATTGACTCTATGTGTGCTCATTGACAGCTCTGATAGCTTTGTGATTTGTTAAACACAAAGTGCTGGAGTAACTCAGTGAGTCAGGCAGCATCCCTGGAGGACATGGATAGGCCATGGTTTGTCCTTTCCCTCCACAGATGCTGCCTGAGCCACCAAAGTTTCTCCAGCACTCTTTGTTTTGCTCAAGATTCCAGCATCTGCACTTCCTTGTTTTTCCATTTGACTTTTTTGTTTGCCACTTTACATTAAGAAAATCATCTCAGTGACATCAAAACTATGCTCCACTGAAGTTGTTGAAAGGGTTGTTTTCATGTTAGAATCCTTACAGGACGTATTGTCCTGTAAGGATTCTAACATGAAAACAACCCTTTCAACAACTTCAGTGGAGCATAGCCTTACCATCTCTTGTGTGTCAAATGAGTTACCTATTACATTTCTTTCATTGTAATAAACCTGTCGAAAACCTTAATATGAAACAATAATTTGTGATTGTTTTGCTGAGTCATCTGCCCCATCACTCCAACAGTTCACTCTGATCGTTCATTGTTAGTTATTTTTGCAAAGACATTACATAGTAATTTCGGTTCAAAAATAGTGGATGCATGGATCCACTTTAATTTAAGCAATCAAATTGTAAATAAGTAAATCTTAACACTTGTTTAATTTCATCAACATTGAAATACTGTTAGAATGTTATCTACATTAGCAAAGCAATAATTTATTGCCCACCCTAAATTGTCCCCTGAACTGGCTTGGCTATTTCAGAGGGCAATTAAGAATCAACCATATAAGTGTGGCTAGAGTCATGTGTCAGTCATACCAGACAAAAAAGGCAGTTTGCTTTCCTGAAAGTCCCACCACACTCAGGGACAGCTTATTTCCCTCTACTATCAGAGTTCTCAATGGACCTTCTGTAATCTAGAGTGTTGTCTGATTCATCTCTACCCCATTCATTGTGGACTTTGGACTTTGCCTCTGGAACTGTTGTGCTACAATGCTCAGAACTATACACCGAACAGCCAAAACATTATGACCACTGACAGGTGACACTGACAGGTGAAGTGAAGAACATTGATTATCTTGTTACAATGGCACCTGTCAAGGGGTGTGATATATTAGGCAGCAAGTGAACAGTCAGTTCGTGAAGTTGATGTGTTGGATGCAGGAGAAATGGGCAGGAGTAAAGACCTGGGTGACTTTGACAAGGGCCAAATTGTTATGGCCAGACGACTGGGTCTCTCAAACGGCAAGGCTTGTGGGGTGCTCCCGGTCAGCAGTGGTGAGTACCTACCGACAGTGGTCCGAGGAGGGACAAACCACAAACCGGCGACAGGGTGTTGGGCGCCCAAGGCTCATCGATGCGCGAGGGCAACGAAGGCTATCCCGTCTGGTCCGAACCGACAGAAGGTCTACTGTGGCACAAGTCCCAGAATATTTTAATGGTGGTCACAGGAGCAATGTGTCACAATACACAGTGCATCGCACCCTGCTGCGTGTGGGGCTGTACATAGAGGAACAACAGCATATTAGGCAGGTGGTCATAATGTTTTGGCTCATCAGGTCATAATATTTTGGCTGATCGGTGGTGGTCATAATGTTTTGGCTCATCAGGTCATAATGTTTTGGCTGATCGGTGTATACTACACTCTATCTTTTCCCTTGCTCTACCTATTGATGGATTTGGCTTGATTGTATCTATTTATAATATTATCTGATTTGATTGAATAGCATGCAAAACAAAGCTGTTCACTGTACATCAGTACACGTGACAACCTGAACCTCAAGAAAGACATCTGAAAATGTAGAAAATGTAGAAAATAAAATAAAATATTATGAATCCAAATTATACGCTATTCTTAAATCTTATGTTTCTTGAATGGGTCGATTGGGCTTAAAATTCACTGGAATTTAGAAGGATGAGAGGGGATCGTATAGAGACACATAAAATTCTTAAGGGATTGAATAGGCTAGATGCAGGAAAAATGTTCCCGATGTCAGGGGAGTCCAGAACCAGGGGTCACAGTTTAAGTATAAGGAGTAGGCCATTTAGGACTGAGATGAGGAAGAACCTTTTCACCCAGAGAATTGTGAATCTGTGGAATTATCTGCCACAGGAGGCAGTGGAGGCCAATTCACTGGATGTATTCAAGAGAGATTTAGATATAGCTCTTAGGGCTAATGGAATCAAGGGATATAGGGAAAGAACAGGGTACTGATTCTGAAATGATCAGCCATGATCTTATTGAATGGCGGTGCTGGCTCAAAAGGCCAAATGGCCTACTCCTGCACCTACATGTTTCTATGTTCATGGTTTTCAGATAACGAACATTCCAGCATTTTCTGTTTCAAAATACAGAGTGTATTTTAATTTTTAATTCCAGTGTATGATTCTGAGAATTGATTCAAGACAAACTACCAAACAACTGTTGATACTTTCCAGTTTTTACTATTTTCATTTCATATTTACAAATTCAGCTCGGATTTTGGTTTTGTCTCATTGAAACATAGAGTCATATAGCACTGACCCAGGACCTTTTGCCAACTCATTCAACCCAACTCACAAGCGGGGCTTAACATCGCCCGGTGCAGCTCGGCTGCGGGGCTTAACATCGCCCGGTGCAACTCGGCTGCGGGACTTAACATCGCCCGGTGCGGCTCGGCTGCGGGACTTTTCACCGCTGGTGCGGCTCGGCTGCGGGACTTGACATCGCCCGGTGCGGCTCGACCACGGGACTTAGCTGCGCAAGGCTTGGTCGCGGGCCTTTCATCGCCCGGTTCGGCCGCGAGACGTTTCAGCGCCCGGTGCGGGGACTGTGCGGGTCGGTCGGGGACGAACTGTCTGTCCGTTGGCGTGGGGAAGAGAGTGGAAGTTTTGTTGCCTCCATCACAGTGAGGGGGTGTTTGGAGTCACTGTGATGGACGTTTGTGTTGGGGTTATGTGTCTTGTGTTCTTTTTTTTTCTATGACTGCTATGTAGTTTCGTTCGGTACGTCGGTACCGAACGACAAATAAAGCTCTGTTATACCTGTTATACCTGTTATCCATGCCGTCCAAGATGTCCTCTGTACATCTGACAATAACAAACCTAAACCAGAAACTCCATCTAAGTTCATCCCATTTTCCCACATTTAACCCCTATTCCTCCAAACCTTTCTTAACCGTGTAACTGTCCAAATGTATTTTAAATGTTGTTATTGTACCTGCTCAATTACCTTCACTGGCAGCTCGTTCCACATACCTATCACCTCTGTAAAAGTTGCTCCTTAGAGTTCTATTAAATCTTTTCACTGGCTATACGTCTTTTACATAGTTCTGCAAACTTTTCTTTCGTATTTCTCGAATGATTTGCTACATTTTCCTTCTGTGTTGCTGACATCATCTAATTCTTACTCAACCAGCATCTGCAGTTATTTCCTTACACTACTCAACCAGAGTTCAATATAAAGTAATTATCTTTGCTAATGTTTTTCTTCCCTTTTGTCAATGCAATTGATTGGAGCCTGCACTGCAGAGGTGGCAACTTGTGCCTTCTTGCATTGGCAATTGGGAGCCAAATTTGATTGTTTCATAAGGAATCTTGTTTTTAATACAATATTTCTTGAGTGAACTATATTGTCCAATAGTACTGCTGTGGTATTCAAAAATACTTGTTACTGTTCAATAAGAAGCTATGTAGTACTGAAGAAAATCATTTGAATAACAACCGCATAGATTAATCCATTAAATTTGCGACATTTCCAATATGCATGTACAAGCTCTTGCCTGTTTCTTTAAAAGCCATCAGTTTATGTATGCATTTTGCAGTTGAATACAATTGTGTACAATTGAAATTTTGTAGATCTACATTGAAAATGTAATTAATTTATTTTTACAATACTTTATTGAAAGCAAAAGTGAAACAGTGCAATTTTCCTTGTTTGTGACCCTCCCCTTCCATAATAAGGAATGTTACTTTGGAAGGAAAAGCCTTTGTAGCAAATTGCTTCCTTAGTTCGAGATATAAAATATTGCCTTTCTTTAACTAACTTGAAAAGCCTTAGAGCTAACAAGATGTGAGACATTTCTGAGTACTGTACCTTAAGGTGAGTGTGTTTACATAATTCTGCAAATTGGAACCTTTCTTTCAGATATGTTCAATTCATGTTAACTGATTTGAAAATATAAGATTATTGGGTGTCCTCTAAATAACCTTTCCTCATTATTGTGTGAAGTGAATATCCTGGGACTTTTGCAAATTAACGCTTTTCTTAATCACCAGTGTCGTGCACTTTCTACTGGTTCATAATTACAGTGTAGTCTGACATAGAGAAGCCCTTAATTATATATATATAGAAACATAGGAAATAGATGCAGGAGGAGGCCATTTGGCCCTTCGAGCCAGCACTGCCATTAATTGTGATCATGGCTGATCATCCACAATCCGTAACCTGTGCCTGCCTTCTCCCCATATCCCCTGGTTCCGCTAGCCCCTAGAGCTCTATCTAACTCTCTTTTAAATTCATCCAGTGAATCGGCCTCTCCTGACTTCTATGGCAGAGAATTCCACAAATTCACAAATGAATTTTGTGAAAATGGGTGAAAATGTTTTTTCTCATCTCAGTTTTAAATGGCCTCCCTTTTATTCTTAGACTGTGGTTCTGGACTCCCCCAACATTGGGAACATTTTTCCTGCATCTAGCTTGTCCAGTCCTTTTATAATTTTACTGGACCAAGTGGACCCGTTGGGCCCAAGCCTCTCCTGCATTGGTGCAGCACCCCCTCCTCCCCCCCCCTCCTCCCCCCCCCCCTCCTCCCCCCCTCCTCCTCCCCCCCTCCTCCTCCCCCTCCTCCCCCCCTCCTCTCCCCCCCTTCTCTCCCCCCCTCCTCTCTCCCCCCTCCTCTCCCCCCCCTCCTCTCCCCCCCCTCCTCTCCCCCCCCTCCTCTCCCCCCTCCTCTCCCCCCCCTCCCTCCTCCCCCTCCTCCTCCCCCCCCTCCTCCCCCCCCTCCTCCCCCCCTCCTCCCCCCCTCCTCCCCCCCTCCTCTCCCCCCTCCCCTTCCCCTCCCCTTCCCCTCCCCCTCCCCCATCCCCTCCCCCTCCCCCATCCCCTCCCCTTCCCCTCCCCCTCCCCATCCCCTTCCCCTTCCCCTCCCCTCCCATCCCCTTCCCCTCCCCTCCCCTTCCCCTCCCCTCCTCCCCTCCTCCCCCTGTTGTGCTGCTGCAAGTAAGAGTGTTATTGTTCCATTTTGAGGCGTGTGAGAATAAAATACTCTTGGCCTCAACTACGTCCTCTGCAGCTCGTTCCATATACCCATCACCCTCTGGGTAAAAAAGTTGCCCCTCAGGTTCCTATTAAATCTTTACCCTCTTGATTCTTAATCCCCCAATTCTGGGTAAAAGACTCTGTGCATTCACCCTATCTATTCCCCTCATGATTTTATACACCCATAGCATTTTAACAACTAAATTGGGCAAGGCAGAGTTTTATTTTTAAATCACTATCTTCCCAATCTTGCAGCCTTCTTATGTTGACGTTTTCACACAATTAGAGGGTGTGGGCTGGTGCTGGTTCAGTTCATATTAAGATTTGAGGACATTTCCGTTGCTTTACAACATCCACTGGGAAATATCATCGATGTTAAACAGCTTTTAACACCTTACAATTTTTAGCATTTACCAGTTCCCACTCTTTCCTGCACTCCGCCCTAATGTATTTTAATTGGATTTGTTAAAAATAAATTTACCCACAGTAGAGAGAACAGGTGTGTAACCATAGTATTCAGAGGACGTAGATTTAAGGTAAGGGGGGACTCAACCTGAGGGACAAAATTTTCACACAGAGAGTGTTGAGTATATGGAACGAGCTGCCAGAGGAGGTAAGTGAGGCAGGTACTATAACAACATTTCAAGACATTTGGACAGGTACATGGCAAGGGAAGGTTTACAGGGATATGGGCCAAACGCAGGCAGGTGGGACGAGCATAGATGGGGCATCATGGCCGGTATGGGCAAGTTGGGACCGAGGACCTGGTTCTGTGCAGTCTGACTCTATAACTCTAAATGACACTCTGTTCAATTAAATAGCAGAATGCTGCCTGGATTAGAGAGTATTCACTGCAAGGGGAAATTGGACAAACTTGGATTGTTTTATCTGGATTGCTGGAGGTTAAGGGGAAACCTGTTAGAAGTATATCAAGTTATGAGAGGCATGGAAAGGGTGGAGAATCAGAATCTTTTTCCCAGATGGAAATGTCAAAGACGAGAGGGCACAGCTATAAGGTAAGCGGGGAAAGGTTTAAAAGAAATGTGCAGGGCAGGTTTTTGACACAGGTGATGGAATGCGCTGCTGGAGGTGGTCTTGGTGGCAGGCTTAACAGTGGCATTTAAGAGACTTTTGGATAGGCACATGGATATGTGGGGAACGAAGGATATGGATTATGTGCAGGCAGATAAGAGATGGTCTTGGTATCATGTTTTGCACTGACATTGTGGGCCTCAGGGCCTATTCCTGTGCTGTACTGTTTTATGTTCTAAGTCCTTGGCTTCTTGTGCACTGCAAGTATTTTGCACAGAAGGTGGTGGTTGCCGAGAACATGTAAGTGATTATTAATCCATGCCTCTATGTTGATAGTTTGGTACCAACCACTGTGCCACTTCGTGTGGTGAATGAATAAAGATCGTGACATGATAGATTGAAAAATGTTCAAATAATTTTAATATACGATTTTTCCAGGGAAAAAAATCTTTGATTAAAATAAAAGATTAATTGGTATATGGGAGACAAATTGGTATATGTTACATCGTATAATGGCATCAAATGGGCGGGATAAATTCAAGTTTCTGGACGTCAGGTTAAGTCTTTTTTCAGTAAGCTTTTCACTGTACACGTGACAATAATCTAAACTAAACTAAATTTGTAAATATAAGTTTCTATGTGATCTCCATAGAATTCAAGATTATTATCTCCCTGAATCAGAGTCCAAATTAAGTCCATGTTTAACTATTTTAAAGCTCAGCTGATATGAGAAAACACACACAGTGTACAGACACTTGAATCAGAAGGAAACATGATATATACTGTGTGCAGTTTTGGTCTCCTAATTTGAGGAAGGACATCCTTGCTATTGAGGCAGTGCAGCGTAGGTTCACGAGATTAATCCCTGGGATGGCAGGACTGTCTTATGAGGAAAGACTGGGCTTGGATTCACTGGAATTTAGGATGAGAGGGGATCTTATAGAAACGTATCTATATACTAAAACTCTCGTTTGTTTGTTTGTTCCTGAACTACAGCCAAAACGGTACATGATAGCATTGTACTCAATTTATACCATAATAAACTACAAAAAGAAGTTCAATAAATAAAAAAATATATCGTATAAAAACAAAGTGCAAAGCCCCAAGTGCAATCAAGGCAGTTTGGAATTTAGTTGGAGTTTGTTCTGTTCATTAGCCTGATGGTTGTTGGGAAGCAGCTGCTACTGACCCTGGACATTACAGTTTTCAGGCTCCTGTACCTTCTTCCTGATATGCAGGTGAATGAGAACGTGGCCTGGATGGTGTGGGTCCTAGATGATGCTGGCTGCCTTTTTTGAGGCAGTGCCTCCTGTAGATCCCTTTGATGGTGGGTAGGTCAGTGTCCAGGATACCACCGTTCACGACTGTACTGTGAGGCAGGTACTATGGCCTTTCCTCGCCTCCAGTTTATCTACCTCCCCACCCCAACTCTACTTTCAGTCTGAAGGAGGATTCCGACCCGAAACGTCACCTATTCTTTTTCTCCAGAGATGCTGCCTGACCCCGTGAGTTACTCCAGCATTTTGTGTCTATCTTATACAGGCACTCCAACAACATTCAGAAAACATCTGGACAGGTACACGGATAGGAAAGGTTCGGAGGGATATGGGCTAAATGCGCACAGGTGGGACCAGCTTAGAAAGGGCATTTATTGGTCGGCATGGACGAGTTGGGCCGAAGGGCCTGTTTTCGAGCTGAGTTGATTCTGTGAGTCAAATAAAGAGCCATGCAAAACCAATAAGCACTCAGCGAGGCAAGAAAGGCAATGATTGAGGTCAGAATGGATGCTTGGGAGTGAGGATGTCGCTTTAAATGCCCAGGCGAGATGATGCAGTCGCAGCCAATTGTAGGGAAGGTGTAGAATGCCGGGAATGCTGGGAATGTAAAGTCAAGTCAAGCCTGTCTGGGATAAGCTGAGTGGTGAAGAGACTGAGCTGCATTCCTGAGGTAAAACACTGCTCTGATTTTATTGCCTTTTATTCCCCCTCCCTCCCTCCCTTCCTCTCTCTCTCTCTCTCTGAGAAGGGGAGCAGTGCGGCTGGCTGGTGTAACAGAGGGGTGCACACACTGGCCATGTAGTGTGTGTGTGGGGACAGACAGGGAGGGAGAGACAGACACACACACACACACACACACAGATGTCAGCCTTGGAGCTGAGCGCCCGCTCGTCTTCAATTGTTGCAGCCGGCACGTAAATCATAGCGGCGACAACGGTGTATTTTGTATCAAAAATGCGTAATGTTCTTCAGCCCAAGGCCGCAAAATGTATTTTACCCTCGGACACACTGTCTGTGGATTGATTGGTAAACTCCATTCGTGCAGCAAACGCCCATTGACAGGATGAACGGGTTTGCAATGACAGTGCTGTATATAATGTATCCGTGGGGTCGATGTTGCCGTTTTATTCTGTTACAACATCATCTCGCTATTTCTTTGATGTGCCTTTTGGTTTGATCGTGGGCATTGATTGTAAGGCGGTGCCCAGGGGCACAGCCCTTCCTTCCCATCTGCTGTGTGTGGTGCGTTGAAGCTGTTGCCTCCCTCCACCCCAACCTGCTGCTGGAGATGGAGGGACGGAGGGACGTCTCAATCAGAGCATCCAATCCAGCAAATTTGAAACATTTACCAATCTTCATTTTCGGTTTTTGGTTACCGAAGGTCTGGGTCGATCGATGTCAAGTGTGGCTGCAATTTCGGTTCTGGGGCGACAGCCCCACCCTCTCAACTCTTTTTATTTCAAATTTAAAATAAAAAAAATCAGCCGGGACCATATTGGCGTTAACCTATTCAAGGCTTTTTAGTAGCAATTACCCGACTGTCATTTAAATTTCGGTATATGTCTTTTTTTTTAAATGTGCCTTCAGGTTTATGAGATGGCACAGCAAAGATGTGGATTTTTCTTGTTACGAAACAGTCGCAGTTTGACATTTGGCTGTGAATAATTTCAATTCAGTAAATTCTATTCTTAGTTTTTAAGCATGTGAATATCTTGTGATGCCACAGGAGAGTGGCTGGCAGTCAACCCCCGAGTCATGGCACTGCATTATTCACGAGAATCACTGATAGTGGTCATATAGAAATAATTCTCATTTTTAATTAACGCACTGACAGGTTTCTCCTGTAAGATGTAATACATTGTTGATTTGAGGGGTCCCTAGCATCAACGTTAACCAAGCATTGAGAATTGTTAACCTTATAACCAAGCAATCAAATGCTGACCTAATGGCCAACCATCAAATGTTGACTGATACCAAAAAACATTGGTGGGTCTGTTACTTGTCTTGTGGGGCTATATAGATATTTATTCGGGTGCGAACCTATTGCAGACTAATGGGATAATAATCATTTATTCAATGACTCAAAAGATCCAAAACATGAGACTGAACAATTCCTTTGAAATTCATAACCTGAAAGCTATAACACGTTATTTTGGGTTAGTGACAATTACCAGGACAGGGGCAGCACAGTGGTGCAGCAGGCAGTGCTGCTGCCTCTCGGTGCCAGAGACCCAGCTTTGATCCTGATCTCGCGTGCTGTTTGTGTGAAGTTTGCACGTTCCCCCTGTCATCACGAGGGTTTCCTCCAGGTGCTCCGGTTTCCTCCCACATCCCAAAGATGTGCGAGTTTGTAGGTTAATCTTTCTCCGTAAATTGCCCCTAGCATGTAGCGAGTGGATGAGGAAGTGGGATAACACAGAACTAGTGTGAACAGGTGATCGCTGGTCAGTGGGCTGAAGGACCTGTTTTCAGGCTGTGCCATAGTCATAGAGTGATACAGCATGGAAACAGGCCCTTCAGCCCAACTTGCCCACACCAGCCAACATGTCCCAGCTACACTATCCCCACCTGCCCACGTTTGGTCCATATCCCTCCAAACCTGTCCTATCTATATACCCGTCTAACTGTTTCTTAAACATCTGGATAGTCCCAGCCTCAACAACCTCCTCTGGAAGCTTGTTCCATACCTCCACCACCATTTTGTGTGAAAAAGTTACCCCTTAGATTCCTATTAAATCATTTTCCCTTCACCTTAAGCCTATGCCTTCTTGTCCTCAATTCACCTACTCTGGGGAAAAGACTGTGCATCAACCCGATCTATTCCTCCCATGATTTTACACACCTCTGGAAGATCACCCTTCATCCTCCTGCGCTCCAAGGAATAGAGTCCCAGCCTACTCAACCTTTCCCTATAGCTCAGACCCTCTAGTCCTGGCAATATCCTCGTAAATCTTCTCTGTATCCTTTCCAACTTGACAACATCTTTCCTATAACACGGTGCCCAGAACTGAACGCAATACTCCAAATGTTGTCTCAACAACATCTTTTCCAACTGCAACATGACCTCCCAACTTCCATACTCAATACTCAGACAGATGAAGGCCAATGTGCCAAAAGCCTTTTTGACCACCTTATCTACCTGTGACTCAACCTTCAAGGAACCATGCACATGCACTCCTAGATCCCTCTGTTCTACAACACTTCCCAGAGTCCTACCATTTACTGGGTAGGTCCTGCCTATGTTAAACTTCCCAAAATGCAACCCCTCACATTTCTCTATATTAAATTCCATCAACCATTCCTCAGCCCACCTGGCCAATCGATCAATTTTTCACAACCATATTCACTACCTGCAAAACCACCCACTTTTGTATCAATGTCTTTCAATGAATCAGTCAACTCAGAAATTGTCAAAGCAATGGGATGCCAGAATTGGAAAGATAAGCTATTGGGCTGTGGGATTGTGGATGGTGTCTTATATGCAAAAGTTTAACTTTAGCAGCAAGCACATAGAGCGGTAGGAAATGTTAAACATCTTACCACTCCTATTCCAAATCTTGATGAGCACAAACTCTGAAATATTTGCATCAAATCCACCACAAGGTGCCTTCTTTATCTGTAACCACAGCAACATTGTGTGCTCCTCTCTCTCTCGCTGTCTGATATATTGTTCGTGAAAATTGTAATGGTGACTTCTCAACCTTCTCTTCCCAAAAACTATCTGCAACAAAGGGAAAATAGTACCTTTGAAACGAAGAAAATAACACCAAAAATAGACACTGTTAGGTAACCATATTAACTTTGACCACTGCAACTACTGCAGCTCATTAAAAGCAATACTACACTGGTACAACTATAAAGATTTATCGCATGACTGATTCAGTTATATTACTCGCCTAAAATTGCTAAACAAGTGCGGATGAAGAGGAGTGGTGTTTATCGCGCTGAATCATGTAGATGTTGTACTTGCAAGTTTCATTCCCACCACCAACTGAATTGGCATATTTTGTCCACGAGAGATGATGAGAGGACGTTAAATGCAATTAACAAAGTGTGAGAGGAAAAGTCCTTCAGGGTGATTCATCCTTTGCTGATTACAAAGTGATACTGATAAAAGCCCAGGAGATTGCTTCCTCCTCTTGGGGATACGATGCACTTTGCAAAGGGCACTTACAGGAGGAAAAACAAAGTCAGATGGTGGTGAACCTGTGGAATTCATTGCCACAGAAGGCTGTGGAGGCCAAGTCAATGGACCCGAAACATCACCTATTCCTTTTCTCCAGAGATGCTGTCTGACCCCCAGTATTTTGTGTCTATCCTTGGTTGAAACCAGCATCTGTAGTTCCTTCCTATATGGATATTTTTAAGGCAGAGATAGATTCATTCTTGATTAGTACGGGTGTCGGGGGTTATGGGGAGGAGGCAGGAGAATGGAGTTGAGAGGGAGAGATAGATCAGCCATGATTGAATGGTGGAGTAGACTTGATGGGCCGAATGGCTTAATTCTACTCCTATCACTTATTTTTTAGATTTAGAGAGATACAGCGCAGAAACAGGCCCTTCGGCCCACCGGGTCCGTGCCGCCCAGCGATCCCCGCACATTAACATTATCCTACACCCACTAGGGACAATTCTTTCTTTTTTTTAACATTTGCCCAGCCAATTAACCTACATACCTGTACGTCTTTGACAATAGACAATAGACAATAGACAATAGGTGCAGGAGTAGGCCATTCAGCCCTTCGAGCCAGCACCGCCATTCAATGCGATCATGGCTGATCACTATCAATCAGTACCCCGTTCCTGCCTTCTCCCCATACCCCCTCACTCCGCTATCCTTAAGAGCTCTATCCAGCTCTCTCTTGAAAGCATCCAACGAACTGGCCTCCACTGCCTTCTGAGGCAGAGAATTCCACACCTTCACCACCCTCTGACTGAAAAAGTTCTTCCTCATCTCCGTTCTAAATGGCCTACCCCTTATTCTCAAACTGTGGCCCCTTGTTCTGGACTCCCCCAACATTGGGAACATGTTATCTGCCTCTAATGTGTCCAATCCCCTAATTATCTTATATGTTTCAATAAGATCCCCCCTCATCCTTCTAAATTCCAGTGTATACAAGCCCAATCGCTCCAGCCTTTCAACATACGACAGTCCCGCCATTCCCGGAATTAATCTAGTGAACCTACGCTGCACGCCCTCCATAGCAAGAATATCCTTCCTCAAATTTGGAGACCAAAACTGCACACAGTACTCCAGGTGCGGTCTCACCAGGGCCCGGTACAACTGTAGAAGGACCTCTTTGCTCCTATACTCAACTCCTCTTGTTACGAAGGCCAACATTCCATTGGCTTTCTTCACTGCCTGCTGAACCTGCATGCTTCCTTTCATTGACTGATGCACTAGGACATGAAGAAAGTGGCACACCTGAATAGCAACTCAGCGCACACTGTATTTGGGTTGGTTTGTATGTGTGATGTGTGACCGTTAAATAGAAGGTAAAACATTAGACCTTTCTACCTGATGGTTTGGTGAATTTCCTGATGGTGAACCATCTACCATGTATAAATGGTGAATCCATCTATTTAAGATGTGTGTGCAAAAACTAAGTTACCATGTCACAGATAGCTTGGTGAGTAAATGCTCAAAATAATTTTGCACTGAGCTGTGAAGATGAAGTTCCACGATTCACACTGGATTTTCTGATATAAATTTTGTTGAAGTCAGCTGGGTTCCTTTACTGAGTGAGACATTTGCTTGAGGTTGTGGATGACTTGCCAAGTCTGTGGGTTACGTTGTGGTTAACGAGGATTATCTGATGGGTAGGTGTGGTGAATGAGGCTAATGTGGTGGGTTGGAGATTAGTGTGCTGGGTAAATGTGGTTGTTCTGTGGGGTATGTGGGGCTAATGTGGGATCTGCAGATTTACCACATCAGGTGCTCGATGGGTTGTTGGGTGAATGCTGTCAGAGATGGTGCATTCCTTTTGCTGTTTCCAAAAGGCTTACCTGTGTTTTGACTAAAGACTAGTTTCTCGGAGCCATCTCGAATGCTCCACTGTGAAATCTCCTCAAGGTGTGTCTACTTTGAAGAAGTTCTCCTCCTCTCTCTGACGAGAGTTCTGCAACATCCTCTCTCACGGTTCCCCCTCTGTGATTCCTCCTGATTTCTGATAACCCATTCCTTCTCTCCAGAGATGCTGCCTGTCCCATTGAGTTACTCCAACTTTATGTGTCTATCTTTAAATGCTCCTTCAATTATTTGAATTGGTTTTAGGTCAGAGATTTGTATGAGTTGATGGAGATGTTCTAATTTTTTAAGGAAGCTTTCTGAACCTCCCTTCAGCATGTTCTCTGTTCCAGTTTTTACCTCCTATAATGTAGTTTGGGGTCAAGTGTGTATTTTGGGACTCTGGTGTAAGGCAATTAAATGATGTTACCTACCTACCTACCTGTAATGAGAGCCCCAAGAAGGGAATGTTACTGAGAGAGGTTACTGACATTAGCTGGCTTATCCAGTTCAAAAATTTGGGTTAATAGAAATCGTCCAGGGTGTTTAATTGTCATATGAACCAACAGCGGAATAATTACGTTAGGATTAAGTTTATTGCTGTTACGTGTGCTGAAACACAGTGAGAAGCTTTATTTTGCATGCTATCCAAACAGATCAGATAATACTATACATAAATACAATCAAGTCAAACTTGAGTACAATAGGAAGAGCAAAGGGGAAGATACAGAGTGCAGAATATAGTTCTCAGCATTGTAGCGCATCAGTTCCACAGACAAAGTCCAATATCCTCATTGAGGTAGAGGTGAATCGGTCAGTACCCTGGCTGAAGGAAGGACCATTCAGAAGCCTGATAACGATGGGGCAGAAGATATTCTTGAATCTGGTGGTATGGGTTTTCAAATCACTGTACCTTCTGCCAGATGGGAGCAGGGATCGGAAGAAGAAATTCTTACTTGCAGTAGCATAACAGTCAAACAATTCGGCAGATGCCTCTCCAGTTGTTTGAGGTATGATATCGGAGGTTGATTTGACCTTGGTACCGAGGAGGAAGCAACGTGGCTAAACAGTTTCCCATTACTCTTCCATTCCAGCAGGAAGGTCATTTGGGGTGAGATGTACTGTTGTGATGAGAAAAGCATTGGAGAGATGGTTCCTCCAGCAGTTTGCTTTTTGCTCTATTACAGATTGGTTGGTTAGAATCAGGGCTTATATGCCATTGAGCAGCACAATATGGGATAATGGCAAATCTTGAAGGGCAACCAATGTTGAGAAAGATTCTCCTCAGTACATCTTGATTGACACAATCAAAGTGTTTTGATAAGGTCAAAAAAGGCCATGTCGAGCACTTGATGCTGCGATCTCCATTTTTCTGAGATGACTATAGTTATGATGTTGGCCATGTCTACCGTGACTCCGACTTTGGCCATGAGGAAAGAGAGATTTAGGAGGTTCCTTATGATAACGTTCCCTTCTTGCGGATGAACACAGTTACAGTGACAACCGGTTCTTCTCCTGGCATTGCCACCTGGTCTCAGTATCTGGGGTTTGGGGCATGATCCAGTGCGTTTGTGCCTAAAAACTTTTTCAGTCAGAGAGTTGTGAATCTGTGGAATTCTCTGCCTCAGAAGGCAGTGGAGGCCAATTCTCTGAATGCATTCAAGAGAGAGCTAGATAGAGCTCTTAAGGATAGTGGAGTCAGGGGGTATGGGGAGAAGGCAGGAACGGGGTACCGATTGTGAATGATCAGCCATGATCACATTGAATGGCGGTGTTCGCTCGAAGGGCCGAATGGCCTCCTGCTGCACCTATTGTCTATTGTCTAATGTTGTGCTGCCACAATTGTTCAATTCTTTGGTGGGGGGGTGTGGTGGGGGGGAGGGGGGGGCTTGATACATCCTACCTCCTATTGAGTGGCAGTAAATGAAAATTAAAACAAGAAACCATAATTTTCTTTTGCCATTCAATGGCATTACCATTGGCGAATTGTTTTGGTGTAGATACATGCATAAGGTAATAAGGTAACCAATACTTCTCAACCTAATGCGTTCAGCTGTTATTATCGACTTCTGTTGATCGTTCTCCCCTCACCTCAAGTCTTTTGAACATGGGCGACCCTTGCCTTATGGCCTTTTGAGTTTTGGCCGGGCAGAATTCATAAAGCGCTACCCAAAAATTTGGGAGATGGAATGAAAATTGCTCTCACAGAATTTATTTGAGGAAATGGTAAATAAACATCTCACATTCCTTTATGCACTTTTAAATTTCAAATATAAACTTAATTCAGAATAAAAAATATATCCAAAACAAAGTCTGTGCATATATTCTCACTGTTAATACATTCGATAGTGCCATACTCAGTTGTGTTCGTACCTATCATCACACACAACCTCCTTGCCACTCATGTGGTCTCCTGGGGTGATATCCATTCCCTTGTTTGAGGGGCATCCCCACCGGACTCTGTCCCTCAATGTCCAGCGACAGAAGTGACCATAGACTGTGGTCTTCCCCCACAGAGCCTTGCCATTGGCTGCACTGAGCTTCAGTGCATCCCTCAGCACGTACTCCTGCAGTCTGGAGTGGTCAAGTCGGCAACATTCCCCGACGGACATCTCGTTGCCGCCTTGCTTAACGCAAAGTCACGATACAGATCACTTTCTAGGGCCACCGTAGTGCGGGGGTGCTTGAACAGACTGAGCAATGAGATCCCTTATCATTGGCCATACATTTGTAAGTGTCAAGATGGCAGACAAGGTGACATTTTAAGTCGTGCTAAAAAGTTGAATGTGGATTTTCCTGCATTGAATCTAGCAAGGACTCTCTCAGTTGAAGCAGCCTTCTCCTCTTTGCTGCAATGTGTTCAAGAATGATAACATCAACAAACACACTGCCCTCACTTTGTTGGACAAGCTAAATAACTTATTGCCTCTTAAGAACATTCATTAAAGTGATACTTATGACGAAAATATTCTACTGATTTAAAAAAAAAAAAATCCAAGTTATCTGCTTTGAAAAGATGTTGGCTTTTAGCTCTTTGTTACTCTTGAAATCAAATATGAAGGAAAAATCCTTTGAGACAAATTTATTCATGCAAATATCAGAAATGTCAATACTATTTATGTTAATCCTTTAATTCTCTTAATTGATGTTTATTAAATCTGTATGGTTTTATGGAGTCCTACAAAACGGAAATAGCCCAACTTGCCCATGTCGACCAAGATGCTACATCTACACGAGTCTCACCTGCCCGCATCTGGCCTATTTTCCTCATTGATTTTCTGGAACGCGTGTAATTGTAGCCGTTTGGGTTGTCTATCGGGGAAATATATCTATTGATTCAAATATTTTTGTCCAAATATCACACATACGACGAGCATTGTCAGGAACTGGGCTGCCAAAAGTGGTGGTCAAAATATTAGAATCTATCAATAAGTAAGTAATAATGGGGCACTTGGAAATGAAATGGATTGGCACAGTCAGCATGTGTTTAAGAAAGGGAAATAGTGAATGACCAATCTGTTGGAATACATTAGGTTGTCTACTTCAGAAGATGGGCCTCGACGTGAAATGTTGACAGTCCATTTCCCTCGAAGATAGACCCAAAAAGCTGGAGTAAAAAGTGGGGTCAGGCAGCATCTATGTAGAAAAGGAATGGGAGACATTTTTGGGTTGAGACCCTTCTGTTAATTTCCCTCCATAGATGTTGCCTGATGTTGAGTTCCCCCAGCTGGTTGTTTTATGTGAGAGAACGTTATAGGAAAGATATTGTTAAGCTTGAAAGGGTTCAGAAAAGATTTACGAGGTTGTTGCCAGGACCAGAGGGTGTGAGCTATAGGGAGAGGTTAACTCGGCTGGGTCTCTATTCCATGGAGCGCAGGAGGATGAGGGGAGATCTTTTAGAGGTGTATAAAATCAGGAGCGGAATAGATCGGGTAGATGCACAGAGTCTTTTACCCAGAGTAGGGGAATCGAGGACCAGCGGACATAGGTTCAAGGTGAAGGGGAAAAGACGTAATAGGAATCCGAGGGGTGTAGTGGCCTGGCGGAGGGAGGCCAGAGAAAAGGCAAGACGCCAGGCAGTTTAAGATAAGGTTCTTTATTAGGCTGTGAGCTCCTGTTCACAGCGTAGTCCACCTAGGGATGAGCCACGCCTCCCAAGGAGTGGCCAGATCCCCCGGGACCACCACAGGACCCCCCCCCCAAGAACCGGAGGTACAAAACGGACAGGAGGGCGCACGAGGCGACCAGCCCGGGTGCGCACCATGACCGGCGCAGGGACCGGCGACTGACCGACAGGTGGAGGGGTCGTAGCAGACACTGGCGGGGGTAACGTGGACGGGGGGCGACCGCGCGGGCGGGGCTGCGCAACCGGCACCGGCCGATCAATGTCCACGTGTGCCGGCTTCAGCCGTGCGACCGAAACAGTCTCGCTGCGACCCCCCATGTCCAGAACGAATGTGGCCGAGCCGTGTTGCAGGACCTGGAAGGGGCCCTCGTACGGCCGCTGGAGAGGTGATCGGTGCGCGTCCCTGCGCAGGAACACAAACTGGCAGTCCTCCAGAGCGGCAGGGACGTGTGGATGGAAGGTCCCATGACGTGACGTGGGCACAGGTGCCAGCCTGCCCACCGTCTGCCGAAGACGTTGCAGGGCGTCAGAAGGCTGCTCCACTCGACCCTGCGCCAGTGGGATGAACTCCCCGGGAACCGTCAAGGGGGCCCCGTACACCAACTCGGCAGAGGAGGAGGCCAAGTCCTCCTTGGGTGCGGTGCGGATCCCCAGCAAAACCCACGGCAGGGCGTCCACCCAGTCTGGGCCCGTGAGCCGAGCCTTCAGGGCAGCCTTCAGCTGGCAGTGAAAGCGTTCCACCAACCCATTCGACTGTGGATGGTACGCCGTAGTGTGGTGTAGGCGGACACCCAAGAGTCATGCCATGGCCGACCACAGTTCCGAAGTGAACTGCGGCCCCCGGTCGGATGTAATGTCCAGGGCGTCGACGACGTAGAAATACTTTGTTAGGTCAACGGTCATGCCTTGCACAGCAAACTGTGCCTCTGCCTGCTGGAACCAGACCTCAGGCTCTTCGGTCCACAGGGTCGGGAGTTTGAGGGAGACGGCATCGAGGTCGGCAGGACCGGGTTGCGCATTACTGCGAGACATCACGACGCGTGATGTATGTCGAGGTCACCAGTGTAGTGGCCTGGCGGAGGCCAGAGAAAAGGCAAGATGCCAGGCAGTTTAAGATAAGGTTCTTTATTAGGCTGTGAGCTCCTGCTCACAGCGTAGTCCACCTAGGGATGAGCCACGCCTCCCAACGGGCTGGCTTTTAACCCCTTACGCCTGTCCATCACGTAACGAGGGGGCTGACCCAAGGAGTGGCCTGATCCCCCGGGACCGCCACAGTGGTAACTTTTTCACACAGCGGGTGGTGGGTGTATGGAACAAGCTGCCAGAGGAGGTAGTTGAGGCTGGGACTATCCCATCGTTTAAGAAGCAGTTGGACAGGTACATGGATAGGACAGGTTTGGAGGGTTATGGACCAAGAGCAGGGAAGTGGGATTAGTGTAACTGGGATATTGTTGGCCAGTGTGGCGAGTTGGGCCGAAGGGCCTGTTTCCACACTGTATCAATCTGTGACTCTATGACTCTATGAGAAGGAATGGATGACTTTTCCGGTCGAGACACTTCTTTAGACTGAAGGGTCTTGACCCGAAACACCACCCATTCCACCGCTCCAGAAATGCTGCCTGTCCTGCTGAGTTACTCCAGCATTTTGCGTCTATCTTCGGTTTTAACCAGCGTCTGCAGTTCCTTCCTACACAGGTTGTTTTATGTTCAAGATTCCAGCTTCTGCATTCTCTAGTGTTTCCCATCACTGGCAGAGTGGCAGCTTCTTCGGCACAATTCATTTGACATTGATGTATTACACTCAACATTGAATCCTCATTTTTATTTTTAACATTTCAGCGGTGCATTGTCATCTTTCAAAGGTGTGCCTCTGTCTTCCCCTAATGAAAGATTTGAGTAAAACATCAAATGGTGGGGACACTGATTCAGTGGATGAGCACACAGTGTGTTTGCGTCCGGAATCTTGGTTTCCCTTAAGCAGCATGTTAATCTTAAAATTCACATCCCTGATTTCAAATTCCAACATGACTTCTTGGCTTCCTATCTCAGGAACCCCCTCTAGCCTTGAAGCCCTCCAAGATATCTCCATTCCTCCTGTTAAGTAGCAGTCAATCAAAGTTAAAACAAGAAAGCATCATCTCCTTTTGACTTTCAAGAGTATTTAATTGTCATATTACTGGTAATATCATGGTCTATAATAGTATAAGAAAATAACTGCAGATGCTGGTACAAATCAAAGGTATTTATTCACAAAATGCTGGAGTAACTCAGCAGGCCAGGCAGCATCTCAGGAGAGAAGGAATGGGTGACGTTTCGGGTCGAGACCCTTCTTCAGACTGATGTCAGGGGGGCGGGACAAAGGAAGGATATAGGTGGAGACAGGAAGATAGAGGGAGATCTGGGAAGGGGGAGGGGAAGAGAGGGACAGAGGAACTATCTAAAGTTGGAGAAGTCTATGTTCATACCACTGGGCTGCAAGCTGCCCAGACGAAATATGTAAATAAGTTGACATCTGAGCAACAAATCATCCTCCAACATTTCCGTCACCTACAACGGGACCCCACCACTGGCCATATCTTCCCATCCCCTCCCCTTTCTGCGTTCCGCAGAGACCGTTCCCTCCGTAACTCCCTAGTCCACTCGTCCCTTCCTACCCAAACCACCCCATCCCCGGGCACTTTCCCCTGCAACCGCACGAGATGCAACACCTGTCCCTTTACCTCCCCCCTCAACTCCATCCAAGGACCCAAACAGTCTTTCCAGGTGAGACAGAGGTTCACCTGCACCTCCTCCAACCTCATCTATTGCTTCCGCTGCTCCAGATGTCAACTTCTTTACATCGGCTAAACCAAACGCAGGGTCGGCGATCGCTTTGCTCAACACCTGTGCTCGGTCCGCGTTGGCCAAACTGATCTCCCGGTGGCCGAGCACTTCAACTCCCCCTCCCAGTCTGACCTTTCTGTCATGGGCCTCCTCCAGTGCCATAGTGAGGCCCACCGGAAATTGGAGGAACAGCGCCTCATATTTTGCCTGGGCAGCTTGCAGCCCAGTGGTATGAACATCGACTTCTCCAACTTTAGATAGTTCCTCTGTCCCTCTCTTCCCCATCCCAGATCTCCCTCTATCTTCCTGTCTCCACCTATATCCTTCCTTTGTCCCGCCCCCCTGACATCAGTCTGAAGAAGGGTCTCGACCCGAAACGTCACCCATTCATTTTCTCCTGAGATGCTGCCTGACCTGCTGAGTTACTCCAGCATTTTGTGAATAAATACCTTCATGGTCTATAATGGTCTATAAACACAGTATTCAAAGATAACACAATGAACAAAAAGGTTAAACAAAATGAAAAACCCCAATTTTAGTGCAGAAAAGTCCCGAGTGCAACCAAGACAGTTCGCAGTTCATAGTTTAGTTGGATTTTGTTGTTCTCCAGCATGATGTTCGCTGGGAAGAAGCTGTCCCTGAACCTGGACTTTGCAGCTTTGAGCCTCCTGGACATTTTTCCCAATGCAAAGAGTGAGATGAGAGTGTGGCCAGGGTGGTGTGGATCCTTGATGATGTTGGCTGTCTTTTTGAGGCAGCGCCTCCTGTAGATCTCTTAGATAGTGGGGAGGTCAGTACCCGTGATGGACCGGGCAGTGTAATAATGACATGATATTACCATTGTTGCATCTTTCACGAGGACCATCTTTGGTGTCACTGGAAACTATTGAATCGATAACCAAAATTGTCACTGTAAAAGCTGGCAAGTTATTGCATATTCTGTAGCAAAGTGAATTTTGTGTTGACAGTCCAAAACCTATCCACCATCTTCATTGCCCAAGTCGGGAGTGTTGTGGAATATTCGTCAATTTGTTGCTTAGTTTCTGTTCCAGCAATACTTGACGTTTGGCACCAAGCTGCCATTTAATCGGCACTGCGACTGCTAATGTTGTTTCAACAATACTGCTACGTGGTTGCATTATGTACTGTTTACAAGCTGTTATACAACCTCCTGTACACTACCTTCCCAAGCCATAAGCTCTATTTGGTGGGACAAAAAGCAATCAATGCCTGGGAACACCATGCCTGCAAGTCTCACACCATCCCGAATTGGAAAAATGTTGTTGTTTCTGTTTTGTAATTGAATGTAATTCCTCAAACCATTCTTAACTACAGTCTGTTCATCCATTTGCAGGGTGTTGGTCTGACTGAGAATTAATTGTAGCAGTTATTGATCATCCACAATTTAAAAAAAAAAAACAATTTTGAGGGCATTTTAAGGATGGGCAAACTAGGCTGACCATCTTCAAGTGAGACACTCGGAAATGGATTCAGACGTCAGCGTTTTATGAAGGTTCACCATGGTGTCCATGTTCCTATATTCTACGTCTGCTCCAGCACTTTGGTTCTTGTGTAGATCCATGACTGGATATATACACCCACAAACACTTGGACCAAATTATTACTTATTATAGAAGTGGTAATGGGACATCTGGAAATTAATTGGGTTGCGTAGAACACAGAACAGTACAGCACAGGAACAGGCCCTAGGGCCACGAAGTCTGTGCCGAACTAGATGGCAAGATAAACTATAATCTGTACCCTTCCATTCCCAGCACAGTCTACATGGATTTATGGAAGGGAAATTGTTTGACAAATCTGGAATTGCTGTGAAGTTGTAACAGGATAAATAACAGTAAACCAGCTGATTTGGACTTTCAGAAATGGAGTGCATAATATTGTGGGTAATGTGCTGGTTTGGATTGCAGGTTGGTTAATGGCCAGAAAACAGCAGGAAAATATGAGTAATTGTGGCTGGCCAGGGCGATGTTGCATGGATTAGTGCCGGGACTCCAGCTGTTAGGGGTTTATTTTGGGTGGGGTTGATCAAGTGTGATATCTCCAAGTTTGCTGATGATAGAAACAACGCATGTTTCTAAAGAAATTCCTCATCTCCTTCCAAAAAGAACGTCCTTTAATTCTGAGGCTATGACCTCTAGTCCCAGACTCTCTCATTAGTGGAAACATCCTTTCCACATCCACTCTATCCAAGCTTTTCACTTGTTGGTGTTTATGTTCACAAATCACTGAAAATTAATATGCAAGCACAGCAAGCAAATAGAAAAGCACGTTGATCTTTACTGCAAGAGGATTTCATTGCAAGAGTCAAGGTGTTATTCTGCTTGTATTAGATGATAATTATGTTTGTTTCTTACCCAAAGATGGGGGTCAATGGAAGAGCGTTCACCTGTTTCCACCAATCTTTCCACCACCACGCACAAGAAGCCACTGTGTGCAGATGCCGAGAAGTGTGTTCAGCTCTGGCTGAACCATTACTAATCTTGTGATGTGGTCTCAGTAAGAAGACCCAAAGATGGATATTACTTGCCGAATTCTGCAGAATTGAGGAAGGAAGAAAGCATTCTCTTTCTGACACCCATTCCTTCTCTCCAGAGATGCCGCCTGACCCGCTGAGTTACTCCAGCACTTTGTGTCTAGCTTCTCTTTCTTTGTCAATACTGATGAAGGGTTTTTGATGAGATATGTCAATTGGTTTCTCTTTCCACAGATGCCTCTTGACTGGCTGAGTTTCTCAGCATTTCTGTTTTTGTTTCAGATTCCAGTTTCAGATTCCAGCCAATCACACAAGACAATTATTGTCATTTCAAGTGTATTATTATCTTTCCAATTGTATTATTGGTAGTTGATAATTTGTGGGAATTGAGTGGAAGAATGTTTGTTACTGCTATGAAAATATTTAAGAAGCTTTGATAAAGCTTTGTTTCTTTATTTTCAGATAATAAAGGCACAGGACATACAAATTGAGCTCTTGACTGTGGGATTGTTCCTCGGTTTTCATCTGCAATCCCATCAGCAATTCAGCATTCTCCTGCAAAACAAGTTGTGATTTTGAATGCTTTGACTCCAGGAACATCCTCGCTGAGACCAGACATAACTGCAGAGAACTCTCTCCAACCTGTAAGTCATTGTCACTCTGTGTTCTCCATAGTTTATTCACTTCAATAGAGAAAGGCTTGGGTAAATCGTGAAAAGTCTGGATAGAATGGATGTGGAGAGGATATTTCCACTAGTGGGAGAGTCTAGGACCAGAGGGCACAGCCTCAGAATTAAAGGACGTTCCTTTAGGAAGGGGATGTCAGGAATTTCTTTAGTCAGAGGGTGGTGAATCTGTGGAATTTATTGCCACACAAGGCTGTGGAGGCCGTCAATGGATATTTTAAAGGCAGAGATAGATAGATTCTTGATTAGTACGGGTGTCAGGGGTTAAGGGGAGAAGGCAGGATAATGGGGTTGAGAGGGAGAGATATATCAGCCGTGATTGAATGACTGAGTTGACGATGGGCCGAATGGCCTGATTCTGCTGCTGGAACTTACGAACTTCACTGTTCCCAAATAGACAATAGACAATAGGTGCAGGAGTAGGCCATTCGGCCCTTCGAGCCAGCACAAATGAAGGAAGTTGCAGAAGGTTTGTCCACCAAACCCAGGGTCCTTGTTTCTTCTTTGTTCTTGCATGTTGCCTTTCATTATGTTTAAACATTTATGTTTTTTAAAATATTTTATTTTTTATTCTCCTGCATTGTGAAGCAATCTGCCAAGTTTCTGTTTTCAAACTGCTTCTGACCATCACCAAGCTGCATTGGTTGTGCTCCCCCATTGGGACTCTATGTGCTCCAGAAGTGTTGAATAAAAATGTTGAACAACAGAAATGCCAAACCTAAGCTGTGTGTATCTGTGTTTGGAATTGCTATGCACTCTGATCAGTTCCCCATTCACCATGACACTTTGCCACCTCTATTCAACCTTGCATTGCACCAGTCCAAAAAAATAGATAAAGTGCTGGTGTAACTCAACGGTCAGTCTGAAGAAGGGTCCCTACCCGAAACGTCACCTATCCATGTTCTCCAGAGATGCTTCCTGACCTGAGGAGTTACTCCGGCACTTTGTCTCTTTTTTTGTAAACCAGCATCTGCAGTTCTTCATTTATTCATTACTCCAGTGCAACTGTGGATATGGTCACTTTGAATCCATCCGTTGTATTATACAATTTATTGTACTAAATTCATTTGAATGATCACAACTGCTTTGCTTTTTAGTTTCTTTTTGTGGAATTCTCTGCCACAGAAGGCAGTGGAGGCCAATTCACTGGATGAATTTAAAAGAGAGTTAGATAGAGCTCTAGGGGCTAGTGGAATCAAGGGACATGGGGAGAAGGCAGGCACGGGTTACTGATTGTAGATGATCAGCCATGATCACAATGAATGGCGGTGCTGGTTCGAAGGGCTAAAAGGCCTCCTCCTGCACCTATTTTCTATGTTTCTATCCAAAAGAATTGCTCCAACACACTGTCCTGTCTGAAACATAGAAACATAGAAAATAGGTGCCAGAGTAGGCCATTCGACCCTTTGAGCCAACACCGCCATTCAATATGATCATGGCTGGTCATCCACAATCAGTACCCCGTTCCTGCTTTCTCCCCATATCCCTTGATTCCCTTAGCGCTAAGAGCTAAATCTAACTCTCTCTTGAAAACATCCAGTGAATTGGCCTCCACTGTCTTCTAAGAATGGTCCTAACCTGAAATGTTGCCAATCCATGTCCTCCACAGATACTGCCTGGCCCCCGCTAAATTACTCCAGCACTTTGTGCTTTGCTCAAGATTCTGGCATCTGCAGTTCCTTGTGTCTCCATTGTCATGTTTTATTTCTCCTTTCACACTTTGATCAGTTGAAT